>NC_062215.1:67894143-68198865 GCF_902686445.1 Sciurus carolinensis | reverse complement strand
GATGGAGGAGAGCCAGGAATTAGAAGAGTCGGATCTAGTCACAGTCTTTCTCAGCTGACATGCTGTGTGACCTTAAATAGCTTCTTCACTTCCCTGGACTGTAACTCTCTCATCTAATAAACAAGAGATTGAATTAAGACAAAACTACCAGGCCTAGAGCTGACAGATATTGCTTCTAGTCTCATTTAATTAGCAATGGGCTGTGCTGCCTTGAGAATGTTACTTGACTTCTCAGATTGCTTTGCTCTACTGCACAGGGATATTGGAAGGATTAATGAGAAAATCATGACATGATTCTGTCTTGATGATGAAGTATTTGTTAAACAGAAGGTGTTCTTAAATTCTTCAAGGAAGCCTCTAGTTCTACCTTCTTGTAATAGTTGTTATAGAGGGCATAAAAAGCAACATGTCTCATCCTGTGTTTGGACAGGGAGAAGATCTGGCCAGGCTGGCAGTGATGACAGAGAGTAACTGGTGAAGCAGGAACTGAGGATGGAGTGGTCTCAGGTGATGGCCACCTGGGTAATAACAAGTGCATCTCTGTTCTGGAAAGGCATGAACCCTGGCTGGTGGGGAGGGAGTAGAGGTCAGATTATAGGCACCAGGGTTTTAGGCACAGGCCTGCTCTGGGTTCAAATTCCACTCCTGCCCTGTGCTGATTGGCAGTGGGAAACACCTCTCCATCTCCAAGGTTGCCATTGCTCCATTGGCAAAACTGAGCTAATAGGGAGAGGATGGAATTTAAGATGGCAGGCAGTGACAAGGTGGCTGGAGGTGACATGAGGGTAGTTTACTCTGCAGGAAGACAGGGAGTGCTTTACACACCTGTTATTATTGGGAGTGTGGGGAGTGAGATCCCCTGTTCAGAAGCCAGGAGCTGGTAGGAACGGGGTAGGGCTCAGGTCCTCAACAGCTAAGTGGACTGTCACCAGGGTCCAGCAGTGGTGGGTACAGCGTTGGGGCACTGGGGAGGGGAACAGGAGCATTGGGGTGCAGTGAGATTGAAAGTGGATAAGAGGGAGCCCTAGATGAAGAAGTCAGAGCTCTGGCAGCTGACTCCCAACCAGGTGTTTGGGGACACAGGGCTCATGCTTCCTGGCCTCTGCTTCCTGAATCTCCAAGAAAGGCTATTTTTTTCCCTTTTAGGGCAAACTTCCAAACTCCCACACCTTGGCGGTAGCACAAGAAGAAAAATATTTATAGGATTCAGCATGGGAAGCCCTAGGCAGATATTTAAAGTTCACGTAGCTTAGGAAAACCCTGCTGCCCTGGGGGTCTATTCAAAGTAGGCCAGAAAAGGAGAAAATAAACGGCAAGGCTCTCACTGATCTTTCCCCTGAGATTTCGGCCACGCCTGAGGCCTTGTTCCCTAGGAAACACATTTCTTGCTGATCCGTGACTGGCACACACCCCAAATCATCAGTAAGGTAGTGGTGTGACAGCCCAAAAAGGGACAGACACTTTCCAGCTCCAAAAGTTAGCATCTACTTGTTGCCAAGAGTTTCCTTCTGGTAGTCTCTGCTAAGGTGGGTGGGGTGGGATTCTAAAAGCAGGTTTTCCTTAAAGCCCCGATGAATTCAATATCCATGGTCCTTTGATTTGGAAGAGCAGGCTCTGGAAACTTGATGAATGCCTTACAGTGTGGCCAGGGCTGGTTAGGTAAATCCCAGTACAGCCATTAAGCTGTGTTTACTCCAACGTGGGGAGATCAGTTATAACAGTAAGCGGGAGAAACAGGAAACCGCCCTGCCTATGGAGGATGGCCTCACCCACTTAAAAAGTCATCTGCAAGAAAGAGCTAGGCAAGCAAATGCCCTGAAATGTTCATAAAATCAGAGGTGGTTTATTTTCCTTCTTCCTTCAATATGTTCCAAAAATCTCTGTAATAAGTATATGTTGTCTTTTGATGAAAAACATTTTTTTAAGCTTTTGGTTAAGATGAGGCATCTGGCAGCAGGGATGGTCTAGCTGCTGGATTACCACTGGGTGCATTGGGTCATGGGCCCAGTGTCCTGGAGACACTGAGGCAGGGAGAGAAGTGGATGAGGGAGGCCACTGACTATCTCCTCTCAGGCTTGGTGGAGGTAGTGGTGAGTGAGAATTAATTGAGCACCTAGTGTGTGCCAGCTTGTAGACAAGGCATTTCACATGCACTGTAGGCACTGTAAGCTATCAACTATTCAGAGCCCATCATACAGAGGAGGACCTGGAGTACCAGGGGGCGGTGCTAATACTTGACTCCTCCCACTTTGTAAGGTGTTGGTCATTGGTGCAGAAGTGATCTCAGAGGTCACTCCCTCATCCTGCAGGGGAGGAAATGAGACTCCGAGAAGAGCAGAACATTTTTTCAGAATTACCCAGTGAGGACTTGGTGGCCTCTCAGGGTTTGTTCTTGCTCGGAGGCTCTTTGTGCCTGGAGGCTGGGCTGTGGGCACTCCAGAGACCAGTTCCCAGGGAATGGTTCTGGAATTCAGTTCTCCAGGTGACCTTCGGGCTCCTCCTCTGCCTGTTTTCCCAGATCCTCAGGGAGTAGTAGACTCTCTTCTGGCCTGCCTGCTAAAGTCTTTTTTTTCCCAAGATTTCAGTGGCCTACCATGGACCCAGTGAGCTTCCTCATGTTCTTCTAGGCTGGCCCAACACCCTGTACTGTTAGCACTTGGATGGGTCCCTCCCTCAGAACTTCCCACCAGCTCTGCAGAGGCCCCCACCCTGACAGCAGGTGCAGAGCCCGAAGAAAGAAGTTCCAAAGGGCAGGGGAGGGTCAGGCTCAGCTGGCCTTCCTTCTCTGATGTCCAGGACCCCAGACTTTTGTGTCCACTGACCCCTGAGACTGAGGCTCTCTTCTGGCCTCCAAGGTTCTAAACCTTCCCTTTGGCTTGTATAGTAGTCAACCTTTTGTTGCTGTGATTAAAAGACCTGACAAGCGCACCTTATAGAAGAAGTTTACTTTGGCTCATGGTTTCATAGTTTCAGCCCATGGTCGAGTGACTCCATAGCTCAGGGCCCAAGGTGAGGCAGAACTTCATGGCAGAAGGGTGTGGTTGAAGAAAGTTGCTCAGTTCATGACAGTCAGGAAGCAGAGAGAACTTGAGTGTAAGAAGTCAGTGATAATAAAATTCCCAAGGGCATGGCCCCATGACCCACATCCTCCAGCTAGGCCCAACCTGCCTGCAGTTAGCACCCATTAATCCATCCGTCTTGGAGATGGCTTCGATTAGGTTCCAGTCCTCATAATTTAGTCAGTCCGCCTTTGAACATTCCTATATTGTCTCACACGTGAGCTTTCAGGGGACAGGTC
This sequence comes from Sciurus carolinensis, assembly GCF_902686445.1. Classification (NCBI taxonomy): domain Eukaryota; kingdom Metazoa; phylum Chordata; class Mammalia; order Rodentia; family Sciuridae; genus Sciurus; species Sciurus carolinensis. The sequence continues at coordinate 68,195,567 of NC_062215.1, read as the reverse complement.
ATATCTAAACCATAATAGCTTCTAAATCACTGACTGACCCACTAATCATACCCACTCTCCCTGTGTTCCCCACAGACTCGGCTTGATTCGATGTGTTTCATTCCCCACAATGACCCTTTGGGCAAAGCAGTTTTGAGTTTTGAAGTCAGGCTGGGGCTATCCTGGGGCTACTCTACTATCCCTTTGGGCTAGGGACTATCATGCCCCGTTTTTCAGATGAAGCTCAGGGAAGTGAATAACCTGCACAGGATCGTGCAGCTTGTGATTGACAGAACCAAGTCTCATCTCCTGGTTCTACTGGGCCATCTCATTAGAGACAGGACTTAAAGACTTTGTGTTAAAGCTGAAAGTTCACTGGAAGGGCAGAAGATAGAGGATGGTAAGGCTGGTTCCTTAGCACTTTTGAGTTAATTAATACAATTTTTTTTTATTGGTCCAGAGAAGCACAGGAATTAAAGCATGACAACGGTTCTGGGGTCCTATGAATAGGACTTCAAATCCCACCTCTGCTCTTTATAAGATGTATGATCTCAAGAAAAGGATTTATACTCGCAAGCCCTAGTTTCCTTATCAACAAAGTGAGGGTGAGATTTTAATGGGTGCTGGGAGATTGAACAAGACCTGCCTTACAAGGAGCTTAGCAGTGGGTGTGGCAGGGTGAGTGGTAGAGTTACCATCATGGCCCTCATGGTGGTCTTCACTGTTCCTTCTTCTCACCATTTTTACTTATTGCAATTACTGGCTGTGTTCATTATTAGTAAGATAATAGCTTTACTTATCAATGTTATTGCTAAGTTCTGTGCCATCTGCAGGAGATCAAAGATGAATTATATGCTCTCTCTGATAACCACAGCCTGGCCCAATGGAGCTTATCAAGAGGAGGTGATATCTGAATGGGTTTTAAAGGATGTCTAGAAGTTTGGGGCTGAGAAGGAAGGGAAGGACATTCCAGACAAAGGGGACAATGTATGGAAAAGAGGGGAGAGCAGGGGAGGACAGAGAAGGGGATTAATATGGAGATTTGGGGAAGGAGACAGAGGCAGTGTTGCTGGAGATTGAGATTTGGAGAGGACAGCTCTTGGGGACCATGCTGGAAAAGCTGACTTGGACTAGATTGTGAGATAGCTTGCCCGACAGGCCCCTGGGAGCTTTGCTGTTAAGCAACAGGGGCTCCTTGTCACTCTGGGTAAGTACCTGCTAGAACCCTGCTATTAGAGTGGAGGGTGGAATGTCAAAGGGACCCAATAGCATGGAGTTGGTGGTTCTAGTCCTATGAGAATTGATAGGAGCCTGAGACAATGAGAATTAAGGAAAAGTTTAGGAAATAGGAAAAATCACAGTGACTCTGTGTGTATGGACATACATGCATGCCTGTGTGTGACATAAACTGAGATACTGAGAAAACATGAGACAATGATCTTGAATGTCCTTGCTTAAGATGACAACTGGATCCTACCAGAAACATCTTTGGGACTTAGAGCCTGCACTTTCTAGTAGGCAGCTGGAAATCAACATGTGCCCCTCCAGGGCAGCCTCCCTGCATCTCACAGGCTGGGCCAGGCCCTCCTCTGTGCCCATGCCCCCCACTTGTTTTGATTGGAGCATTAGAGTTATACATGGTAGCTAGGTTCATTTTGACAAAATCATACATGCGTGGAATTTGATCTCAACCCCCGTTTCCCCTACTTACCGCCCCTTCTCCCTCCCCATTCTCCTTCCTCTACTCTCCTAATCTTTCTTTGACTCATTCATTTATTTATTTATCTTTTATTGGAACTTGCTACATAGACATAAAAGTGGAAATCCCCGCGGTGGGTTTATATCTGCACTAGCGTGATTTTGTTAAATGCCTTCCACATTTCCTCCCCTTTCCTGTCATCCTTCCTCCATCCCTCTTCATCTCCGCTCCACTGATCTTCCCTCTATTTTATGCTATCCCACCTCCCTCCCGTTTTCCCCATATTTTCCTCTAGCTTGACTTTTTGAGTCTGACTTACCTCATTTAGCTTGGTATTCTCCATTTCCATCCGTTTATAGGGAAATGCCATACTTTCATTCTTCTTTATGGCCTAGTGAAACTCCCTTGTGTATAATACATCCCACATTTTCCTAATCCATCCATCTGCTGACAGGCACCTGGCCACACCCGCCTCTCCTGCTCTCCTCATAACCAGGTCCTGCTGGGGTTGAACACCTGGTGGGCCAGTTAGCTTTTCCACTAGATTACCATCTGTTAGAAGCCAGAGGCTGTGTCTTCTTCTGTCCCCATAGTACCTGGCACACACACAAGTGCTTGAAAAGAACATTGCTAGAGTAATGAGAAAAGGCAAATTTGAGTTTGGAAGTCAGGCTGGGGCTAGGGCTATCCTGGGTGAGCAAGGCGAGACTGTGGCCTCCAAGAACCAGTCCCCAGGAGCCAGTAAGGCACATTTTTTGAGTTGTGGCCTTGGGGGTGGGATCGCAGGCGGACTTTGGAGAGCACAGCCCCTGGAAGTTTTCAGTTTCTGAGACATCATGACCTTCCATCTGAGAAGGGCTGATCTGGAAAGCAGGAATTCCTCTTCCTCAGTGGGGCTCCAGGGACCCAGAACCAGAACAAGAGCCTGAAAAACATTCACCTCCCCAGAGGAAGATCTGAGAGAATCAAGTGTTGATTAAAATACCTCCAAACCTAATGGCTCAGCTGCCTTGGGAGGAATGAGCTCCTGATCTCCGGATGTGCCCAAGCAGAGTGGGGTCCTGTCAAAAGGTGGAGTGGAGGCCTCCTGTAGCTCTGGGGGCTCTGAGGTTGGTTTCTAGCATCTGGAAAAGTCTTTACTATTATAGTGTCTAGGTTATCTCCAGGTGCCTCTCCCAGGCTTTTGGAAGCCAGAATATGGCTGTCAGCAGGTGGACCTCAGCCTTCCCCATCCCTTACCCCTGACATCAGGTTACCATAGGAAATCTCCAGGGAAGAGTGGCCTTTTTCTGCTTGCTTTTGATTCCCCCCAAGGGCAAGTTGGCCCTTGTCTCCTGAACTGAACAGATTGCCAGAATGTGGGTCCCAGAGTAAATGACTTTCCAGGTCATCAAACCACTATCCCTCCCAGCACGGAGCATCTGTTGGGCCCTGCTCCATCCTGCTGATCCCCCTCCCCAGCCTGAGTCTACTGATCTGCACAGTAGTCACAACCCATGGGCCTTATGATACTGTCGTTCTGTGTCCACTGCATAAACACTCTCTGGATATCTAGTCTGGATCAGGCATCAGAGTGGGCAAAACACACAGAGGGTCCCTGTCTGGAGGAGACAGGGCAAATGTGAAAATAAGAATTTTAAGAAAAATGAAGCAGGGTGAAGGGATTGGTTGTGATTAAGATTGGGAGAATGAATCAGGGGTGGCTTCTTGGAGGAGGTGACTTTCTAGTTGAGAACTGAATAAGGAGAGGGAGGCACACAAATATATGGGGTATGTGCCAAGACCCTGTGACATAGAATGGTTGAATGTGTTGAAGAAAACCAAGGTGGGGGCAGCTGGAGCAGAGGAAGAGAGGGAATAGCGGTAGGAGATGAGATGAAGTGGGGTGAGCCTTGCATCAGGGACTTGGAAGCCTTGAGGAGGACAACCTGAGGAACGTTTGCAGAGTTTTGAGCAGAGGTCTACCCCAGCTCGACCTTTCCCTCTCCCTGTATGCTCCTAGTGCCTCTGATGACCTCTCTCGTCTAGAAGGTCTCTAGAACAGCATTGTCCAAAAGAAATATGTAAACCACGAAGTCTAGTAGACATATACATAAAAACACACAGTTTTGTTATGATACACCATACCCCTGTATTAAATTATCATACTTATCCCATAAACATATGCAATCATTATATGCTCATTAAAAATAAAATTGTCTGATAGTAAGACAATATCTAAAACTTCACCACTTCAACATGCAATTGATGTAAAAATATTGCTTAACTATTTGACCTATCATTCCTACCGAGTCTTCGGATCTAATGTTTATTTTACATCCACTGCACATTGGCATTCAGACCAGCCACATTTCGTGACAGTATGGGACAGTGACAGTGCTGCTCAGAAGGAGCTCTGTACCCCAAGGTTTCTGCAGGACACAGGGAGGTGCAGGGGACCTAGGCCCAGGGAGAGAGTGAGGAGCCTGTTCTCCTTCACTGTCAGAACTGGCCTCAGAAGGGGGCCCTGCCTGTCCCAGGGGTGCCACCTGCCTGGTTCAGCTCCTTCCTGGGAAATCAAGAGGATATAAATCGAGCTGGACATATCCAACATGTCTTGTGTCTAATTTGTTCTGAAACTTGAAAAAAGTGCCTTTTTAAAGGTCAGCTGGCATCGGCGCCAACTTTACTTTCTTAAGGCCAACGTTGAGAATGCTGAGCCGAGACCAATCCCAGGCTGGTTGAGTAAGAGCACTTCACAGCTGTCTCCTTTGACATTGGTGGAGCCTGGTCCATGCTCAGCGGCTCTTCCAGCTAATGAAGAACTACTTACCCAAACGCTCCTTTTCCCAGACTGCACCTGCAGGCTGGATGGAGGCTCGGGGGAACCTGAGGACCCTCACATAGTGCGGCTCCCTGATAAGCTGCTGTCGCTGCCCAGAAGCACTTGCAGGAATGGAGGCTCTCAGCTTTGCTGAAGCAGACTCCTCAGAGCTGAACCAGGCCAGTGGAACAGACGGTAGGCACAACTTGTGGGGCCAGCAAAGGACATGAGAACTGCAAAGCCACAGGTTCCAGCTCAGGCTTGGGCAGGGTGGGTAAGTAAGGGAGAAACTTGCAGAGATTCCCAGCACGCTGACTTCACTGCCCACAGGAAAATGGAACTTCCTCATGCAGTAATCTGGGCTGTGCTGCCCACAGCAGGAGGCATAGTCACAGGCCAAGTGGTGGGGTTGGGCTCTGGTCTCCAGCCCTACCCTGCCACTGCTAGGCTGTTCAATATTGAAAGAAGCGCACGGAGCCACAGTCCAAAGCAAATCAGCGGAGAAGTTCCATTTTATTTTAAAAATGCACACACTTATATAGGGCCAGGAAGAGGCTGATTGGTTGGGACATGAAACGGGGTGAGAATTGATTGGGAGAGCCTTGTTGCTGGGGGGCGGGGCGATGGTTGATTGGGCGAGCCTTGTTGCTAGGGTCTGGGCAGGGTGTCCAGCGCCCATTGGGTGCAAGTTTGCACAGGCGGGAAGAAGTTATGAGGAGTAAAATCAGGAAGAGAAGCTCGACCAGCGCCATGTTGGCACCTAAGGTGGGGGAGTGACCTTTATAAATATCATAGCCCACTGAGATCTTGGATGGAAAATCTGGAAGGAAGCTGAGTCAGGGCTGTAAAAGAATGGCCCCATATGGAACAAAGATGAGCTACAGGCGAACTCTGGAATGACTTCTAGGATGCTTGACATACACTGTGGCATCCCTCTTATCTGTCTGGCCTTTGGGGCCCAAACGAAGTGCAAGAATAATCAGGTTAGACAATGCCATCCCAAGAAGTCCTGAGATATGACAGGTGCAGGGGAAACTCGCAAGTGACAGCATCCAGTCCTCGCTGCTTTGGGGATGGAGAAGGAATTGCAGATGGGTTTGCAGCCTGTTGCCTGAAAGACTTTCAAGCTGCTGCCACTATTACTGGCTGCCTACTTCTGTTATTAAGCGTTTTCTTTAAGGAATCTTGACGATTTGTAGGAGACTAAAAAGATGGACAGGGTGCTCAGGTGCAGTGGTGTGGAGCCATGCCGCCATGGTGCCCAGTTCACAGTCAGCCAAGCAGAGACAAAGGGAGCTCTTTAGGAGCCAGGCCCTCTGTGACTGCAACCATATCTTTTCCATTTGGATTCGGTGATGCCTTTTATTTTACTTTTTCTACTTTCCAAGCCATGTAATAATATAGGCACCAGGCAGTACCCCCTGAAGCTTATGCTATTTTAGGCTGAGGTGGAAACAATGTTTTGCACAGCAGGCTGCAGACCTGCAGATGCATGCACAGCAAATTACTAGAAGACAAGAAGCTCTGGTCAGGGTGCCTCCTCCCTGCGCAAGGCTGGTGGGACAGAGGGCACTTCCTGCCCTCCTGAGGTTTGACCTCAGCCGCTGCAGCCAGAGGCGACAACTGCCATGACCCTGTAGCAGGATCTTCTGCTGAGAGTCTGAGAGCCATGTTGTCACCTCTAAGTGGGGACCTGGGCAGGGAAGCCACGACTCTGCAGTCCTTTGGAGCCCTGCAAGGTGATGAATGCAAATGCAATCCAGGGCTACTTGGTGAACATTGAATTAACTGTAGAAAATTAACTAAATGAGGTTGGTGAGTGAAATGTAAATGAGCCCAGCTCAGCAGGAGCCTGGGAAAGGATCACAGTGGGAGATACAGTCAAGTAAGAGGCTGGGAACTTGGGAGTGAGCAATAAGCAAATGTATAAGAGCCCAGTTAAACAGCTCAGGAAGGCACAGTGGCGAGGTGGGCTCTAGGTGATGGCCAGATATGAAGGAGTCGTGGGTTGTGGGGAGGTGGAAGGATGAGTTGTGGCAGTTTCTAACTATCCCCTGGGGCTGTGGACACAGGCAGGGATTCTCTTATTGGGGCCATTTGGCTCTCAGGAATCCAGTTTCTGCTCTTGCAGGCCCTGGCTACGGCGGTGATCTTGGGTTTCAGAACAAGGGTGGGAGTCAGTGCTCGTGGTAGGTTACTAAGCAGGAGAACATCATAGCAATCTGAATAAGAGCTCTGTGCAACCAGAGCTTGCATGAACCGGGGCAGGAAGCAGGAAAGTTTGTGGGGCCCTGATTAGTGGCTCAGTCCCATCTCTCCCTGGTGTCCCTTCTCAATCTGGGAATCCCCTCCATTCTCCCACTCACAGGGCTGACTCCCTCTACTCACTCATAGCTTCTGCATTCACACAATTCTGGCCCTTCACAGCCACCATCTAGCTCTTCCCCAGGCCCCTGCCTTGCCAATCTCTGTCCTTAACAGGTTTAGTTCTATATGTGCAAGAGAGATTAATCCAGCTGATAGAGTTCATCTTTTGGAGTGAGACTTGGATCCCTTGATTTTTGGCCAGTCTATGGCTTGATTGCACTTGACCTGGCATTGATCTGGTCCAACCAGGTAGTGAGGGAGTTCATGGAAGGAGGTGGTTAGGTCGTGTTGAACAGGGGCATTGCTCATGGAGGGAAGCCTGGGTCACTTGAAAGCAGCAATTCTCCACAAAGGTTGGGAAGTACATTGGAACTGCATTGTCTTTCCTACCACCAGCCTCTGGAAACTTCTTTCCTGCTGGCAGGGCCACTGCCTCCACACCTCACAGAGGTCACTGCCGCTGGTAAGAAGCCCATGTGCCTCCCCAGCATGTTGGGTTAGAACACCAGGAGAGGATGTTAAAAGGGCCACCACCAGGGAGTGGGGGTGGCTCCTCTACAATGCAATGGGTTTCCACCAACCAGGAGAGGCTATTCTGCCTCTGAAGCGCCATAGTGGTGACTTTTTCCAGTTGGCAGGGGAAACACTTTACAACATAGAAAAGGCTCCCAGTTAAGCTTTTCTTCCATATGCTTTTCTTAAACCTTTGGTGCCTCCTACTGTTGGCCTGCTGTCACTCACTGGCGATGACAAATGAATGCACAATTAGCAAACTGAGCAGATGCTTATTATCAAACAGCTGATAGCTCAGACTTGGTTTTGATATCTTATTTGGGTATGAGTCAGCCTATGAGTTAGGGCTGTAAATTGATATCACTTACACATAACATAGTCACATCTAACCAATGACATTACCTTTGATTTCCAGGGATGGGCAGAAGAGGGCAGGAACTATGGAATGAAGGCAGTGGGATTGACTTGACTTTCTGGATTTGATTTGCTGCTTCCTTGTTTGCTGAGTGGCATTGGACAAGTCACCTGTCCGCTGAGAGCTTCAGTTTGCTCACCAATGAAATGGCAATAAGCTGCAGTGTCTTAGTCTGTTCAGGCACCAAGAAGAAAATACCATATGCTGGATTATTTATAAACAATAGAGAATTTATTTCTCATAGTTCTGGAGGGCAAATTTATGATCAAGGGGCCCCAGCAGATTCCATGTCTGGTAAGGGCCAACTCTCTGTCCCACGGGTGGGCCTCATTTCTATGTTCTCTCCTGGCTGACGAGCAGGCAACCCCCTTCAACCTCTTTATAAGGACACTATCCTATTCAAAAGGGTGGAGTCTTCATCATGTAATCACTTCCCCAAAGACCCCACCTCTTAATACTTTCACATTGAGTATTATTGAATTTAATGATATTTTCATATATGAATTAGGGGTGGGGGCTTCAACATTCAGGCCAGAGTAAGTACTAATAATACTGATGCAAGAATTTTTGCAAAGATTGAGTGAGCTACTCCACGTGTTTTAAGCACAGTGCTTAAAACACAAGAATAGGGTGACCCACACTTTCGGCACTTTTATTTTTCTCAATTGCATTAAATAACAGTCTTTTTGCTTCTGCACAAAGAACAAAAATTTCCAGACACTCAATCACCTATACAAGTTTGGGAGCCCCCTGACTTAGGGGCTCACAAAACATCATGTTCATCCTTGCAGGAGATCTACCATTGCTAAAATATTATTATTCTACCTATTTGGCTAATAAATTATTGGAATTTGAGTCTTTTGCATCTAAAAAATGTCATTGATGTAGGATGCATAAAATATTTGGAGACTTTTTAAGATCTTTTAATTACAGGAGTAGGCCAAATCTCCACCTGGCCCAGGCAGTCCTCTGAAACCTAGGAAGGGACCCATGTAACTTCAGTTGGTGGCACAGGGGAAAGGGCAGGGAAAGCATTGTCCAGGGGCCACAGCCTCACTCCAGGTGTCCAAGATTGACAGGGCAGATCAAACCTGAACCCCAGCCTGGGAGGACTTGAGAATGAGGCCCCTGAGAGCTGAATTTGGAAGAAGCTCAAACGGTTCAACATGGGCCGTGAGAGGAGATCTTCTATAAGGGTGGCATGGTGTCCAGCCCTAGTATGTGGATCTGGGCCTCTCCAATCCAGCCTGTCTAAAGTGAGGGTGGGCCTTGGACACTGGAGTCAGACTGGGCAGTACCAGGCTCCCCTGAGAGGTCCAGTCCCTGCTCTGCAATCTTGAGAGACAGAAAGTCTCCGTGGCCTCTTCCTCTGTTTCATATGCTAGCAGTAGGGACTTGATTGGATGCTGTGGTCCAGTGATTTCTGGGTTACCATCTGCCATCCTGGAGGGGGGAAGGAGTCTCATTCACCGAGTGCCTGTGAGGGCTAAGGGCTCCCATCCTCACCTTCGTGTGACCCTCAGTGGAAGCTGGTAAAATTGTGTGACTACCATCTCATCTCTTTTACAGATGAGAAACTAGCTCCTGGGAGGTTGGGGAAGCAGGCAAAGGCCACAGGATTAGGCTTGAGTCCAGGCAGCCATCTCCCAACCTTCCTCTGCCCTCACTTTGGGCTCTGCCTTTTGGGAAGACCTGAGCCATCAACCCTGCAGCATGTGGCCAGAGAAGCAGAGAAGACAGAGCAAGCCCCATCCTGGAGTGCTGGTCCTCAGTCAGCTGAGAACAGCTGGAAGCTGGGAGCCTGGGTAAGGACTTAGAGGCCCTTTACTATCCCTATATGCTGAGTCAGGAGGCACCAAACAGGGACTGACTGTCATGGTGTGTGTCTGCACAGTTGCCCCAGGCTGCCCTGTCTTCCTTGCCTGCCCCACACCCCTGCAGAGTCCGGGTTCCAGGTGAGGGTAACTTAGATTGACAGGGTGCTACCTGGCCCAAAGCAGCAGCACAGTGAATGGAACGACATGGGATAGCGGGCAGCTTTGTCCAGCTGGCACCTTTGTCCCTTCATTGCTGGCCACGACTCAGCAACCCAGACGGTATTGAAACAGAGTCTTCTAAGAAGGCGAGGTGGGGGCTGGAGGGAGAGGTTCCAAGGGTCTCCACTGTTTCCTGTTCACAAGAGGTAAGTGCCTACCATCTACAGGGAAGCAGAATTCTGGGAAGTGGAGATGTTAAGCGCTCTGGAGAGGCTCCAGTTAAAGGGAGAGTGTGCTGAATCCTTCTGGAGCATGCACACATCTCCTTTGCCCTCTAATTTATCCATTTTGTAATGCCGAGATTTTACTAATATACTTTCTCCTGCACCACGAAGACTCCATGTTCTCTGTTCCAAATCTCACCCTGAACTAATGGGGAGCAGAGGCTGAAGCCAATAGAGCTGGGGGCCACTGAGCAAATGGACACAGCATCTCTGCAAGGCCATCCAGGGCTGGGGAGAGGAAGGTGGAGGACCAGGGGCTGCTCCTCGTAGGACAGGAGAGAGGGAAGCAGGTATCACTGTGTTCCCACTAACAACCAGCCATTGCAAGTGTCATTTACCAGGAGCACTTTAGGACAGGCTCTGTGGCAAGCATTTTGTAGACACTCTCTGACCTGCCTCACAAACCTGTAAGACCCGAGATTGGGGGAGCCCTGCAGGACAGGGGAGGGGTTCAGACCTGCCCAAGGCCACACAGCAGGTGGTAATGAGGCTGAGATGGACCCTGACTCACGGTGCCTGTGAATCCCAGGATCTTCCCCCTAGGCTTCTGCCACAGGGGTGCCGCGTGGGGGTGAGGCGTGTCTGGGAAGGAGGTGGTTAGGTCATGTTGAACAGGGACAGCCACTCTTACCACCCCCACCCACCTTCTTTCTGTCCTCACACCTCACTGTTGGCCTCAAGAGCATCTTGGGACCTGTTGAACCACATTGAGTAAAACCTTTCCAGACGTCCCTTTCCAATGAACACTAGCCGGAGATCCATGAACTCACCTGTCCCGTGGTCTCCTTCTGCAGAGATGGAAAGTATAAAGCGTAGAAATCATTTTCCTCATAAATAATCTTAAAGTCGACTGTGCAATTTTGTAGAAGCATCTTATATTTGAGAAATTTGGGAAATTTGGGGCTAACGCTCGTCTCTTCTTTAGTAACCTGCGTGACCTCGAAAAGTCACTTAATTCAAGTTGGGCCTCCATTTCTCCAACCATAAAATGAGGCCCTTGGACTGGGTGATAAATAAAGTTCCTTGCAACCATACTCATCCATAAGTTTCGTATAAATGTGGTTTGGTAGATGGATAGACCGGTCAGCCTTAGAAACTGGAAATATTTCTCCAGCACAGTCCTCATTCATCAGCCTGTCATCTGCCGGGGGACCCAAAGGTCTGAGAGGAATGGGTTCCATTCTCTCTCTTGGCACAGACCCTGGCCAACTTTGGTGGAATCACCATTTCCCATCTCCTCCTGGTAGATGTCCTAGCTGAAGGCTCTCGGCTATGGTTTGTATGCATCCCCAACAGCACATGTTGGAAACTTCATCCCCACGGTAACAGTGCAGCGGGGGGAGGCCTAATGAGAGGAGACTCAGCCATAAGAACACAGTGAGAGGGTCAAGGCCATTATTTTCATGGAAGGAGTGGTTCATTACACAGGAGTGGGTTCCCTGTAAAAGGTTTCCCTGGCTCATTGGTGTGCACTCTCTTGCCCTTCCACCTTGCACTGTGGGATGAGGCAGCCAGAAGGCCCTCCCCAGATGCCCTTGACCTTGAACTCCTCAGACTTCAGAGCCAATACACTTCTGTTCAGAATAGATTACCAAGTCTCAGGCAGAAGGACTCTGGAGTCTGTGCTGGGGCTTGCAGCTTGAACAGATGGTCTCCAGGGGTCCCTTCCCTGCACCTGTCATACAGCTTGGTGGTTAGGACCACAGATCCTCTGCTGGCTGGAACGGGAAATTCTCTTAGGAACCAATGAGCTGTGTGCACAAGAAGGGGGCTTCCCCTGCCCCTGACCTTGTCTACATCCTGTATTCGCCCCCTTGAGGCAGCGGCATATTGAGGTGGAGCCCAGGAGCATCGACTCTCCAGGATTTACGTGCTGTGCTCTCAAACATCAGTGTGATTTTAGGAAAGTTGGTTAATAAAGCAAAGGCAGTTTTCACATCTGAATCTGAGGGAGATGTCTTGGTATCCATCTCCCAGGATTGTTATGGATGCAAGGACAGAATATTTATAAACTATGTCCTATGGAGCTGGATTCAGCTCTCACATTGATAGAGTGGACATTATTTTATTCATCAGCATTTCCATATCTGTCTTTGCCTTATGGGACTGAATGTGGACTCCTTGAGAACAAGAATCCCCCTGACTGAGAGACCGCTATGCCTGAAGACCTAGATCCGAGTCAGGCCTGTCGTTGAGCAGGCAGGTAGGGCTTGCCAGGGACCAAGGGGTCTGCTGGACTGTGGTGCTGCCAAACCCAGGGGAGCTCTGTGCAAAGACAGATGAACTGAAAAGAGGGGCGGGAGGAAGGAAGGAGGGAGGTCATGGTCATCTTACGGATGAGGAAACCAAGGCTTAGAGAGTTTAATTGAACCTGCCCGGACCCCACCACTAGCAAGCAGAAGCCCTGGAGGGCAATTTGAGTCTCAGTGGCCACGCAGAGCTGGAAGCTGGCAAAGTTAGCAGGTCCATTCACACCTTTCTGTGTTACATCAGCCAAATTCCCACCAACTCAGCCTTAGTTTCCCCACCCGTGGGATGAGAGACTCTGCTGGTGCGAAGTGGCCCTGGGCCAATGAGGAAAAAATGAGCGCCCAAAAGTGGTTCCAGACCCATCAGCAGCCAGGAGCCAACCCTAAACCCATTTCCACCCTCTGCCGTTTTCAGCTTCGCTGTTGGAGGTGGGAGACAGCAAGCTGGAGGCCGGGCCCCGCAGGAGGAGGCTCACGTCTCCTTCTCTCTCCTGGGAAAGTTCCCTGTAATTAGCCTGGCGTGAGCCATTTCTCTTGCAGGGTCCCTGTGTTGTCAGAGATATATGCCAGGTCATCAGGACTGATCACGCCGTGGCAATAATTCCGCATCCAAATGCCAAAATCCATTTTGCAAAAGGAGCTTTAAGATAATTAAAAGCAATTCCATCATCTTCCCTCAAACACCGGAGTGTTTCCCCGAATGAGCTGGTGCGTGCCCTCCGTGTAGAACACGCCGCCTGTGCCTCTGCCCCACTCCTGCCCCACTCCTGCCCCACTCCTGCCCATGCCACCCCTCCAGCAAGCCTCACCTGCCTCTGCCCCCACCTCAGCTGGAGCGCACGTACTCTGTGCCACTGATCTTGCATTCTCACCCCTGATCCTAGCTCATAACCAGATTGTGTCTCCTGCAGAAGCTAATGACAATGATTGATATTTCTGTGTTTTTGAGACTTTTATTATTCAGTAGATACCAGGTAAATCATGCTAGTATCTATGCTTGCATGATTTTATTTAATCTTCATTAAGAAATGAGGTGCTATTAAACTCATTTCACACATGAGGCTCAGAGAAGTTAAGAAACTTTTCCCAAGTCACACAGCCGGTAGGTGGAAGAGTGTGGACTCAAACTCAGGGCTTTCTAATTTCATGTTCTCATTACATTCCCCTGCCCTGTCTGGGGAGGATTGCTTTATTGCACAACACAGTGAACAAGGGACACAGCTAAGCAATTAAATAAGTACCTAAATAACGTTAGCTAATGCTCACCAAGCACTTACATTAGGGCAGGCACTACCATAAGAACTTACTTCAATCTGTCGATAAACTTGATTTAAGGATACAATCCTCTGACTGGTAAAGACTGGACATTTATGGCTAGGACAAAAACTGAAGATTGAGGGTCCCTCAGAGTTCCACAAACATGTGAGGTAAAGCCAGGGTCTGTTGGATGATGGCATGGGGAGGGGACCACTGGAGATTCGGGGGACCCTGAGTAACTGCATTCTTTACTCCGGGACAACCACCATGTCTACGACGGGACCAGGCAGCCCATAACATGACCGCTGGGCACTGAGCCCAGGCAAGGATCCTGATCTTGGGAAAATCATAGGCAGGTCGACACCTTCCCAAGACCACCTGGATCCAAACCTGCACCTCGTTGTACCCCTGGATGAGCCAGAGGTCCTGACTTCAGGTCCAAAATAGCCTGCTCTTTCTTCCTCATTCACCCCCGGGGCTCACACTGCCCAGAGAACTAGGGAGCCAACCCAGGTCCAGGCCAGCCCCCGAACCCCAGTGAGGCTGAGAGTGATGGGGGACCCCACCCTGGTTATTAGAAGGCATCAGGGACGGATGCCCACCAGGTCCCCAACCCATCCTTGGTGGCAGCCTGGACCTTGGAGCCAACTCATGGCTGGCGTCCTGAGCTCTTGGAAATGTAGGAAGGCCACAGTTCCCGGCTCAGGCATGGCTCCCGGGCCAGGCGGCTCTACCTGGGAGTTTGCCCCTGCGCCAGCTCCTCCAATCAGCCTCTACTGCCAGACAGCTTTCATAAACAAACACCACGCCTCAATCTTATTTCTGAAAATAGATTCCTGTTTTCTCAACGGCTCCCACAGCCAGTGACATTCCATACTCTTTTCCTTTCTGGAGAATCACTAATAAGCAGTGGTTTCTTAAAATTTCACTTTTTTTGTTTGTGTGATTTCTCTCAATCCACAGTTCTCCAGCCCAATCATCGATAATCCACAAACAAGCTAAAATGAACCTGAAGATTTATTTAAAAGAACCTGTGGGAAATCTGTTCTAAATTCTTTATAGGCAAATCATTCTTCTTTCCTACAAATAAAAAAAAAGAAAGCCCTAAATGATGGATTGCTTTATATAAGCAAATGCATTTTTGCTTCTAATCAAGAAACAGTTTCTTAGATGTGGGGAATACAGAGATAAATAAAACAATAGAAGAGTCTATGGTTTAGTTGGGGTAACATGAGTAATTTCATTTTTTCAAAAGCAGAAACTCCTGGGTGGAAATTTGGATAAAAAGCTTTGGCAGATCAGATGAGAAAAGACAGCAGGTGAGGAGGGTCATGGGCAAAAGATGGTCAGTGGAGAAGGGCTACAATGGATTGACAAGATTTAGTCAGGCCAAATTGGAGGGAAGGGTATTCCACGCGAAAGAAGCAACAAGAGCCAACTCAAGGAAAAGCATGTTGTTGACTCTGAATTAAACACAAGACAAGGAAAGCAGAACAGAATGAGGAAGATGGATGGGAATGAATGAAGACAGCTCACATAGCTCCAAGCCATGGGGTGTGTGTGTGTGCGCACGCGCACATGCACGCACCAGGCTTTGTGTTCTGCAACCTAAACCGCTGGATCGTAAGGCCCTGGAGGTCAGGAACCACATCCATTTTAATTCTGCTCTCCCCTCCTGCCTGCCACAGTGTAATTAATTAGGTGAATTCTGTTTTGTTTTTTTAAATTCAATATTCAGTCATGGAAACTTTTGGGGAAGAGGAGGTTTGTTGTGAAAAGTTTTGCATTAAAATTTGTTCAAGAGTGGAATAGATGAGAGAAGGAGAAATTGAGGACTGGGAGACCATCATGGGGGTGGCCAGTGGTTATTGGGATGAAGGCAGGGACCAGAGCAGCAGTCAAGGAAGGGAAGGGGGTGATGTTGAGAGATACCAAGAGAGAGAACGGAGGGTAGTGGGACTGGGAAACCGATCTGGGGACCAGGACAAGAAGGAGCTATAACAGCGTCACAGCTTCAAGCGTTAAGGATGGAGAGAAAGAGATGCCATCAGCAGGAGACAGAGCTGAGAGCAGAAGCAGGTTTGGAATGGAGGGATCTGAAGGAGAGCAGCACAGCTGGGGTTCAAGGCATGCCAGGCTCGGGGACCCATGGGGACACCTGAGAACTCCATGTTCAGGTGGGAAAATTAAGCTGAAATCCACAGAGGGGAGAACATCGAAATAGAACACAGAATCCCAGACCTGCACTTGGGACAATACTGACTCTTGGGGGCAGGACAAAGAGCCAAAAATGTGTAGTTAGAAAGGGTGGAGGAGAAAGGCAACGGCCAAGAGGAACCCGGGAGGCAGCTTGAGGGGCTGAGCACTGGCCCACAGGGACATTGCTCAGCAGGGTCCAGGGAAGACATCACCAGCCCCACCTTCACTGCCCCTGCCGCCTCCATCTGCCAGTAGCATCCAGAGACACTGCCATTTCTTCAGAACCTGTTACATGCACATTTCAGGACAGCCTGTTTACAGATGAGGAAACAGAGACTGAGGAAAATAGTCAAGGGCAAAGAAGTAACAAGTGCCGAGCTGAGATATAAACCTGTGGAGCTCACGGCCCGTGAAGCACTGAGTCACACTCAGGGAGGCGATGGAGAAACTGTTGGTTTGGGTATGAGCAGAGTTTTGAGATTCTCTCTGCTGCAAATAACATAAATCCCAACAAACCAGCTTCAGCCAAAAGATTCAGTTCACCAGAGGAGCAGCAGGTAGCATGTTCACGGGTGTGGTGTCCTTCAAGGGTTCATTATGTCTTCAGGATCAGATACTCCCTCCCTCCATCCCTCAACTCCATCTCTGCTGGATTGGCTCTATTGTCAGACAGACTCTCTCCCTCTGTGGTAGTACTTAGCTCTCAGTACCTAGAGAACTCTATTCTCTCAAGTTCAAATCCAAGATCAAAGAGAAAGGATTTCCTTCTCATCAGTCCAGGAAAAGTCTCATGTGCCCAGTTCTGAATATATTACTCATTAGTTCAGCAAAAAGTTCAGCATATGACTTTTTGAGCAGAATTTCCTAGTTGGGAGCAGGCAGGAAGGTGGTTCCCTGGGAGGAGAATCAGGGAATGATTACAAGAAGGCAGAGAGGCAGAGACAATAGACATCACTTGCAGTGACCTTTGCAGAAAGCAAATCAGTACAGGGTGAGAGGGAAGCCAGCCAAAGCAGCGGAGCATGCACGGTTGAGATGTAGAGATGTTCACTTGGGGAACTTGGAAGCAGAAACACAGGATGCAGCTTGAGGAGAAATTGGCAAGTGTCATCTTGAATATGCATAAATGTGAGCATGTGCGTAAGCTAAGAAGACCCCACAGCAAGGAGGAAGGCTGAGTTCCCGAGAGACGCCTGAACAATAATGGAGCGCTTCCTCTCCCTAGAGGCCAGAGCGGCTGGGGTAGAAAGCAGGGCAGCCCTGGGGGAGGCGGGACCACAGGGGCTTCTGAGATGGGGTAAGACAAACATGGGACGCTCTTGGTGAATGTTGGATTTTCTTAAAGCAGGGCATACCTGTAGAGAGTGAAGGCTTTCTTGACATAGATCTCAGCTTTGGGCACCTGCTGGGCCCCCTCCTTGGATTCTTGGTCTTGTCATGATACATGCACACAAACGGCTTCCTATGAAATACGTGTCAGGGCCTCCCAGCCCTTCAAGGATGTGGGCCCTCTTAGCCGTGATTGTGACCCCTAATCCCTGGCAGGCTCGGGGGCAGGCAGAGCAGTGTCCACTCGTGTGTGCCTGGTATGCGATCTGTCCCAGTGTTCATCCTCAGGGTTAAGACAGCCCCGTCCATAGGAGGAGTGCTGACCATGATGGAGATGCCCTCTGAAGCATCTATGCTTAGCATGTACAGAAGGACAGCTGGGGCCTATGGGCACCGTTGCTGCCTGATCGGTCACCTATGACTACTTCATGAGCAGTTATCTACTCATGGACCTGAGCCAGATAGCTCAGGAAACCACAGCTCCCTGTCCCAGCTTGCTTAACATCTCACCCATACAAGCATCTTGAGAAATACAAATGTTTTGGAGTCAGACTGACCTGGGTTAGAATGCCAAAGGCAAGTCCCTTCAACTCTCTGGGTGTTCTTAACCTCTTTATGTGCCACCCCAGATCCAACTGGTGCCATATGGCCCTCGCTCAGGGTCACTTGCCTTGCTTCCCACTCAGAAGAATGCCACTCCACCTAGCCTGTTCCTACAGTGGTCAGACTCTGGCCACCATCACCATCTCCTGATCCCCACATGCCACAGACTGACCAATCCTCCCCTGGGACCAAGAGCTGCGCTTTGTTGGGGTCTCCATTGCACATGGCATGAGAGACATCCAGCCATCTGGGTCTAGCTCCACAGAAGCCATGAAGATTCTGGCTTCCCCATTGGCTGCACAGACAAGTTGGATAATATAGCCAGGAAGTATAGGGAGTTAACACCTGCAGGGGCAACTTTGAGCTATAGAATTCAGGAGATGGAAGAAGCTAATGAATAAACTGCCTATCTGTCCAGTCCATGGTGGACTGTTGGAGATGTAGAGGTCCCCTGTAGTCTTTCTGGCAATGTCCTCCGTGAAGTAGAACAACCGCTGTGTATTCTTTCACTGTTGCGGCTGGCTCAGTTATGCATCACATCAGAGCTAAGCTACTTCAATTCCTCCCCCATCTCACTTCCTTTTTCCTTTTTTCATGCTTCCCTGGGACCCCGTTCTCTCCACTCAAGAGTGTTAGCAAGTAAGCTTTGCCCCAGGCTCTGTTTTCAGGAGAACACAGATCCGTCTCTGCATTTTAGTTTTCTTATTTATAAGAGAGAGCTAATGGTATCTATCTCACAGGATTGTTGAGAAAATGAAATGAGCTCTTACATGTCAAACATCTAATCTGGAGTGACACATGATAGGTGCTTAATAAATAGGAAAAGTGTCATCATCAACAATTGCAGCATGATGGTGGTAGTTACCATTTATTGGGTGTCTGACATATGCCTGCATTTTCTTCATATAGTTATTATTGACAGCAGGTACATATTAAGGATAGGGAATAAGACTAAATGCACTCTTTATAATAAATATGAAGAGGACTCTCCATGTAGCTGATTTAGGAATCATGCTAGTAAACTAAGAGAGAGGAAAGAACTGAAGTTTCAGATCTATTAGCTATAACTTGGTAGATTATGCTGATGGTAGTGAAGTGCTGGAAGATTCAGGAGAATTAGCAAGTTAAAGGGTAGAATTTTGCACCTCTTGATGCCACCATAAACAGAATAGCAGAAGGTAAGAATCAAGAAAAGTCCCTCAATGAGGAATTTAACTTAAAAATGAATTACATACTTTATTAGCACAAACTAGGAATTACCTCAAGAACTGAGGCCTGGCAATTTCACCCTTAAATCATTTTGCTTAAAAACAAGTTAAAGTTGCATTATCACATAAGCAGAATAAATGTCGAGAAAATAATAATAGCTAACATTTATTGAACTCGTATTGCATGCCAGGTGCTGTGCTAAGCTCCTTATAGACTTGATCTCATTTTATCCTCTGAAATGCTTCAGGTGCCAGGTTGTCTTGGCTCCCCACAAGTCAAATAAAGAAGCACAAGATGGTAAGAACTGGCAGAAATCAGGGGGTGAAACTTTTGATTAGAAACAGTGATAAGCCAGCATTACTGCTGAAAAGGTAGAGCAATTAGAATGTAATTTTAAAAGTACTGTTGACAGTCTCTAGCTGCTGCAGGCAGCAATACTTGACAGTTGCCTTCCAGCAAAGCTTTCCACTGTGCTCCCCAGGGCCTCCGGGGAAGGAGGGAGGGTGGGGCTTCAGACCTCCCGCTCCTGATTTTACTAGAGAAACACGTGTTCAAACATTTAGCATAGCATAGCAGAACTGCTTATAAAGCTTAATTGGAGCAGAGTTTCCATGGCTTTAAAACTTTTGAATGATTGGCCCAGCATGGTATTCCACTGGTAAGTGTGAATGTTAGCTAGCCTGAGATGGCCTCCATCTCTGGTCCAGGTGATGGTTTCATTGCACCTGCCGAGGGCAAGCTATAGTCGTGCAAAGGACTGAATCTGATTTAGGTAAAGACTTACTATTTGCCTGTGCCCAAATTGATTTTAGTTCTCTTTAGAGCCCCCAGAGACATAAAAAACACATTCCCCAGCTTTTTTGCCTTTTTGAGGTGGGTATGGCCATAGGCCTAAGTCTGATCAACGGGACGTAAGCAGAAACATTCCAGAATCTGTCCCCCTCGTGCCCTTCACCTTGCTTCTCGGAACACTGGTGTGATGGCCAGTCTCCATCCTGGACTGTGAGGGCAGGGTTGGGCCCCCCTGAGGGGGAAGCCTGGACCAGGCCTGGTCCCCCAGGACTGGATGGGACTGAGCTGCTGTGGCCCAGTGTGACCTTGTTGTGAGCTTGGACACAAGGGAACCAAGTGTCCATCCAGTTCCAACTCCTGTGAGTTCCGTGGTACATTCAGCCAGCTGATTGTAACTGCTGTGTTCACCTGTAGAGGAGACAGAGGGCCCCAGTCAAAGCACTGTCTTCTCCTTGCAGAATAAAGGAAAAAAATTCTTCATTCTTTCATTCTCTGACAGAGGGATCCTCAGAGGGCTTTGTGAAGTTCAAGGCTCAGCCCCACGTGTGACATGGATTCTAATCACTGGTGCTTACTCTAGGTCAAACATGGGTGGAGCTTCTATGGTTTCCCTGCACCCGTACCCAAGGGTGCCACCTGGATTTTAGCCATCCTTCTTCCCTGGGCCAAGCTGTCTCTGCCTTCTCTGCTCCCTGGGGCTTTGCCCAGGAACTCGCTTTGGCATAGGGACGAAGCAGCCTCACTGCCTGTCCATGGGATACTCCCCTCCATCCATCTAGGTTCAGTGTGCCTCTCACTGCCTCAGAGAAGCCTCCCCCAACGTTCTAGGCCCAACCACCTTTGTTTCTTCATGTTATGATGAAACTTCACCATGTTCTCTTTTCTCTCAGAGAGGTGGTCCATCATTGTCCATTATTCAGTGGTATTTACTGAGCACCTACAGCATACCAGGCCATACGCTAGTTGTTAGATAAGCAGCAATGAGTGCAGCAGATCTGTTCCCTGCATCATGGAATTTATGGCCTGGGGAAAAATATAACCAAGAAAAATGCAATTAAAATTCACAATAAATTTTGTACAGATAAACAGAATGGGATGCTGTGAGAAAGAAGAGCAAGTTAGGGATGGGTTGTTTGCTCATCTTGAGGAAAGAGTGATGTCAGTTGTCTCCAAGAAAGCAGTATCCATGTTTGAAGTCAGCAAGTGAGAGGTTAGGTGGTTGGGTCTGACAGGCTTACACCCTGGCTACACTGACACTTAGCTGCGTGACTTTAGGCCAGCATCCTGACCTCTCTGAGCCTGAGAGGGATAATAGCATCTCTCTCATTAAGTTCAATGCACAGTGCCCGGCACATCGTGAGTGTTCAATTCATGTGATCTATTGTTAGTTTTGAATGTCGATCATCCTACCAGAATATGGATGCTCTGAGGATAGATTTGTCCTCTGATTCATCTTTGCAACCCAAACATAGAATGTGTAGTTGGCATCCCCAGCAGCTGTTCCAATAAGAATAGCCAGCATTTCTGGGCTCTTGTTCTGTGCAAGCACTGTTCCAAGCACTTCCTGGGTATTCACTAATTTAACACCCATCACAATGCTCTGTTATGCTGTGGGGCTGGTGCTACCTTCTCTCTGACTTTAGTGGTGAAGCAACTGAGGCCTAGAGAGATGAAGAAACATGCTCAGGGTCCCTGATGAGCAGGGAGAGGACCCAGAGTCCAATCCCAAGCGCCCTGGCTTCAGAGCTTCGTTACCCCTCCTCTGCAGAGGATGAAAGAAATGGACCCATCATTTCAAAACACCGCAACCTTTGGTGCTGTCCTTATAAGACTATCAAAAGACATAATAATTTGGGAAACACATTCCCCCAAATTATATGATGGTCATTGCAACATTCTCTTATGAACCATGGGTAAAAGTAGATAATTAAATTCTTCATCTCTCAGTTGGGTCCTGGGGGCTTTGGGTCCATGGGCTATGAACCTGAGCCCAATGCACCGCCCCCCCCCCCCGCCCGCCCATCCTGCCACACTGTTCCCTATCCCCCTCCCTGTGTCTCCGGGCCTGTGGGCTCCACAGCCTATGCTCCCTGGCTCCTTCTGCCTTTGGTAAGCACTGCGATCTTTTCCCCACTTCCTCTCTTATTAAAACACCTTCACCCGAAGGCATCTGTGAGATGAGAAGCATGCCTGCCAACTCACCCTGGGAAGCCAAAATGCCTAAATTGCTTCTTTTATTTTCAAAAAAGTATATGTTATTTGGAATGGAGAATGGCCTCACCTTGTCCTTGTGGGCCTGCTGTTCTGGGATATTTTGTTAGAAACGACGGGAGAGGATAATGCCATATATACCCACAGTTCCTCTTGTTACAGAAATTGTAATAAACTGCTAAGAGGGCAGACGCCACCGCTGTTCTCTTGATTAATGTTTTCAGAGGTGTGGGGATACATTTGCCTTGAGCCGCCCATCCCAATTATCCTATTATGTAAGGAGGAGATCATGGGAAATTGTCGATGAGACAAGACTGTAGGCAGCCCCCAATGGGAGCGTCCAAATGGTGGATGGTTCTCCAGGGTGTCTCCAGTCAACATCTGATGGGTGTGCTCTTGACTGAAAGCTGATCCTGAGCTTAGGAGATAACTAACCAGTCAGGGGACATTGGGTAAGCAGTGAGGAAGTGAAGGGATAGGAAACAAGGCTAGAGGAACCAGTTTCATTTTGTTGGAGACACAGCCCCATGAATCAATGGATATTAACTGAGGTCCTAGTAGGTGTCCAACTCTGGGTTTGGTGGCAAGCACAGGGCAGTGTTTTGGAATCCAAAGGTCTACTTTCCAATATCCAGTCCCAACCATTGACAAGACAATGGGACTCACCAAGACTCAGTGATTGAATCTGTGAAATGGAATGGAAATACCTCTCCTAGTGTGGTAGGAAGTAAGCTGACTCATTAAGTCCTGTCCTTTTGGAAGGATAAAATAGTATGTGTTTCAAGGGCAAGAAGTACCACGAACTCTCACAGGCACTGGAATAAGGAACAAGGATGCTGTTACAAATGGAGCTAGCTACTCTCTCTCTCTCTCTCTCTCTCTCTCTCTCTCTCTCTCTCTCTCTCTCTCTCATTTTCTACAAACATAGCAGAAAATAGGGCTCCAACATGGTACCCTTAACTTCTGGATCTATATCCTCAAAAGCCTCACAGTTACTAGAATTTTTCAGTCCAAATGATGGATACCAAACAAGAGAGCCTGGCTGGTCCAGCTTTGGTCAGGTGGTTGGATAAGATTATGGGCCACGGCTAATAAGCCAGAGCAGGGGGCCTGCTGCCCACCCAGTGAGCTGGGTCAGCGTGGCTCTGAGCACAGAGCATGCCTGGAATCATAGGGGGCCGCTCTGCACTTGGGGCCACCGTTAGCAGCAGGCGAGATAGTGGGGATTTCTCAGCACAGTCTGAGAACCCAGTGCTCTGTGAGTGGCAGCATGGTGTTCCGAGAGAAGCCTAACATTCAAGGGAAGGAGAAGAGCTGCCCCCGGTTGAGTAGGTGCTGTTTTCACATGTGTAAGGACTGTCTTCTGCCCAGGTCTTCAGCATAATGAATCTGGCCCATTATCAGTGTTCAATAAATGCTCGTTGAATTGAGCAGAATGAGAAGGATGACATTAAACAAGAGCCTGCAATTAAAGGTGGTGTGGAATTAAACTCGCAATTTTAGGGCGCACTTTGGAAACGCTGTAATCGTTCAGGGGTGCGATGAAATGGCCAGTCAGCTGTGGCCGTTGGAGGAACTGAAAGCCACAGTGCCTTAAAGACACCCGGCTTGAGGAAGCATCCAGAAGAGAGGAAGGAGGTTCAGAAAAACCAACTGTGAAGCAGACTTAGGGCAGAGCCAAGCTGAGCCTGGTGCGTACTGATGGGACAGGAGTGACCAGTGCGGTAGAGCATGAGTGAGGGAGTCGTCCCGAGGGAATTAGCACTGGACAAAGGCGGCTCGAATGAAAGGCTCCTGAGAAGCAAGTGGAGGTGGGCAGATGGGCGGGGCAGGGAACTGGAGGGCCATTCGCGCAGTTGCCCACTGCAGCCCTTCCCAGCTCCAGGGTCTGATCCTGCACAGTGTCTGTGTCAGAGAAAACCAGAGCTCCAGAAACCATGCTCCAGGCAGGAAGAAGAGGCTGGTGTTGCCATAGTGCTCGAGCCTCAGTGTCCCTGTGACCACTGAGACACAGAATTCTCTTCATTTGTCTTTCTGAGATGTCCGCTTCTGGGGTTCCTAGCCTCGCCTCCATTCTTGCTTCCCTGATTCCTAGCCCACTGGATGGAGTCTTATTTCAGCCAGCCTCCTCTTCCAAGGGCCAGATCTTAATTCCTATTCCAAGGCAGAACCTAGAACCAAGGAAAACACATTTCCCCTGATTGAAAAGAGACCCTGTCTAAGAAATAGAAATAGTCATGCTACCAATGCCCCTACTTAGGCATGTCCCATGGACTCTGTTATTTAGAATCAAGGCTTGGCAGCTGGGCATTCACTTTGTTGCTCTCCACAGTGCCAACTGATCAACCTCCATGTGAAGATTCCAGCAGGACTTGAAGCCAAAGCTGCAGATCTATCGTCAAATCCCCTTTCATCAAAATGATGTAAAGTCCTGGTGTCATGCTGCATGGCATTGGTCAGTTTTCTGCTACTATAACAAATCCCTGGGAAAAGTTAACTTATAAAAAGAAAAGGTTTGCCTTTGGTTCACAGCTTTGGCAGTTTCAGTCTATGATCAGTTGGTCTGTTGCTTTTGAACCTGTGGTGAGGCAGGACATCATGTCAGGAAGTGTGTGGGGAACACAGCCATTCACCTCATGGCCAGAGAGCAACAAAGGAGAGGAAGAGGAGGAGCTAGTGTCCCTCCAGCACGTCTCCAATAAGCAGAAGGCCTTACGCTAGCCCCCACCTCTAAGGTAGCTGCTCTCAATAAACAATGAGGCTGGGGACCGGCCCTTTACCGCATGCGCCTTTGTGGGACATTTCAAACTGTAGTAAGTTTCCTATAAGACGTTTACATTCAAACCCCCCCCCCCCATGGGAGAGGCAAATTAAGCCAATGGTCTCATGAGGCATTGGGTGGAGTGGCTTTGTCAATAGTGTGGTCTGTTTATACTCTTATAGAATACACAGTGAAGGGAAGGTTCTATGACTCTACCTTGAACTTATTAAAATATTATCTAGTTTCACCTAAGTGGAAAAGAACTCATGTTGAGCTCAGAAATGAAGTATTTCCACCATACCAATCCCTCCCTTAGGCTTCCCAGAATGTTAGGGGGTGGGGTATTTATCAACATGGATGAGAGGGGCAAGCTTTACTGGTGGACTTTGATAGCCATAGGTCTGTAAAAGGCATCCAGGCACCTGACAAGGGAACAGATGTCAGTCAAATGTCAGCCTCCTTTAAGGCACTAGCCTACAACCACCCTTGCAGACTGTCCTTGGTCATTTCGCCACGTGTCTGATGTCACACTAACTCTTTCTAGCTCCAGTTGGGCATGGGAGAACCAGCTTCAGGACACGTCAGTGACGATCACCTTTCTCCCATGTAGGATGGCAGGGGATGAGTGGTTGACTGACCTCACATTAGCATTCTACTCTCCCCGGCATCCTTAGTTCCCATGCCCCCATCCATCCGCACACATCACTCTTGGAGTGCATGCACCACCCAGCTCACCTTGTCAGTGTCAGCCCATGTCTCCAAAGCCAGGAGCGGAGCGGGCTGTGAGGCAGGGAAGACATTGCATGGGTTGATGGGCAGCTATAGCTTCTGATGAAAGAATTTTCTAGTTGTCCAATATCAGAATTTCCAGCAAGATATGAGATCAGCTGTGAATTCCCCTGGGTCTGAAGCAGGACCAGTGTGTGTGTCTAGGCAGACCCGTGTCTTCTGAATGAAGAGTCTGGGCCCGTAATACAGAGAAAGAATAAAAGTCTCTAGTATGGATTATATAAGAGTCTCTAGTATGGATTCCAATTCCAGCTCCACTACTTAATATTCTGGAGAATGTTGACATTCTAAGACCCTTGGTTTCTTTTCCTGGAGGAAAGAACATTGGCCACTACTTCCTAGTAGAAAAAAGAATCAAACTTTTTTCCAAGGCCAGGTAATTCAGCTACTATATGGAACTACTTAGTACACTTGACTATCTTCATCCCATAAGGAACATTGGTGACTGGTGAAGGCACAGAGCCTGTGTACAGTGGAGGGGAGTCCTCCCTCTGAGATTCTCTATCCATCCCGAGACTCCCCAGTCAATTCAGGATTTCAAGGTGGACCAACTCACAGATGAAGAGCAATCTGAAGTAAGGGGGTTCAAAGTCACTCCTACCTGTGAAAAGAGTGCCATTCTGACAACAGTCAGACCAGGAGAAGATGCGGTGGTATGGTTCTTAGATCACTCTGGGGAAAAATGTCACCATGGTAACTGAGCCTACAAGGGTAGTGGTACATCTGATAGCATCTGGGCTGGGTTCTCCCAGAAGGCTGTAGGATTGTCTTTGGGTGGTTCTAACTCTTCACAGGAAACCATGTGCTATTCCAAAGACCACACTCATAGGTCCCATCGGGAGAGGTTGTGGAAGAGGCTGAGTGTGGTACCTCCTAAGACTCCTAAACCTGATCTCATTTCTCCACGCTCTTCTCTGGTTTAGACCTGAGGTTGGCAACCGTGGTTGCTTGCTAGGGAGATTCTAACAATATGATGCTTTAGCTCTGCCTCAGAATATTTGAATCAGAATCTCCAGGGATAGATCCCAGTTAACCATGCCTTGAAAATTTCCCCAGATGATTCTCAAGTGCAGGCAAGATGGATAACCATGGTTAAACACCAGGACTTCTCAAATTCTGATGTGCATACAAGTCACTTGGGGACCTTGTTAAATTGCAGATCCTGATTGCCTGAGTCTGAGATGGGGCCTGAGACTCTGCATTTGTGACAAGCTCCCAAGAGATGCAGACACTGCTGGTCTGAGAAATACCTGATATGGATGGAGGCTCTCCACTTTCCTCCACACCATAGCTGTAATTCTTTAAACCCAATTCACAGATTTAGCCCTGAAATTTTTTCTCAGAACTAAATGGAAAGAGGAGAAAACTACCTAAATTGGGCCCTCCTGCTGGGCCCAGCTTCAAGTGCTCAGGTTGTTAAGTTTTACCCAACAGCAGCAGGTGTATCAGAAATTCAAATCTCATCTCATGTCCAAACCCCTGGTTGTATAATTCAAATTCTATTCCCAAATGGCATCATCTACTCAAACTGGTACCCACAAGAGCACTGTGTAAAGAATTTTAATAGCTGAGAAGCAAACAGGAAACCCTCCATGTTTAAATAAACTGGGATGTTCTGGGCTAAATGAATTTGAAATATGAATAGGTTTCTTTACCTTAGGATATATCAGAAGTTTTAATACACAAATATGTATCCTGAAACCTACAACATGCAGTGTTTTCCAAACTTATTTGGCTGCAAAATACTGTATTTGTGGGATACCTAGTAACATTTCATAGACCTGGTGAGCTTTAAAAGCCATTTAGGGAAATGCTACTTTAGATTTATTTCTACAGACTTGAGATAAGCATAGAGACAGATTGGTATGGAGATTGCTGGCTGGAATTTTCTATCAGCATGCAAGAAGGGAGAACCCTCCATGGAACATCATAAATTGTTCATATGTCTGCAGCCATGAGCGAGAAAGACAGGGCCTGAGAAAAAGATGGTCAAAGGTGCTAATTTGCCATGGTTTTGAGAAATAAGGAGAATAATTTTTATGGCTGCTGGAAAGGAATAAATCGCTGTTGCAGTGTTTATAGCACCAAGGAGAAAGGTTGAAACTAAAATATTCTTGCAAAGTCAAAGGTCCCAGGAGATGGGCCAGGGGATGGATGCTGCTCTGTCAGGGACATAATTTCCTGGCTTCATATTTATTATTCCTGGGCTACTAGGGGGGATGCAAACAGTGACAAACATTCCATGCAGAAAGTGGATGCTTACTTTGATGTTAGTTTCTGAAGGTGGGTGTGACATTAATTTGCTGGAAATTGATGAACTTGGGGGAATGGCAGCATCTTAATAGTTCTGGCTGGATTTCTACTTGTATCTTTTTCTTCAGGAAGAATTGTGGTCTGTTTTCCTCTAAACAATATGGTGCCTAGTGAACTCTGGTCCAGCGGTTGGGCACCTGTTCTCCTTTGGTAGAAAACCCAGAGGCTGGCTATCTTGTGCTTCCTGTCAGAGTCCCTGCCTATGCAGTAGACTGAGGCCGGGCATCCTAGCATCTGCCCCACTGGATGCCCATGTCCAGGCTCAGTCACAGCTGCTAGACATGTAGCCATGACACCAAGATGAGAATGAGACCCACCATACCAATGAAGTGGATGTGCCCTTTGGAATTTTGATATCTACTTTAAAAACAGAGAAGACCTCAAAATTAGGCACCTCTGGCATTAGCTGGGTGGGAAGGTGCACGTCTCAGATGTACCCTAGTTTATTTAAGTATAAACTGGATTTTATGCTGTTGCGCTGGATTTATTTTCCCTGTGGGTGTTCTGTTGGTTAAGGCTTAGTTGCACTCAATAGAAACAACTCAGAGTAGTTGAAGAGAGAGAAATTTATTACTGGGTCTTTGGTGGCTTACAAAATAATTGGCAGAGCTGAAGGAGCCGGATTAGCTTTCAGTAGCAATTCTCAGTCCCCAGAGTCACATCTCCTGCTGCAGGAGATCCTCCCTGCCTCTCCCAGGAACTGCCCTGCCTGTCCCTTCCCAACCGCTGAGAATTCAGATCCTAATGTCGGTCTCACACAAGTGCAGCCACCAGCCAGGGCCCTAGGTAGACAGTCTGGGAAACAGTTTTCAGTTTTCCTAGTTTCTGCAGAAAGACACAGGAGCCCGAAGTCTGAAGAGTGGCCAAGTGACCAGATCAACCACACCCTTCAGTGGAGAAGGAGAGCAGAGTCACGGTATCACCGCCATTGAAGGATTGGTGAGACCTGGAACCGGGAGGCAGATATACCACTGCTGAATGAAACAAAGCTGCCATGGCACAGTTGCAGCACCCTGGAGGCCAGGTCGCAGTCACCGCCCGGCTGCTCACCAGTACTACGGTATTCGGTATTCGCTATGCCCTCGGAAGTGCATGTGATTAGAATTCCAGAACTTCAGGAGACTTTGAAGATGAGCTTGCTCAGATTCCTCACTTCATGGAGTTTATCCTGTGGTTTGCTAACACCTTACATCTGTCCCCGCAGCCAAAGCATGGGTTTGCAGGACTGTGTCTTGTTCAGTTTGCTGAGCTCCATCCCAGGCAACTCAGTGGGTGCTACATAACCAAAGGGGGGAGGGGAAGAAGAGGGAGAGTGCAGGAGGAAAGTCAAGCACACGAGGAGAACCCGCCTAAGGGCCTCACCAACAGACGTTGGGCAGCCAGGCGGGGGTCTGGGTGCTGTCTCCTCCTTCCCAGTGCAGGCCAGGAAAGGGAAGGCCGGCCTCTGGTGCTAAGGCTGCCAGAGGAAGTGTCCATCTTTCTGAACCTGCTGTGGCTGCTGTCACTGCCACCGCTGCAATTCTGGAGTCAGGAGGGAGTGAGGCAGGAGTGAACCAGCCAGAAGCAGGAGTCAGCGGTGACAAAGAGAGCCCCTCCCCCCACCAGACACACAGGCTGAAGAAGCAGGACATGCAGAGCCAGGGAGAGGAGGCAGAGGGGCAGCAGGTCAGAGCAGCAAAAGGAGAGGGCTTGGATTGGTCCTGGGTTCCTTGGAATCTACCGCATAAGAAGGCAGCTAAATCCAGAAAGCCATAGCCAAGGACCTGGCAGGTCCCTGTCTCTCCAGCTGCTGTATTCTACCTCCTGTGGTCGTTAGCCAAGGCTGGGTGGAGGCGCACAGGTCCCACAGTGTGCTGGCAGGGGTGAATCCGCAGCCTCCTATGTAGGGGTCAGCTGTGCCTCCCAGCAGCACGGTCCACAGGACAGTTAAATGGCCTGGAAGGCAGACCTCCCTCTTCTTCACGGCCAGCCCACTTCTCCAAGTCTTGGGGGCTGTGTGCCCCTCTCTGGGTATGCAGACAGCTATTAGCGAGTCTTTTGATTGCTCTTTGGTAAGGAAATGGTATGAAAATAGACCAAGCATTGCTGCTCTGAGGTTAAGTAGTTTTCAGTAGGCTGCGGAATAACCTAATGGGGATTCTTTACTTGTCAGAGGCAAAATAATACAGTTAGCATTTAGATTTTTATTTAGATTTTTTACTCCCACTCTGATAGTAACAAATGATACACAGTAGTGAATTTATTTGAATGAGCATGTGCAGATTCTCAGTGTTGGAAGAGGATGTGAATGGGGTGTTTGCTACAATTACAGGCTCCACTGGGGTCTGAGTATCTCAGGAGAACAAAATCGCCAATAACTTTCCCTTGCCAATCCACCCAGTAGAATATGCATGGGGGGATGGGGTTGGTGGTGGCCACTGTCCTCCCCCAGGTTTGAGGGCACACTTGCTCCATTCCCTCCTCCCAGGCTTGAAGAATAAACATGGACACTGACTGATGAATGGTGGGTGGTGAAGACAGGGATGGAACAAACTTTGCTTAATGCCTACAGTGTGCTAACTTATCGTATGTGATAGCCCTAGGAGAAAGGAATCCCCACATTCATCTTACTGGTGATGTAATTAGGATCCCAGAAGTTAAAATAGGATAATCACCCCTTCCAAAGTATTGCACCATTTACTCACTCAATCAGCTATCAAGATGACTTGGTACAATTATATAAGTTGTGCACTGCACAACTCCAAAGAGTTCTATTAATGGAGACTATTCTAAATTTTAAGTTGTGTATAAGCCAAGAGATAGGAAAGGAGGAAGATACAACCTTATTAACATAACACAGAGACATCTATCTAGCAGGCTATAGAACAGTATTGTGATTGAGTTTGGAAAACAAGTTTCAGCTTTGAAATTTAAGTTGAATGGGGGTCTTTTGATGTATTGGATGCTGGGTCTCCAAGATCCTTCTGCAGAGAAGGGACTTGGACATGTTCATCAGAGGTGGTTCACATGATCACATGCCCACGCTGTCTTCACAGCCATGTACCATTGGTTTCTTTTGGCTTCTTCCTGCAGGCTCTGAATCTCACTGACTCTCACCTGGGCTTCGCTCAGATGTGGCACCTCCCCATCTGTGTTGTCCATACCTGTGTCTGGCCCCGCTCCAGCTTCAGCCTCACTAGCTAGGTTCTCACATCTTCTGAGGCTCTCCCAGGGAGTCTGCTCCATGTTTCAACTTCATTACTCCCACCTGGGGACTGACAGCTGGCAGCAGTCTTGCCCCATTATGGGGCTAAGCTAGGACTTGGGGAGGTTAAAGATGTCCTTCAGTGGCACAGCCTCTGCTGGAAACTTCTCTGCAACTTCTCTTTGGAGAGTCTCTGGAGAGCTTTGACTTATCCTTCTGTTGGTTCTTCAAGCATGAGCATCTTGCTTCTGGGATGAATATGGATTCAGCAGAGAGAAAAATGCCATGGGAGGAAGAGGGTAAGTCCAGTCCATCAAAGCAAGATGTAACAGTGGAAAGGAGAAGGTAGGGCTCTCATGGGCTCTGCACAAACTGTCAATGATGGTGTCATTTCTTCATTTAGAATGGGGTAAAATTGAAAAACTTCTTACAAAATAGCTGACCAATGCTCATCAGAGTTGCCAAGGCTGTGAACGACCATGGAAGATTGGCACGGGGTCACAGGTGGTAGGAAACCCCAGAGACAGCAAACTGCAATCTTGGGGGGATCGTGGTTGGATCCTGAAGTGGAAAATGGACACCAGAGGAAAAGCTGATGGCATTCTAATTAGAATTAGAATTAGCTACCAGGACCGAACCACTGTCCTGATTTTGACCATCCCATTACGATTATGCACATTGTTAACATTAAGGAAAGCTAGATAGTGCTCATGAACTCTGGGCTCTGGGTTGCAGGTTCTCTATAAGTCTAAGCTATTTCAAATCAAAAGTTAAAAAGAAAGAAAGAAATGTGGGCAGACCACCCCACCTGGGGTTGAAATGAAATTAAATGTCATCTTCTTTGGAATTCCTTTGCCTGCCAATATCTTGCAGAGTTGCAGGGTGAATCTATCTCTATCTTGTTGACCTGGAGCATTATTGCTGTTCTGATTCCGCCATCTGGAGAATAACTGGTCCCTGTTCCTATAACTGTCCCAATAACTTATAGTCATCATCCATCTTTGGTTTCCACCAAGGCGTTTCTGGTATAAATCCACTTCCTGCTGCCTGTCCCCACACTCAGGTTCGTTTTCAAGGCTACAATGATCTCTTGCAGGATGGAGCCCTTTCCTCCCAGAAGCTCTCCCACAACTCCACTCCAGGGCTAGATTCCAGCCACCAATAAGCCCTCCCCTCCCTTGTGGCCCAGCCCTTCATCTAGAAGACACTCACAGCAAAACTAGATTTTCAGATCCATTTGAGCAAAAGCAATATTGTTGAAAGTAGTGTGTAGACTTCCAAAGAAATTAACTCTCTTGAAATGCAACATCCATTGATGTTGATGCATACGGGTGTGTTGGTAGTAAATGTGATTTTGCTGCTTCACAGCTGTGACTTATGTGTGTTGTAAGTGGCTTCAAACTCGATTTCCAGCTAAAGTCAATATGAACTGATTAGAGAGCTGAATAGAGACACATTGCATTCCATTCAGAAGCACTTGCTAAATGCCACCATAGAGCAGACACTGGATTATGTCATGGTAACTTGAAGTTGATTAAGAGATGGTCTTTGTCCCTGAGTGGCACAAAGACTGGTAGCACAAGATGCCTCAATACAAAGTTAATGGGAAATGGGGAATGAAAGAGAGAGAGATTCTTGGGGAAAACCTTTTTTTTTTCTGGAACAATGAGGGGGAATTTTTTCTGAGTACATCTCATCTCAACACAATACTTGGAATAGCAGCTTGTATTTTTCTCCAAATCCCTCCTTTTCCATGTCCTTCTGCATGCTGATGACCCACTTGGTGTTACCCTTCCTTTAGCAAGGAGAGGCCTGGTTTCTACGTGCACCTGCCCATTGAAATCACCTGGGCAGCTTCAGTTAAACTTCATTATCCTGAAGCCCCGCTTGACCCAGGATTCTGAAGCAGTAGAACCAGCTAGCTTCCTTTGCAGTGTGTCCGGTTAACTTTCATCAAGGATGTCCTCCAAGTTGCCCTTTGTGCATTGCTCTGGACCCCCATAGAAAACAGGATAGAGTGGGCAATGACTGGGGCCAGAGCCACCATATTATCACCCCCAAGGGGTACTGTGCACACAGAATACAAAGTAAGCATTGCCTTCGAGACAAAGGCCAACTGGCCCTTGACAGTGGATGGGAATGGCAGGGTGCTCTTTCCCTTTTCATAAATGTATCATACATGGTACACGTAGGTCCTGAGAGGACGTAGGTTAGTGAGATGCCCAGAGGGCCAAGGCTCTGTCACAGTGAGGTTGGAGCCCTTCCTGAAGCCAAAGTGGACTCACACAATTCAGAGAACCCCTAACAGGAGCCCGGCCAATGGACCAATGCACCCTCCGGGAGCTCTGAGCCTCCACAGGCCAAGTGCACAGATCCTGCCTGTCCTCCTCCATCAGCATCTCTTGTCTACTGCACAGCTGAGAAGTGACAATGAATATTCATCCCCTGGCTGTTCCAGAGTCACTTGACTTTCTGCTTATGCAAAATCAGAACTTACTTGGGCTGGCAGGGAGGGAAGTTTCCCCCAAGAACACATCTGATGGAGTGGGCTGAACCAGGGGGAAAAATAAAACTGGCGCTGGGAAATGAGGAGGACGGTTACAGAAGTGACTTCCACGATTGCATTGACTTGCAAGATGCCATCCTGGGGGATGGACCCTTCACCACGAAGAAAACACACAGCCTGGGCCAGAGGACAAAGTAAGGAGACCTCTTGCGCCTGTATTTATTCACCCTCAACCAGCTCTAAAGCAGAAGCAAGAGGAACACAGATAAATTGCATCTTTGCCTAGAGGCAATTTAGAGTTGGTTGGGTAAGAGTAGGAATAGAGCAACAATTCATATTTGAAAAACTTTGTTCTTTATTGAGCACCTCCTGTTTGCTACATGCTT
Organism: Sciurus carolinensis; assembly: GCF_902686445.1. Taxonomy (NCBI): domain Eukaryota; kingdom Metazoa; phylum Chordata; class Mammalia; order Rodentia; family Sciuridae; genus Sciurus; species Sciurus carolinensis. The sequence continues at coordinate 68,161,743 of NC_062215.1, read as the reverse complement.
TGTATATATTTTTAAATCTCATTTAATCCTCATAATCCACTTGCCAGGGCAACTGCTGTTATCTCCATTTTCAGAGGAAGGAATCAGAGAAGTGTCTTTGTAGCAAATCCATGCAGCTAGTAAGAGTTGGATTCAGGATTTGCATTGTGGTTTTATGGGGACTAAAGGTCATGTTCTTCCCTTATGATTGTTCTGCCTCCTAAGACATAAAGAATCTCAATAATTTGGGACCTGTGGGGTCAGACACAGGATCTCAGGGTGGTAGAGGGGAATCAGAGAAGAAACCCCACCAGTACCAACTAGGCCTGGGAAGACGTCTCCAGGTCAACCGTGCTGGAATCGTGAAGGCTTTTTGCAAGCTATTTGCTTCTTGTCCCCCAAAGAAAAGAGGCCAGCACTTAAAGGGCAGATTTAACTCTAATTGTAATTTAGGGTGGTGTCGTTTTGTGGCGGGGAGGGATGTTCTGTCTTTTAACTGGGCCCTTCAAGTTCAGAATGGCAGGCCACGCTGCTTCAGTGCTTACCACCAGCCAGGTGAGGTGCTAAACGGGACATGGAGGGGAGACTGGAGTGCTTGCCACAGTGTTGCCACTAACCCCCACTCCCGCTGAGGCAGAAATGTAGAGTGGAGAACTCAGGTGGCTCTTTCATTGCCCATTGAATAAAGGCAGAGTTTGGATATTAAACCCAGCAGTCCAACCCCAGGGTCTGAACTTCCCCAGGGTGGGCTGGGATTGCAGGGTGGGCAGCAGAAAGCATTCATCAGAGTGCCCCGGCTAACCGTGCATCTCCATGGACTCCTGGACTCCAGTCCATGCTTATCATCTGCACCAATGGTCAGGGCCCAAGGATCCTGGGAGGTGGTCTAGTCCCACCACCTTCTAGGCTGCTGGGAAGTCAGACCCAGCAAGGTCACTGTCTTGTTCATTGTCATGCAGTAATTTAAGGTTAAGCTGAACCCAAATCAGTACCTAAAATCTCTGGAACACAGCATTTCTCCCACCCACTCACCTGCCATTCACCCCCACTATTCATCAATTCCATGGTACTGATGAGGACACTGAGGGCCATCAAAGTTGAAATACTTACTCAAGTTTACACTGCTGTGAATGTTGATGCTGGGATTCAAAATCAGGTTGGAATAACTCAACCGCTGAGTGACTTTTGTATGACTCTCACACTGTCTCAGGAGGGAACAGCTTTCCCTGCTGGTATCCGTTGGCGTCCTGAGGCCCAGCATGCTGCACGCACAGCTTTGCACAGACTTTCACTCTTTCCTCTCATCTTTCTTGCCCTGAGCCTCAGCAGGCTTTCCTACCCACATCCCAATGTGCTCTGGGTTTGTACCCAGAAGCTTAATTCCACATCTGGCAGGAAGCAATTGTGCGATCTTGCTGAATCTTCTTCTCTGTCCTCTTAGGGGGTTCATCAAACCCCATCATCCCAGAGATGTCAAAATATTTTCCATTCCCCAGCAAAAACAAAAGTGACCCAGAGTTGGAAAGTCCATCACAATAAAACCTAAAACCACTTTAAGCACAAAGATCTCCTTTTGGAATCTGTGGAACCCCCCAGGGCATGTATTTTTTTTTTTTAAATGTACCTGCAATTGATTGACAGTAGACAATGACCAATCAGCATAGTCCAATGAAGATAGGCTGGAAATGCAAGATAGGGTAATATTTGTTGAGTGTCTTGTATTGAAAAGCACATGCTATGTATAGCACCAGGGAATCCTTCCCATGCTATGGGACATACGATCCCCTCTGCCTATTTTGTAGTTAAGGGTTCTGGACTAAGAATCCAGGATCCTGAGATTTAGTTCTAGGTCTACTACTAACTGGCTATCTAGTCTTAAATCAAACTCCAGAAATCCAGAATGGATCTTTGAAGTCATCAAGTCCTGGAATAGGGACTATCCAGCGTGTGACCCTCTTTCTGCCTAACTTGTGCCCCTAGTTGACACTAGTAAAGGATCTTGCTGCTCTTTCCCAGGAATCCTGAAACCTCAGAATCCTTCTCAAAATAGCCACTTAGGTTACACCTCTCATAACTTGGGATTGGCATAAGAGATTAAATCTGAACTAGGTCAAGTCTTTTTTTTTTTTTTTTTTTTTTTTTTTTTTTTTTTTTGGTACCCAACTTAACCACTGAGCCACATCCCAGCCCTTTTTATCCATTTTGAGACAGGGTTTCACTAAATTGCTGATGGCAGCTTTGAACTTGTGATCCTCTTGCCTCAGCCTACTAAACCACTGGGTATATAAGCTTGCTGATATTATCATACCTGGCAACTCTTCACTTTTAAGATGAGAAAAACAATTAACTCTGAGTCAGGGAGTAACCTACTTAATATCACACAGCAAGTCAGAGACAGTCTTGAATTCAGGGCTCAAGACCCAAAGGACATTATCAATACAGCTCCTCATGAAGGCAATGGTCCTGCGAACCCCACGCCCCATGGGGCTATGCACTTATTTCTATTTTTTTTTTTTTTTTGACCAAGTGGCTTTTTAAACCCGGAAACAGCTCCTTAGGCTCTTCCTTGCACAATGCCCCTTCCTCTACTGGCTGAGAGGCCAACAGGAAAGCAATCTCCTTGGGTCCAGCCAGTTAATGTGTGCCTGGCATTAGCACAAAACTAACATTTTATTTCCCCTCCATAGTATGTAATTTCTTTGGAAGTTGAAGTGTAATGAAATTGGTGTTTATTATAATTAATAAAAGCCCCATAACTTTAAATTGGGTCATAAATCTTGCAGGGAAATCCAATACCACTGTAAGAGTCATTTCTTTCCCAGAAGGGGCTTTTCAGAGGAAGGAGGCAGCGGGCTCCCTCCTCCCGCACAGAGGCTGGCATTCTGGCTAGCTGGCTCCTTCTCTGCTGCTAATCTATTCAGGTCACAAGCAGAGCCCAGGCAGCACGGGGCTCTGCAAATGGAAAAAGCATCCCTTAGACTAACACCTGTAGGTATTGCTCCAGTGTGAGAGTTGCCTGCATGCTCAGTTGAGAAAAAACTTATTTAGAGAAATTAAACTAGGTGCTTTCTATGTGCCAGGAATTGTGCTACAGAGGAAGAAGATGCTATTCTTGTCCCTGGGGTCACCACACTTTTGACCCCTGGGGCCAGAGTGAGGAAGACCTGCTTGAAAGCTGCATGTGCAATCCAGTGTGAAGTGCATAGGGATAGAGGGAGTGCAGGCACAGCGTGGTTCACCTTCACTCTGAGTGATAGTGACGTGCAGTGATGGGATTATTTCAAGGAGAAAGTAGATAGAGGTGAGAAGGACCATGAAAACCAATCAGGAATTTGCAGGAAGGACATAAGCAACCTTCCCACATAGCACTGCCACTGCCCTGGGGCATTTGCACTTGCTGCCGGCTCTGTCCAGAATAGTCATCCCCAGGTCTCTGAGTAGCTGGCTCCTCCTCATTCAGATTCCAGCTCACACATCACCTGCCTAACCTCTCCCTTTCCCATCCCTTGCTATCATAGGGCCTTTCCCAGTTCCTGTGCAGACTCTCCACTCTGTCAAATTCCTTTTTTAAAAATTGATCCATTTCCTTGCTCATTGTTTATTTTCCAAATGCCCAGTACAAACATAAACTCCGTTACAACAAGAACCTTGTCTGCTTTATTCACTACTATAATCCGGGCACCTAGAATGATTCCAGGCACCTAATGGACAATTAATAACTAGTCGAGGAAAAGATTTATGCATCTGCATGGTTCATTAAAAGAAGCTTCTTTTAAAGCAGATTACCAAATTGTATGCAATATCAGAAGGGAAATGGTAGATGAAGATGCCAAAGTGAAAGAAAAATAAGGGCAGAAAATAAAACCATCCCACAAAGAGCTCCAGGGAGGGACTTGCAATCAGGGAAATGCCTAAAAAAGAAGTAGCGATTTGTTTGCTACAGAATGTGTACTGCCCGCTCCCTTCTGCTCTCTTCTCCCTTAAAAGTTTTAGTTAAGTCTTCATAGCTCACTAAAATAAATAAGAAAAGACATTTGAAAACACCAAGCCAGCAGCGGGATTAGCATCCACACCTCATATGCAGAAGCATCTTGCTAGAGGTAGGCAGCGGGTTTGGCTCTGAGCTTCCCGAGAGCCAAAACAAGAGGGAAGCATGCAAGATGGTGGCTTCCAAGCCCCCACATCCATGACCTTAAACCCAAGGTCATTGCTCAAGCTTTCCTGGCCCTGAAACCTGGGATAAATTTCCCCCATTGGTCCTTGCAAGGAGGAATTGTTATGATGTACTGTCATCAGATCATCTTTTTTAAAGCAGGCTGATGACTTAATGCCAAAGTATAATTTAGTAAAAGCCTTTCTACGGGCAGCACAGACCATGCTTTCAAAGCTCACCTTTTTCCAGACAGTCTGAACAGAGTGAGATGGAGAACATCTTAAACATGTGGAAGGACTCTGCACCCTTCCACCAGTGCTTGGATTGCTGGAGGAGCTCACAGGGAGACTTGGGTGGTATGCAGAGCAAGTTACTTCCTTTGCCTGGATGCCCAGCAAGGAGCTACATTGCCCACTTGGAGATTCTCTTTGCTCAGCTGTTCACAAGGTAGGGTGGGCACCTGCCTTTGAAAATTGAGAATCCCGGAGGGATCTGCAGAGAGAACCGGCTGTCCACCTCTCTACCAGGCAGGGCAGGCTACCTGGGAATTGAAATATTTAAGTGTCTTTCCTCCAGAACACACTCAACAACAGCCCAATCCCAGTAAAGAATAGCAGGGCTGGGGGTGCTGACCTGCACCCTGGAAAAGCAGCCTGGGTCCAGTTCCTGGCAACCCACTCACTGGTGGACTGGCTGGTGGACATGGGCGTGTTTTTAAGGGGACCTCCACTTTCATGTTTGGATGCTGCTTGCCCAGAGGTTCTTGAGGACAAAGGATAATTGGGCTGAAAACACAGCATCATGATGACCTAAAGGAAGCTCATGGTACATGTTGGTTGTCACCATTAGTTCATGTTATGGTTTGGATGTGAGGTGTCCCCCAAAAACTCACATGTGAGACAATGCAAGGAGGTTCAGAGGAGAAATGACTGGGTTCTAAAAGTCTCCACCCAATCAGTGGATTAATTCCCTGTTAGGGATTAACTGAGTAGTAACTGAAGTGGTAGGGTGTGGCTGGAGGAGGTGGGAATTGGGGTGTGGCTTTGGGGTACACATTTTATATCTGAAGCAAGGAGACCGTCTCTCCGCTTCCTGATCGCAACGTGAGCTGTTTCCCTCAGCCACTCTTCCACCATGATGTTCAGCCTCACCTCAGGCCCGGAAGAATGGAATCGGCCTTTTTCTACAACAGAAGACACTCACAAGTTGGGTGTTTACCTCCATCGCACTTAGAGAAATACAGAGTAGGAGAAAGTTGGAGTCATGATGCAAGACAGAGCCAGACCCTGGGGTCAGCACATGAAGATGCCCTCTTGCCAACCCCAGATCCTACAGAAGACAACAATGCCCAAATCTAATGACCTCTTGTCCACTTTCTGACACCTCTTAGGAGGGATGATCTCTCTTTATTTGAGAACCACTCAAACAAAGCCAGCCTTTAGAGCAGCACTGCCTAGCAGAACTTTCTATAATGACAGAAGGATCCCAAACTGCACTGTTCAGTGCTTTAGCACTATTGGGAGGGGAGTTGCCACTATAAACTTAAAGTTAGCTAGTGCAACTAACAACCTGAATTTTTGCTTTTATAAATTAGTTAATTGAACTTAACTAGCCACCTGTGAGTACTGGCTCCCCTACTGAAGTATACATCTTTAGAAGGAGAGATGCATGGAGTGATGGGGTGTGGTGTCATCTTGAACTGAGTCCAGGTCTGTGCAAATGCTGAAGGAAGATTATGCCTCTCCATCTGTCTTTGTGGGTTCTCCCCAGACCAGCCCATCCTGGTGAGGCAGGAGCTATAGAAGAGTGAGTCCTAATGTCTTAGTTCCAACCTTTGCTCCTGCAGGACCTAGCCCAGTGCCCAGCACTTGGTGCTCATTAATCTCATGGTTCAGTCTAGCTAACTCTTCTGTGTTGGGCTTGTCACTTCTGTGCTGCAGTGAGGACTAATGATGTGTCCCAAGGTGCCCAGCCTAACAATGGGCGCTAATGAAGATTTTAAAGACAGGTGTGAGCCTCTGATTGCAAAGACAGACATAGGCGAGGGATTGCAGCACATTACTATTATCTCTGCAAGAAGCCAGGCTCTGCCTTTTCATTGTGGAAAGGAGAAGGCTTTTCTTTTCTTTTTTTTTTTTTTCTCTTAATGGAGAGAATTGTTTGCCGTGGGTTAAATTAAACCCATGTTCTGATATAAAATGCAACATAATTCAAGTCAATGTTAATAATGATGGGAAATCTTAAGAATTATCTTTCACACTAAATTACCTCTGAGATTGCAGGTACTCCTTATCAAAAGTAAATTCAATATAAAGAACACTAAATATGCAGGAGTGATAAATTAGGGAGAGAATTCACCTTCCATCACTGGGTACCTCTTAGTTTTGAGTTTCAAGTACCTACTGTGACTTTAGGGGAGTCATTTCCTATCTCTGGGCTGCAGGTTCCTCATCTGAAAAATGAAGGAGGTTGGACCAGATGCTCTCTGAGGAGCCTTCCAGCTCTGAACATTTATCAGTCTCAGATTTCATGAAAGTGATCCATTTGGCGTTCCATTCTCCAGTGCCCTCGCCACAAGAGAGAAACCTGCTAATTTAATAAACTGAGAGGGCTCCTAGGAGGCAGCTGTCAGGAATAGCTCTTCTCCTGTCTCCTCCTGTCCCCTCCCTGCCCATCTCAGAAAGCATTTGTACTTTGCAAGTTGCTGCATTTTTCTTAAAGCCAGACCTGGGGAGGGAGGTTTGGGGTGTGGGGAGATCCTTCTGGGTCCCTCTGCTACCCCAATGGAGTGGTCTCCTACCCCATTCTCCTGGAACTGATTGTGGAAGAGAACCCCTAAAAGGTAGATATTGGCTTCAGAGAAAGGTTTCCACCTTCTGCCACCCTAACCCTGCGGCCCCCTCTGCTCATCCACCCCCATATTTAATGATCTCCAAATCTCTTTCTGATGTGCACTCAGAACTACAGGTCACCAAAGTTAATTGTGTTTTAATTGCCTCCTCATCCAGGGGCACCTACATTATCGCTTGTGACAAGGAGGCTCGGGGACAGATAACTAACTCCTCTGGCCCCTGGGTGCTTCTAGAACCATCTCACCCACACTCCAGCCCTCCCCAGCACCACGCTTTAACAGCTGGATCCCCCTCAACCTATGCCTTCTTGATGCCCCTTGGGGCCAGCAGCACCCCTGTCCTCCCTGGTGCTGGGCGACCTGGGGCCTGAAGCCCAAACTGCAGGATGCAAGGTGGATGGTGTAGGGATGGGAGGCACAGGACACGTTTCATTGTTCCAACTGAGATGATCATGGGGAACAGATGCCAAGGGACCACTTGCCCCTGCCACCCTCTGACATCATTCTGAGGCCACGTGAGCTTGCATTCCAACCACTTCCACCTGACACTTGCTCTGCAGGGTCTTTGCTTTTGCGGGGCCCTACCTGTCCTGCCCCCTGCCTTGTGCTTTGCTCTGCTGTTTCCATTCCCATCTTCCTCTTTACTCAGTTAACCCTTACTCCATGCAAATTCAGTTATTGTCCCATCTCCCTGTCAGTCTTCCTGTCCTGCCTGCGACTGGCTGATATTTCTCTTTACCCCACACATCCCTTCTGTCTAATCATTTACAAATGTGTGTGTGTGTGTGTATGTGTATGTGTATGTGTGTGTATGTGTGCGCCCTAGATTAAAATAATCTGCTTATTTAAATGTCACGTAGTCTAAAAATGCTACTTTCCCTGTTCCACATTAGCTCAAAGCAGAGTAGGTCCTCGACCTAGGGTGGTCAAATCCAAATTGGAGAGGCCCAGACGGGGACTGACCTAATTCTTTTTTCCTGACCAGACCCTTCCTTCATGTTCCTACTTCCTGGCCAATCAGCCTCCAGCATGCAGCTCTTCTAGACACTGAGAGCCCCAAATAGCTGAAGATCTTGCCCCTCTTTCCTCCGACCAAGTGCTAGCCATGCCCAGAGCCGCCTGGTGCCTCGGAGACCTCCTACCTGCTGGGTGCTGCCCAGAAGCTGCAAAGCCCTTCCCAACTATGGGGTGAGCTCCTGCTTAAGCTGTAAAGGCCTCCTCCTTCCTTTGTCCCCTCCGTGAAACAGGAGTACCTTCTTCTAGGACCCCACAGCACACTGTGTACTCCTCGGTGAACCTGTTACGTTGATGATGTCACACTCCTCCACTAGACAGGATGCTTCCTGAGGGCAGGGCCCTTGCCATGTTCTGGTGCGTGGCATAGTCCCTGCATGTGGCTGACTTAATTTATGACAGGGAGAGTGGGGAGATTTGGGGACTCAGGAGAAGTCTTGCAAAAGGAAATTAAGGTCATGGCTTTCAGCAGCCCTGCTAACACTGCCCCCACGTGGGTACATATGAAGGAGCAGATTTGATGTCATTTTCTCCTATTTCCATGAGATTAACTTGATGAAGCTTTCTGAGAGCGGGTAGCACGGTCCTGCTCCCTGATTTCAGCAAAGAAGGGAGAAGTGCATTTATTTTCCTTTAGATTCTACATCAGTGCTTCTCAAATTTGAATGTGTTTCAGGTCACCTAGGGATCTTGTTAGCACGTGGATTCTGATTGAGTGGGTCTTAGGCAGAGTCTGTGAGCCTCAGCCATAGCCAATGGTGCCAATACTGCTGTTTCGGGGTGACACCTGGAGTGGTAAGAGTTTACCCCATTTCTTGTGGAAAGAGTGATGTTCTCATTAAGAGGCTCACAAACCAAAGACAGTGTGATTTAGGAGAGCGAGCACTGCGGAGTGACTCAGACTCAAGTCAGGTCTGAGTCCTGCCCCTTCATTGTCTACTTGATTTTTATGCCTTTGCTTAGCTTCTTGAAGCCTTTGTGTCCTTGTGTATAAAACTAAACTACTGACCTGCTCCTCCATGGGCACCCACATGTGCATTCGAATAAGGATTGCACGTTAGGTACTTCCCGACACGTAGTAGGTCTTCAGTAACTAGCTATTGGTTTCCTGTAAGTGGAGGCAGGTTAGAATCACTGTTTGCTCTTATAGGTCAGATTTCTCTGCCTCTATGATCAGAGGTCCCCACCCACGGACATCAGGACCCACCAAGGAGATGTGGCTGGAAGCCTGTGCATTCCTTCCGAGTGGAAGCCATAAGGGCCAGCATGTCTTCTGCCATCTTCCCTTTGTCTTCCATGAGATTGTCATTAACATAGTCTGGAGCTGCTCCTTCTGCCAGGGTCCCAGAGAGTAGATAATGGAACATAGCCCCAATCAACTTGCAAGGAGACTATAGAATGAGAATTAAAAATTTTTGAAAGCCACTGAGATTTAGGGGTAGTGCTTTTGCTGCAATACAACCAACTTATTGTGACTGATGAATCCTGCTATTTATGGTTTTGCTGTCTACTTCATGCAAGGACCAAGATGGCTACCGAGGTTGCGTGTTTGAATGTGAAGTGAGTTATGTCCTTGAGCCCTGAGTTTAGCAAAGGAGCCAGAAACATAAATTTCCAAGGATAATGCACTACTGAGTTCAGTTCATCCAAATAGGTCTATAATTGGGATGCTTCCAGAAGGCAGAAGAAAGACTGAGGAATCCTTCCAGAGGAACTGGGGAAGACGTCATGGAGGAAGGAGCATATGAACTAGGCCTTGATGAATGAGTTGACTTTTAATTGGACATCATAGTGCATAGAACATGAAACAGTGTGTTTTTGAGTCAGAAACCCAAATTCCAGTCTTGCCTCTGTCATTGATGACAGTGTGACCTCAAGCAAGATACATGACTACTCTACATGTCCCTTTTTTCCTCTACGATGAGAGTTAATCATACACGTCAGCGTTTGGGGGAGGTTTAAATAAATCAGTGCGTATAAGCACTGCTAAATACTTGTAGCTTACACAATAGATGTAATAATGTGTGATGTGATCATCCTATTCCACAGGAGAGCATACAAATATCACCTGCTCACATTTCTGTAGGCTTACTTTGTTCTTAGTACTGTGCTTGGTACTTTATAAGTATCATGCTATTTATTCTTAAAAGCCCTAGGAGATAAGAACAAGTGTTACTGCTGTTCTTCAGAGAGGAAATAGTGTTTGGGCGGTTCAGAAATTCATTTAAGCATGCACCAAGAGCAGGGACTGGACAGAGGCAGTTTGACTGCTGCTCAGGCTCCTGAGTCCACAGTCCTGCCTCCCTGTTTGGAAGGAGAGAGACCTGGACTCCGACTGCATGTGCTGGCGACAGAGTTGTTAGGGAGGGAGCAGGGCAGAGTAGATGATGTTATTGTGTGGGCTTTGGGGAGCCATTGAAGGGTTTGAAGAGGCAAGTAGAAGAGGGAATCTGGCTTTGAGGGGAGGACTCTGACAGTTCTGGCAGATAGATGAGAGACAGGAGCAACCGCGTGCTGGGAGGTTGGGGGGAACTTAATGGGATCATCTGACACCAAGCAACAGAAACAGAGAGAAAGAAACATAGGCTAGGTATGCTCCAGGGGCAGAATTCACAGGTCTCCTAATGCTGGGTGTGGGCGTGTTTGGAGGGAAAGATCATGGATGACATTCAGGTTCAGAATGGAACTCGGTCAGGATCCCAGCAGGAAAGAGAAGGAAAGGACTATTACAGATGGGTGAACAGGGAGCAGGGAGCAAGAAAGGGAAGCAGCAACTACAGAGAAGCATCGGGGACAAGCATCGGGAGGGAACTAGCAGTATCCTTAGCCTGAAGGAGCAGGCAGAGAATTGTTGCTAGAGTTAGGAAGGAGGGCCAACCAGAAGTGACCTCCTGCTAATACAAGGGAGAGGTAGAGAGGGGTCAGGGATAGATTTCCAAACCTTCCTTCAACCTTCCAGTCTCCCACTGGCCACACCCAGCCTTCAGCCAGAAGGTAAGGAAGTCCAGGTGAGCTGGTGCATAAGGCCCCGTCTTCTAAAGCCCAGAGCAGGACAGAGGAAGGTAGAGAAATGACCATGCCCAGGGGACTAGGGCCACAAACAATGAATGCCCAGCACAGTGCCCAGGCAGCAGGATGGATAGTCTCATGGTTACGCATTTTTCTCTGCAACCATGTGCATGGATTTGAATCCAGCTCTTTCACTTACTAATGCTGTGACTGAGGGCAAGCTATTGGACTTATCTGACCTTCAGTTTTTTCATTTTAAAAAATGTGATGGTTGCAAGAGAGTGTATAGTACATAGAATATAAAAAGTGCTCAGTGCGTGTGAACTTCATTCACTTTTCTGTTTTCTTTTACAGAAGTAATAGACCATTCCCTAAATACAGGGAATGCAGAAGGAGGTGCAGTGTGCAGGGATGGGAGAAAGGGGGATGCTATCCTGTGTCTTGAGTCTTGTTCTTATGGGGTGTGTGGCACTCAGGGACTATTCATGGGAAGATGGCCAGTAGGCACAGTGGTGTGTGCATCTGGGGCTAAGGGATTATAAATAATGGCTAGAACAGATACAGAGCTCATCAATGTGGGGGCAATGGATAGGACCGCCCAGGGACACTATAGAAAGAGAATGGTTGGTAATCTTTCTGTTCCTGATGAGTACAGACTGGTCCTTTTGCTCAAACTCAGTCCTCTAATTGCCATGAAGCAGCTACATGATCCCTCACCTGGCTCTTCCTGAATACCAGTTAATTGGTTGAATGGAGCCAGTATCAAAGTCTGGAGTCCTTGTATGGCGCTAAGCCAATCCACCCACTGGCGGTTCTTTCTTTCTTTTATTCATTCATCAAAATCTTGTTTAGTATACAGATCCAGGATACCACACTAGGAGAAAGGGAGAGAGGAATGAAAACAACCACAAAATGGTTTGGGCTTCACTATGGCTAATACCTATTCTAATCATCGAGAGTGTTTAGTGTTTGCTGTGGCAAAGCACACATTCCTGGACTTCTGTGAGCTTCGATATAATACAGAGCTCTGCTCCCTGACTCAGGAAAGTAACATTTAGCTGAATTGATGCCAGCCTCAGATCTCAACACCAAATCATGGGCTCCTGAACAACAGGACTGTTCGAGGGAAGTGCACTTCCTGGCTGGGTGTATGGAGGATCAGTTCTGAAGGAGGCCTTGAGTGTCGTCTGTTCCCTGGATGCCACAATGAACTTGTGGGGCTGGACTGAACTTGCTCTACCTCCTGCCCATGCAGGAGACCATGGGAAGCAGACCTGGGTCCAATTCTAAGTTTGATGACAGCGGATTTGGAGCTCTGCACAGTTAGAGGTTGTTTTTGCGTCCCTGACCTCAGTCTTCTCAAGGCCTAGTGACCTGGAGTCCCACGCACCTGTAGGAACAAGGCCTTGAGAGCCTTCCAAGGTGGGAGATTCCACATGGCAACACTGAGACCACCCTCTCCCTTCGGTGCCCAACTTCTCAAGAAGAACAAGTTTATCTCTCCTGTTTTATTTCATTCTCTGTGGTGTTAGGGAAGGCTAGGACTTTAGGCCCATTTTACAGATGAGAACACAGAGACACAAAGAAATGAAGAAAACACAGTCAACAAGTGCCAGGGCAGGAAGACCTTGAACCATGGTCTTTAGAATCTTGATCCCATGTACTTGTTGAATAACATTCTCCTGCTGTTCATTTGGGTCCATTTTTATTCTGTTTTATATTTCAAACATATTAGATCTGAAATACTCCATTTCTTTACTTTAAAAAACCCTCACAATTGAGTTTTTTTCCCCCTTATTGAAGCATTTTCTCCTTTTTTTTTTTTTTTTTTTGTGATAACCAAGAAAACATCACAGCTCTCTAGAGGAATTATGAGACCTCCTTTGAGTGGAATGATAAAAGCCAGGATTACAGTGCTCACCCTTGGGGCCTTCACACTTTCCATGGGATTATTCTTTAAATAAACAATTCCATCCAGTTAAATCACTTTTTTTGTGGGTCAGGTTCTTTGTCTCAAATGACTGCGGCAGACATGGGCTTTGATTCAAACCTGATCCTTCTCCATCTTGTCAATGCGCAGGTGGGGGAGAAGGGCAGGGCAGGGCCAGGAGCTGTGGGGAGGAGCCCAGAAAGTGACCAGCCCTGGAACCCAGAGGTGACCGCAGCTCCCTGCAGCTCTGCAGTGGCGCTTTGAAATGAGCACCAAGCACCGGTAGGTGAAGGGGCTGAGACCTTCTGTGGGAGCTGAGAACTCCACTGGGAGAGGCTAAATTGTACCCAGAACTTTCTCTCTTCATTTTTAATTTTTTCTCTCTTTTAGAATTTTGCTCGCTTTAAGCCATAATTTCCAAAGGGACTAAATATTTTATACGTGACTATAAAAAGTACTCATGGAGAAGGAACCATGGGCTGTGTGATCCAGACAAAACAGGTCATGTTCTGGAAAACTCTCCTCATCTAACAGAGGCATTTCTAAGTTTTTTGACAATAAAAGTGATAATAAATTTCATTATCTTGAGTCTCAGTTTTCTGTTCTATCTCCATCCATTCAGCAAATGTCAAAAAAATATGTGAACGTGAGTGGTACTGTCAAGTGATGGAGAACACAGACCTGTCATCCCTGTCCTCTTGAACTCAGAGACGCCGGCTGCCATTGAGCTTGGCATTGGGCAAGGGGAGGAGGGCAGTTAATTTTAAAGGAGAGGCAGGACCAGGAATAGGAAAGCCCCCTGGTGAAAGGGTAGTCCTACAGGAAGATCACGATGCCCGAAGAGCTCGTGGTGAGCAGCAGCAGGCAACTTGAACCCCAGGCAGCCTCAGGCATTGAAGGGCCCTAGGAAGCCTCGGCACCAATGCTCAGGAGTGCTGGCCAGCAGAGTTGGCATGAGCTCCCTCTGGGCCATGGGGGTCAGTGGGACAGTCAAAGAAACAGTCGGTCAGAGTGCTTGGAAAGTGTTTAAGAAAGATTATCATGTCACAGGGGAACAATGTCCAGCCCCAGGCCAGCTTAAGTCACTGTCAGAACTAGGGCTGAAGCTCAGGGGGTGTGTTGAGAAGCATGATTGACTTGAGACTGAGGTCACTTGATTTAGCAAATAAAACCATAGAACACCCCATTAAATTTGAATTTCAGGTAAAAAACAAATAATTTTTTAGTGTAAATATATTCCATGCAATATTTGGAATCTTCTTTCACTAGTGTTTTTCTTATTTATTTGAAATTTAAATTTAAATAGTGTCCTGTCTTTTATCTGGCAACCCTACTTGAAGTGGAGACCTGAAGTCCTTCCATCCTCTCACTCATATGGTCAGCTCTAAAAAGGGAACAATGGACACTGTAAGGGCTTCTGGGGGCAAGTGGGGCCAGGCAGCTTGGCAGAGGCAACATCCTCTCCTCTTCCTGGAACATCTCCAGATATTAACATCTGTCATCCTAGCAGGGGTAACACAGTTGGGTGCAGCTGGATTGATATGGGAACCTAGGAGGGTCCCAACCCAAAGATGTGGGATGGAAAACCTGGACTCAGGACCATCAACTAGGAGTCTCAGGAGGTGAGAAAGACTAAAATCAGAATCCAACCTGGAAGAGGACACAGGAGAACTGGTCCCATGGGCAAGTCCCAACCACCAGCCAAGCTGTAGATTCTCATGCTCCCTCCCAAGCTCCAGAGGCCCAGGAGCTGGAGTCATAAAGTACCAACTCACAAAGGGAAGTTGAGGCATCTGTGGCCAGGAGCTACCATAGACACATACTCAGGGTGGGGGATAGGATGAACTGTGAAAACGCTTGAATCCTGAGCCCTAGAACACATTATATCATATGCTTTGGTGATTTGGAATATGGTATTGCCCCTTTTAATCTTTTATAACAATCTTTTCTAAGACAGAAATCTATATGAAAACCCATTTTTACAAATAATGCTTCTGAGGCTCAGAGAGGGGTGTGAACCTATCTCAGGCCACAAAGTATTAAGTATTGGAATCAGGAATGGCCCCAAATCTCTCTGGCTTTTTCCCCACACCATAGTGACCACCCAGGGTATAGTGGGAGAAGTTCATGCCACAAGTCCACAGCTCTCAGCCTTTGTCCTGGCTCTAGGACTGTGATGAGACTTGATTCCTGACCCAGAGCTCACAATCTTAACCACTGCACCCCACTTGGGAGAACTGGGGGTCATATGCATATTTGAGACCTTGCATTTCCATCTCTGCTGGCTCCCCTGGCCCACTAGCCATATGGACACTGCTTAGCCTCCCTGTATCCCCCATCCTCATGTGTCAAATATACAAATTAAAATGCCAGATCTTAACTGGACCCTCCAGCCCACCAGAGTGGAGCACAGTAGCTTAGATCGTGGACTGTGGGTGAGAGACAGAGCGCAGCTGCTTCCGGGCAGGAGTTCTTCAACTGTCTGAACATCTTTGCTCTCACCCATGATGAGACTTGTAAGACAGGGAAAGACACGATGCGAGCGAAGGTCCACCATGCAGCAGCGCTTCATACGTGTTCTTACCCTCTTCTGTCTCACAGCTCTGCGGCCAGCCTCCGGCTCTGGATGAATATCTCTACCATGTCTTCCCTGGGGTCTGCCCTCTTAACCCCTTTCCCCTCCGTGGGAATTCACTCCCTGCAGCACTGGGATTCCAGTCCCGGCAGCATGCTGTGCAGGCTCTGGCTCTTCAGGTTACCCTCTCTCTTCACTCCAGCCCCTGGTCCTTCTCTGCTCAGGGTAGCTGAGCTCCTCCTGCCTGGGGTCCTAGGAGTGTGTGCTCCTCAGGTTTCTTATGTCCAAATAAATTTCAACTGAAAATCGTCCTACCCAAGGTGTTCTCTCCAGATCACCATATCTTAAGAAAACCTTCCCCTATCACACCGCTGCCATTCCTGTTCCTTCCAGGCACTTCATTACTATCTGAAATCAATGTGTGCATTAATTGCATGTTTGTGTTTCTTCCGTGTCTGCATCACCCTGTTCTGGGAGTCTCGCTGATCCCTGTAGTACTGGCATCTGGAGAGTATCTGGTACATGATAGTGCAGGACTCATAACCATGAACTAGCTGAACGAAGGAAGGAGTGAGTGGTTGAAGTGATCCATCCATCCTTGGTGTCTCTGGTTGCTGTCTTATGGCCTCTTCCATCTCTCCCCCTGGTTCCTCAGACAGACCCTTGGTTTGGGCTGTGTGGGCTTCCCTGCCTCTCAGCTTTCCATAGCGCCATGCTCCATGACTTGAGGCTTGTCCTTCCCACTCCAGGTTTCAGCTCAGCTAAAGGCAGATCTCAGGCTGGGCTTGGAGGTGGTCCACAAGACTGTTCACAGCCCTTCCCCGATAAGGGGAGGAAAGTCCTAATGTCCTCCTGGCAGGGATCTGCCTGGTCCTGGCAAATCACATGCAAGGGGGTTGGAATAGTCTGTGAGTCCTGGGGTAGGGTGGGGGTGGGGGGCTGGCCTGCATGTGGGAGGACAGGAGGGAATAGCTCAACAGGACTCCAAGCTGCTAGAGCTCTAAGGAGGGAACACAGAGAGTCCAAGCTCCTCTCACTCCCTCTGCAGAGTGTGACTCAGCCCAAGACCTCGCCCCACCCAGAGGTGCATGCAGCTGACAGACTAATCAGCCCCTTTGCTATGACTCAGCTCTGAGCTCCCTGTTGCTGCCCGTCTGCAGGCGGCTCATCAGAGCCATCCAGGGACCGTCTGCCTCCCCTCCAGACATGCATAATTCATCAGCCTCCTCCTCCCCGTAGCCACATCCTCTCTTCCCAGAATTCAGGCAGCAAAGTCTTCCTGTGAGGACTCAGAACCCAGGAGCCCCCTTTCTGAGGAGAAGACAGCTTTGGGTCAGATGGAGGGCTGGGACGGGCCTCTGTCTTGATCCTGCAAGAGACACCAATATGTCCTGGGAGAAAAGTGGTGCCCACCCCTTGCTGTCACTCTCAGCCACTCCCTGCCCAGCAGGACCTTCTTCCTGCACCATTGCCCATCCTGGAAACCGGGAAACATGGCCAGCCAAGATTAGTTAGGGGAGGAGGTTAGGGTTAACACTGTGGGGAGGAGTTGAAGGTGTGTGACGGCCCCCCTCAGCCCTGCTATAGTCAATTAGCAACGAAGAGTGTTATTTCTTCCAGTGTTGCCCAAAATAGCTTCCATTTATAGAGCACTTTTAATTATTCTGAGGCGTTGACTTGCTGCAGCCTGACCCTTCCTTCTCCCCGCCCCAGCTGAGCCAATGGACACTCACCTTCAGGAAGT
This sequence comes from Sciurus carolinensis, assembly GCF_902686445.1. Lineage (NCBI taxonomy): Eukaryota > Metazoa > Chordata > Mammalia > Rodentia > Sciuridae > Sciurus > Sciurus carolinensis. The sequence goes on along the minus strand of NC_062215.1, from coordinate 68,144,488 downwards.
GCCTCAGCCCTGCCCAACTCCTGAACCCCAGCTGACAAGGGCCACATTGACTCAGCTCTCCCAGGGAACAGGAGCTAGATGGAATCTGACATCTCTCTGGTAGAGTCTGATGCTGGGTGCTCACAGGCCCATGCAGGAAAGGAGGAGGAGGAGACTGTCAACCTGCATGTGATCATGACATCTCACCTCTTGCACAGAGGAAAACCCACCACAGTGGGTGCAGTGGCTTCCCCAAGGACACCTGACTGGTCCACATGGTCAAGCACTTCCAGGGCAGCCTCTTCTCTTAGAACAGTGCCTGGAAGGACTCACCCCATCCTCTCACCAGTATAGATCTCCTCATTTTATGAAAGGGGAAACTGAGGCATGGGTCAGCCAATAAGCAGCATACTCTAAGTCATGCAATACTGCATCCTTCCATTGATTTAAAATGTTGTGGTTAGGCAATCTACAGAGATAGATGTAGACCCATGGCCTAAGACTGGAAACCACAGGTGAAAGGGGAATGGGGAATGACTGCTAATGGGTTTCTTTTTGGGATAATGAAAATGCTCCAAAAATGATAGTGGCAATAGGTGTACAACTCTGTGATTATACTAAAAACCATTGCACCAAACACTTAAAATGGGCGAATAGTATGTAATGAGAATTGTATCTCAATAAACCATTACATTGAAAAACAAACCAGATGGCAGACTGTATTTGGCCCAAGTGCTGTAATTTGCCAACCTTTGATTTATACGATGCCAAGTAATGTGCTAGACACAGGGAACATGAAGCACACCCTTGCTCTGGTGGAGCAGAGTCAAGTGGTAAAGAGTACTGACAAACAATTAGAAACCATAATAGATGCTTCAAAGGAAAAATGCAGAAGAGGAAGGAGCCAGGATCAAGCAGCGCTTTGTGGTCTGTGGTGAGGAATTCTGGTTTTTTGTTAAGTGCTTCATCAAAAGCTCTCTCTGATTGCTGTTTGGAGAATGCGTTTGGGAGAGGGAGAGAATGGATAAAGAGAGTCCAGCAAGAAGGTGGACAGATTGAGAGACATTTAGGAGGTGGGGCAAGAGGTCACAGTGATGGATTAGAGGTGGAGAGGTAGGCAGGGGAAATCGAGATGCTGTCTTATTTTTCTGGCTTAAGAACTTAAACGGAGGGAAGTGTAATTTTCTGAATGGATTTGTTGGGGTGAGCAACAGACTCCCAGGTCAGAGTTTCTTAAAAATGGAGGTGGCTGTTCATCAGTGCTCAGGCATTTGGGGCTCACTACAAAGGTCTAAGTGTGGACAGCCCTCAGAACTGATTTTCCTCATCTGTTCAATTGCCATAGTAATAATACTTACCTTGTGGAGTTTCCTTAGGGGTGAATGGGGTAATATTTGTAAAACTCTTAGAAGAGTTCATGGCACAAGTAAGCTTGATATAAGTGCTGAACAAAATACACACAGGTAGCTGGGGTTGCATGGAGGCTGTCTCAGTGGGAAAAGGGGAGGTGGGAGAGGCGAGATCCTTCCTTTGCAAACTGTCCCGGATGTCTTCTGCCTGTGCCCACTCCCACTCCAGCAAGATGCTGGCATGAGTGGGGGGCCTCTTGGCTTCAGCCATGGTTGGGTAAGGAGCCATGGGATGCCATTTCTCAGATCACAGTCCCAGAGTCAGACCTGCTGAAATTAATCCCAATCCTGCTTCTTACTAGCTGCGTGACTACTGTGTTTTTGTTTTGATAACATGGTTCTTTTGCTCAGCATGATGATTTAAAAGTGCATTCACCTTTCATCGTATACCTGTATCTTCCTTTATGTGGTTGAACACTATTCCACTGTAAAGATTCCACATCTCCTTTATACACTCATCACTTAATGGGTATTTTAATCAGCATTGCTTTGCTGTGACCAGAAGACTTGAGGAGAACAACTTAAAGGAGGGAAAGTTTATTTTGTTCATGGTTTCAGCAGTTCAATTCATGACTGGACAACTCCATAGCTCTGGGCCTGAGGTGGGACAGAATATCATGGCAGAAGAGCATGGCAGAGGAAATTAGCTGAGGACACGACAACCAGGAAACACACACACACACACACACACACACACACACAGAGGGAGAGAGAGAGAGAGAGAGAGAGAGAGAGAGAGAGAGAGAGAGAGAGAGAGCACTCTGCTCATGAGGGGCAAATTATAAACCCCCAAGTCACATCCCCAATGACCTACTTCCTCCAGTTATACCCCACTTGCCTAAAGTTACCACCCAGTTAATCCATTCAAGTGAATTAATCCACCAATTAGGCTATAGCTTTCAAAATCTATAATCTTTTTACCTCTGCACATTCTTGCATTGTCTCACACATGAGCTTTTGGGGGACACCACGTATCTAAACCATAACAATAGACTTTTGGATTTTTCCACTTTTTGACTATAATGATAATAGTGCTACTGTGAATTCTCATGTACAGGTGTTAGGTAGACAATACTATTTTATTTCTCTTGAGTACATACCTACAAGTGAAAATGGTGGGCCATGGAGTAACCTCATGTTTAACCTGTTAAGGAACTGCCAAATTTTTTCCCTAAATGACTGCTAGTTTACATTCCCATTACCAGTGTCCAAGGCTTTCATATCTCTATATTCTCACTATTATCTTTCTTTTTTATTCTACTTCTCCAAGTGGATGTCAACCAATTCTCATTGTGGATTTTGATTTGCATTTTGCTAATGGCTAATGATATTAAGCATCTTCTCAATGACATAATATACTCTTTGGAGAGATATGCATTCAAGTTCTTTGCTCATTTGTCTTAAAAATTGTGTTGCTTTGAGTTGTAACAGTTCCTTATATATTTGGGGTACATGTCCTTGATAAGGTATACAGTTTTATAGAAGTTGTCTTTTATTCTGTGGGCTATCTTTTCACTTTCTTGATAAATATCCTTTGTAGCATAGGTATTTTAATATTGATGAAGTCCAAGCTATCAGTTTTTAAGTTTTATTTCTTATACTACTGGTATCAAATCTAAATAGCCATTTATAATGTAAGGAAAACCTTAGAAATGTATGCTTAGCCTTTCTTCTAAGAATTTCAGATTTTTATAATTGTACATTCAGATCTATGATCCATCATGAGCTAATTTTTGCATGTAAGGTAGGGATACAACTATATTCTTTTCTTTGTGGCTATCCAGTTTTCTGATGCCCTCTGTTTTTGTAAATTAAGTTTAATTAGAACACAGACACATCTATTATTTAAATAATCTACATTTATTTGGTTATTAATAATGCCATCTCTTAAAACAGATTTATTGGCCTTTTATGTTTCTTTTTTGAAAATTTCTATTTCTTTTTTTTTTCTATTGGAATTTTTTTTTCTATTTTTTTTATTATTGTAAACAAATGGGATACATGTTGTTTCTCTCTTTGTAATCATAAATTTACATAGGGCAATGTTGTTTGATTCATTCTGTTATTTTTTCCCTTCCCCCCACCCCTCCCACCCCTCTTTTCCCTCTATACAGTCCTTCCTTCCTCCATTCTTACCACCCTCCTTATCCCTAACCCTAAACCTAACCCTAACCCTAACACTAACACCTCTCACCCCCCATTATATGTCCTCATCCACTTATCAGTGAGATCATTCGTCCTTTAGTTTTTTGAGATTGGCTTATCTCACTTAGCATGATATTTTCCAATTTCATCCATTTGCCTACAAATGCCATAATTTTATCATTCTTCATGGCGGAGTAATATTCCATTGTATATATATGTCACAGTTTCTTTATCCATTCATCAACTGAAGGGCATCTAAGTTGGTTCCACAATCTGGCTATGGTGAATTGAGCAGCAATGAACATTGATGTGGCTGTATCTCTGTAGTATACTGATTTTAAGTCCTTTGGGTATAGGCCAAGGAGTGGGATAGCTGGGTCAAATGGTGTTTCCATTCCAAGCTTTCTGAGGAATCTCCATACTGCTTTCCAGAGTGGCTGAACTAATTTGCAACCCCACCAGCAATGTATGAGTGTACCTTTTTCCCCACATCCTCGCCAACACCTATTGTTGCTTGTGTTCTTGATAATCGCCATTCTAATTGGTGTGAGATGGAATCTTAGGGTAGTTTTGATTTGCCTTTCTCTTATTACTAGAGATGTTGAACATTTTTTCATATATCTGTTGATTGCTTGTACATCTTCTTCTGTGAAGTGTCTGTTCATTTCCTTAGCCCATTTGTTGCTTCCCTCTTTCCTTTCCTTCCCTTCTTCCTCCCTGTTAAGCCGTTGCTTCTATTCTACTGTTCTCCCTTCTACTTTCAAGAGATGCCCCTTTTTGCTTCTTTTTTCCTCTCTCTAGTTTCCTTAGTGATTGTTTTAGTCAGTTTTTTGTCACTGTGACCAAAATACCTGACAAGAACAATTTAGAGGAGGAAAATTTTATATGAGGCTCACAATTTCAGAGATCTCAGTTCCTAGATGGCCAACTCCATTGTTCTGGACCCAAGTTGAGGCAGAACCTCACAAAAGAAGAACTCAGCAGAGGAAAACCACTCAGCTCATGATGAGGTCAGGAAGCAGAAAGAGAGGGGAAGGGGCCACAGAAAAGATGCACCCTTCCAGGGTACCCCAGTGACCCACCTCCTCCCAACACACCCCACCTGCCTACTGTTACCACCCAGTCAGGCCATTCAAACTAGGATGGACTACATACGGTACTCACAATCCAATCAGTTTATCTCTGAAAGTAGACAGGAGTTTTGGGGACTCCTCATATTCAAACCATATCAGTGATAAATGCTTACCAATGTTTATAACAGCACGGTTCAAAATAGCCAAGTTATGGAACCAGTTTAGGTACCCATCAACACATGTATATAGTATATATATACACAATGGAGTTCTACTCAGCCACAGAGAAAAATGAAATAATGTCTTTTGCTGGAAAATGAGTGGAACTGGGGAACATCTCATTAAGTAAAATAAGCCAGACTCAGAAAGTCAAGAGTCAAGTGTTTTCTCTCATATGCAGAAGATAGAGAGAAAAAAGGACACATCCATTCTTTCACATATTATCTGTGGCTGCTTTCACACTACAGTGACAGAGTTGAGTATTTACGGCAGAGACTGTATGCCTCTTAAGTTCAAAATATTTATTATCTTTCCCTTCATCCACACACACAAAATGTATATTGGCCCTTGCTATAAATAATTGTTGAATAAGTAAATAAATTAATAAGTGAAATTTAGTTAGCATATAAATGTATAAAATACTTTAGTCATGTTCTGCTTAATAATGGGGAGACATCCTGATAAATACATTATTAGTTAACAGAATGTACAAACCCATATGGCAGAGCCTACTACACACCTAGGGGACATACCACTGCATTTGCAGTACATCATTAACTGAAGTGTCATTATGCGCTTCCAATGCTCAAGGAAAGAATACCCCTGGATCTTTCTAAGAGCAAATCACTTCAGTGACTTATTGGAGAGGAAACCTCACATGGAAAGCATGAGCCAGGATATGTGAGTTTAATTCTCAACTTTGCACTTGGTTATTTCACCTTGGGAAAAAACCGTAGTGTCATGCTCCCTAAATCCCATGTTCCTGCTCAGTTTTCAGAGGGTAATAGCAGTGCTGGACCTCTGGTGGGCCTGGGACATTCCCATCCCTCCTTGCACTTTCCTGTCTGCCTTGATGAGAAAGATGCAGAGGTGAGCACAGGGAGGGAACACCATGGCTTCTACCTGTGGCAGCAGAAACCCTCAGGCAGTTGTCAGAGGAACTGAACCAGGTCTCTCCAAGAGGCTCAAAGAGAAGCCTCCATAACAGAACCTCAGCCCCTCAGAGACCAGCCCCTTCCCCTCATGTCCCATTAGCACCTGCATCATGTTAATTCTCAAAACCTCCCAAATTGGACTTTTGCTTTGTTCTGTATTCATGTGTCTAGTTGGTGGCAAGAGAAAAGGGCCTTTAGAACTAGGTGGAGTTGACCTCCAATCTTACCTGTCCTTGACTAACTATGCAGCTCTGGTAAGTTAATTTTATTCTCTCTAAGCCTTAAGTTCTTCATTTGAGAAATGTGAGTGGAATGGAACAACATCAGGTTATTATGGAAATTTAAGGATATACCCTCATACAGGTCCTGGTACATGGGAAGAGAGCCAGAAGAGTTATTGTCAATATTCATATCCCATTTTAAAACTGGGTAATGCTCAGTCAGTTTGCCCAGACATATTAGCAAATACCTGGATTTCTTATTAAGCTTTTTCTTTTGAATGTGATCATTCTCTCTTCTGGACACCTATAACTTGTCATATCTCCATTCTAGAACTTTGGTCTTAAGTCTCTGTCCCTCAAATGCTAATTGTCTCAGAATAACCAATGTCTACAACAGTAGCTGAGAGCCATGTTAAGTATTTGAATGTCCACATTCACGTTCTATCTTCTTTTCTTTCCACTTGACTGATGTGTCCTAGGAAATACATGTCCAGAAATCACTGGAATCCAAATGAATACCATTCTTTAAGTCTAGGGTCCTGACTCTGAGTTAATTGAGAGCTTCAGATGAAATTCAAGAAGCACATTTCAGACTGTCTTCTTAGGCCCTGAAGTTGATTTTGTGAACTCTGACCTCCATCTCTAGGTCTACGGCATCTATGGAGTTCACTCCTTCATCTAATCCATTGAAAGATTGGATTACCCAAGAGGTGGAGAGATCAGTCCTGGAGTCCACGTTGTATGTGAGAGTTAGTAATTGGAATGCATTGAAGGATGCAAGTGAAAAAAATGAAATTCCAAAACAGCTGAAAGGATCATGGGGTTGCAGAAGATTAACTTAGTAAAGAAATTTAGGAAACCTAGAAATTTGAAATTTAAAATAGGTGTTACTCTTTGATTCCCACAATCTCCCTACTAGGAATTCATCCTAAGGAGTATCGCATAAATGTTCAAAGAGGAATGTGAAAGAAGAGCCAGGAAAACGTGATGTTGCTTTTAGTCAAATAAGTGTGTGTGTAGAGCTGGAAACAACCCAAATTTTTATAAATAGAAAACTATGAGTATATGCATACGTAAAGCATCAAAAAGGATGAATTTGGGAATTTTCATAAACTGCATTGGGTGTGTAAATTGGTACAAATATATTATAAAAGTGCCAATTTTACTCCTAGTATGTACTTAAGAGAAAAGTCTTTTCAAGTGTACCAAAAAGAATGAATAAAGAATCTGTGTTTATTATAGCCCCAAACCGAGACAACCTAAAAAATTCAACATTGGAGTGGATAAATCAATTACTGTGCAACCACAGAATGGAGTACTAGAAAAATAAAAATGAACTTCAGCTATGCAAAAACAAGTGGATGTATCTCAAAAAATGTTAAATAAAAAACCAGACAGAAAAGAACATTTCAAGTATGATTCATTATATATGAAGCTCAAAATCTGGCAAAATTAATATATAATTGAAATCAGGAGAATGGTTACCCTTGAAGAGAAAGAAGTAAGAAGTAACTAGGAAGAATTACTAGAGGAGTGTCTTGAGGGTAGGGATTGTTAATGGTCTATGTTTTGTCCTTAATGGTGATTTTTGTTATTTATTTTTGAACTTTTCCATATGTTTGTTATATTTGCAATGTTTAAAAGTTATTTTTAAAAGACCATCCACTATAGATTTGAGGAAAAAATTAGATTTTGGAATAATATATATAGTTACATCTTATGTAGAGATTAGCTATAATTGGAGAATTCTGAAAATACACATACCTAGATGTTCATAGTGGCTCAACTTGACAGGAGAGTTTTCACTTGCTGCCTTATACATTTCTGTTCTGTTGAATTTTTAACAACATCTATTACTTTATACGTGGAAAATAAAAGATGCTTCTCTTGTGAAAAATGAAGGAAGCAGGATCCTAATTCTGCCGGGTTGATGGGTTGGTCAGCACAAGGGAAATAGGGCAGAATGAGGCTTGTGATTTACTTACCTGAAACTGTCTCCATGGCTTCTGGGGATGAGCCATATCAGTGCATTGGCCATGGCCTGGTGTTATGTCCTTCTCCAACCTGGGGCATCAACATCCTTAATACATCACTCCAGGTCCCCTGACTCCATTCCTGTTCATCTCCTCAGTTGCTAGGCAATATGTAATTAAATTTTGGAAAGCCTTTTCCACCCTGGATACATTATCCTGGAAATTGGACTTTGCATCTGGCAGTCTTAGAAAGCAAAATTCCACTCTCCTCCGCCCCCCACCCTCTGGCTTGCAATTGACTCACAATTTAATTAAAATGATTCCAGGGACATCTGGTCTCCTTTTCTAGGAGTGTATTTGCAGTAGGTTTTTCTGGAGTGTTTTTGTTTGCAAGCCATGGATTTATTTACAGAGACAGAGAGGCTCATTTTCCTCTCTTAGGTATATCTTTGTGGTCTTTACTAAAGCTCTGTTTTGCAGGCTGTGATGGTTCCTCTGTATTGTAAGCTCCCACTGACCTTTTTATTTTCCCCTGAGCAGTGCTCAGCCAATGAGTGACCAATGATACCAAGCTACCTGCCACCCTGCTGGCCCTACCCAGGGCACAGGGTGCCTGTTCACTGCTGGGGAATCCAGAACCACCCCCATCCTCAGTCCCTATGGCCCTTACCATTAATAGAACATTTGGTCTAACCATTTTCTTTAATAGTCACAAAATAAATGTGGAGAGAATTCTTAAAGAGATAAGTGTGACTGAAGAGAGTGGGAAGAACTAGGTCAGGAGCTCCCTGGGTAATCCATGGTGAATCCCTTACCCTTTCTGGGCCTCTGTTTTACCCACCACATAGTTGGTTGGTCTTAACTAGCATTCCCCAGATGTTAAGTTATCTTCATATTTTGTAATTTGTTCTAAACCTGCATACCTCTTCTCCTATGATCTACACAGTGTTTTTCTTCAAAGTGGCTCTTCCCCCCCAAAAAAGGTGATATTTATAATAGGGACTTTAAATTACTTTTTAAATGGTAAAATAGTATCATTCACCACAACTAGAAGGTGACTGTTAAACTGAGTATAATCTTTAAACAGAGCAACATTACATTAAATGTAGCTGAAGTTGTTTCATGCCAAGGTTCTGAACCCACGACTTGTTCTCTGTTGGCTAAAAAGGGCAATTAGCTAATGTGTAGAGACTCATCAGGGGCATTCAAGTCTCTGAGACTTTCTCCTTCGACCACACCAGAAGGATTAAAAAAGAACTGGAAAGGAAGTTGCCTATCATAGGATAAGTTAAACAGAACAGTGACTTGATGATTACCTGATTACCTTGATAATCAAGAAATAACCTTCAAGTCCTGTGATGAAGCTAGATCACCTTGACAGTTCTTTTCTATTTTTGCAATCATGAAAGACTAGACCATTGAAAGCCCTGAGTTCCTGCTTCCCTGAGGTGGGGGACTAGTCTTGCTTGACTCTTCTAGAATCTGCAATCAGTCGTCTGGCTACCTGGGCCACGTGGTTCTCAGCCTTAGTTTCCCATCAGTTGTTCCCCAGTGTTTAAGTCAGGGCTCTCTTCACTGGATGGAGCATTACACCTAGTAGAATAAAACATTCCGGGGCTGGAAACATCATCTGGAATTCAAGAACAGGAATCATACCGGGGTTCCCATGTGGAGCCGAGCTGCTCATTCCATCATCTCAGGAACCCCTGCTCTTTTCTCAGTCATGACTTCTCTGCCATCTGGTCCAAAATGGCCAGGCTAATTATTCTTGCAGGTCTAGCTTTCTTCTCCCTCTTTCTGTGTTAAACAGAAACCAGGACAGATAATCTGCTTGATCCAGCCATAAACTGACTCCCTGAGGTCAGGGAACAAATCCTGGACTGTTCAGGGACCAGTCCTATACTAAGGACACTCTGCGACTCTTTGCTTAAGAGGAAAGTTGCAGGAAGGATGGGCTAATCAGGAAGGGGAAAGCTGGTGTGACAGGACCATCATGTGACTTGTACAAGGTCCCTCCCTCCTGGGTTCCCAGCCTCTTCAATCTTCATATTGCCTGGTTAACTGCTGCCTTCACAAAGGAACTTGTCACCTGCTTCCTCCATCTAGTGGGTCCCAATCACGTACTGTACCGTGAACTGCAAAACAAGAAAGCCCATAACCCTTCTCTGAGCTCAGATATCTTTGTCACTGGAGAGAGGCTGTGCAAAGGGTGCCTGGGGAAGAGAATATCTTTGATTCTCTCACCGACTCATTCATTCATTCATTCAGCTATGGAAGGTCTGGTTGGGTATTATGGGAAGAGCTGGAGACACAAAAGTAGATGTCAGTTCCGGTACCTGTGCTGCCATTTATTTGTTCTTTTACCCTAAACACTTATTGGCACCTGTTTTTTTTCATCTATGAAGACTGATTAAGCAGGCCTATATCTGAAATGTTCTTGTGAGGCTTAAATGGAATTGTGCATTCTCTGGTCCTGAGGGTTCTTGGTCTTGTGGGAAAGACTGAAATACAAAACTAAACCAAAACACAATGCACTACAAATGGTAAGACACAGCATTGCAAAGCCCTGGAGAACCCAGAGGATGGAGTGACTGACTCTGAGACTGCCACAGAGGAGGCTGTTGCAGCTGGACCTTAAAGGGTGAGGACTCTTAGGAGCAGAGACTACAGGAACAGGGCTCTGGGAGAAGGGAAAGCTGGCTCATGGTGGAGAAGTGGATACAGGAACTACATCCAGGGACTCAGGGACAACATAGTACAGCTCAGGCACACAGCTTAAGGGCCAGTGAATAGAGGATAGACAGGAGAGGAGAGGAGGGGCTGGGTTGTGCAGGGAGTTAATGCCACCTTACTTATGCTGCTGTCTCCCGTCTGCCCTAGCTTGAATAAGAGGGGATTGTTGCTGAGGGTACTGTGTCGGGACAATTCATATATTGTAGCAAGAAACCACTTCTGGCCACAGAGGTACTTAGATGAAAGCATAGAGAGCTTTGCTACATAGTTAGGCAGTAGTGGAAAGTAAAACAAGACAATTGTGGAAAATTATTACTTTAATTCAATCAGTGGTAGCCCTTTCCCCTTTCTCTGTGCAGACAGAAAGGATGGGGAAAGAGCCAGTCTGCTCAAAGTGCTTGAGCTGCCATCAAACATAAAAAAACTTCACCTGTTACATAAAAGCACTGGCAATGATTTTTTCATGCTCGCTGTACTTCTAATGCAAGTGAAATTCTGTTATTAAATGCATAAACCTCAACAAGCCTCAGTCTCCTCACGTTTAAAATGGGAATGATAATTGCTGACCTGCTTCTATTAAAAGGTTGCTGTGAATTTCAAAATTAAGTAATGCATGTGAAGCTGATTTGAAAGCTGGAAGGTGCCATTTAAATGTTGGGGAAAAAAAAAACTTGATTCCATGGACAAATATTGCTTCATAAACAATTTCAAACTTTGTGTTTGTTTATTTAATATTAGACCCTAAACATTTTCTGCATTATTGAAAACTCTTTATGTTGGCTTTTTAAAAAAATTTTAATCGTTAATGGACTCTTATTTATCCATTTTTATGTGGTGCTGTGAAGCGAACCCAGTGTCACATATGTGCCAGGCAAGTGCTCTACCACTGAGCTACAACCCCAACCCCTAAGCTGGCTTTTTAAATAACTATCTTGTGTTTCAAATAGCAGATATAACTCCCTTATTATTGGGCATTAAGATTGTTTTCAGTTTTCTGCTCTTATATTAATATTAAAAATACCTACTTTTGTAATTACGGGGATTTTCCCTCGTTTATGATAGCTCAGGTAATTTTCTTGACCCGGAAGTATTATCATGGTAAAGGAAGCTATATTTTTCAGACTCTGGGTACATATTGAAAGACGTGTCATGGATTCTTTCCTACAGGAGCATGCTATTTTTTACTTACTCCCACTGGTCGCACATAAGCTTGGGCATCAGGTCCTCAATGACCAAGGCCATAAATGCCTAAGGACAGGAATTGGACTGTGTCAGTTGCTCACCATCACCGTGCCAGTGTCAACACAGTATGGGGAATGTTGCTACACAACCCTTTTTCTGTTGAATGAATGGTCAACTGTGTCTAGCTCATCAGGCATGTGACTGATAGACAATGTAACTTTGAACTTTATGGTGGCAACAAAAAGTCTGTATCAGAATGAATTTGTACCGTGGAATCAAACTCAATAAAAACCTAAGCATAGTGAGAAGACCTAGAAGGCTCTGCTGCTGTGCCACAAGATTCTGATACTCCCTTTTACTGTGCATCCCTTTTACTTGGATTAGGCAACCCGTGGTCTGACCTCTTAGAAGCAAGAGGCTCTGTGTTCCATGAAGCATGGGAAAGTTGACCATTGAAAAGAAATGACCAGCTAGTGATTGCTGCACTGAGACACTTAATCATTCCAACTTCAATCCATTTCTACGTTGGCTACATGGCCTCCAGGAGGACAGAAAGGAAAGGAGAAGAGAGGGGAGTGAGTAGAAGGGAGAGAAGAGGAGGGGAGGAGAGAAAAAGGCAAAATTTCTTTTCTTTCTTTTTCTTTTTTCTTTCTTTCTTTCCTTTTTTTTTTTTTTTTTTTTTTTTTTTTTGATTCTGGGACTGAACCCAGGGGTGCTCTACCACTGAGCCACATCCCCAGTCCTTTTTATTCCCCAGTCCTTTTTATTTTTTATTTTGGGACAAGGTCTTGCTAAGTTTCTGAGGCTAGCCTCGAGCTTGTGATGGTCCTGCCGCTGCCTTCCAAGTGACTGGTATTGCAGGTTTGTGCCACTGTGCCCAGGAATCACAATGTTTTTTTTCTTCTACCGAGAAGAAAAAAACATGACGCTACTATTTTGCACTGTTATGGTTTGGATGTGTTCTCCAAAAGCCCCTGTGTTAATGCAGGAAGTGAAATGATTGTGAGAACTGTAATCTAGTCAGTGTATTCATCCATCTGATGGGTTAATCATTTAAATGGACTAAGCAAGTTGTAACTGTAGACAGGCGGGGCATGCCTAGAAGAAATAGTTCACTGGGGGCATGGCTTTGGGGTTTATGTCTGTCCCTGGTGTCTGCCCCTCTGTGCTTCCTGGCTGTCATGAGCTGAGCAGTTTTCCTCTGCCATGCCCTTCCACCCTGAAGTTCTGCCTCACCTCGGGCCCAGAGTAATGGAGTTCAGCAATGGACTGAACCTCTGAAACTTTGAGCCCAAATAAACTTTTCCCCCTCTAAGTTGTTCTTGTCAGGTATTTTGGACAGAGCAATGAAAAAACTGACCAACACATACACATATTTTGCTTCTTATGCTGCTTAAAATCATTAGGGGTATTTGTGTATGTGGACATGGTTATCCCTGCAGCCCTAGTGTTTGGCACAATGAATGGCACCTCGTAAGTATTCAGTGGATACCTATTGTGTGAATGAATATGGCATGTGTTCTTTCTATGAATTTCAGATCCCAGTCTGGGCCATGTCAGTATCATAGCCAGAAGGGAACCTGAGGAATTTCTGAGTCCATCCACTCATGTGGCTGCATAGGTCACACACATGGAGTTAGTGGCACAACCAGGTCTCCCTATACCCAGTGTGTATCTCCCTCCAGTGCCTAGCATGGTTCAATGGTTGTCATTACCCTCAAAAACCCACCTGTAGAATACAAATGTGCGCTGTCCCTAGAGGTTCCCAGAGGGCACCCAAAGATCTCAGGTGCTGAGCCTCTGCTCTTCCATGGTCCAGTCCACTGGGAATCCCTTTCCCTGCCCTGCTCTGACTGCAGGCTACCACAAGTACCTTGGAGGTGAGTGCTGCAGAGACCCTGTGAGCGACTGGCCCAGCTGCAGAAGGGGTGCTAGGGCTGTCTTTGATTCCTGAAGATGAATCAACTGTGAAGCTGCTCCACCAACCTCAGCGTTAATGAGGTCTTTGAACTAAACAAAATTCCTATCTGTAGCAGAGAGCACCAAGGGAATTGCCCCTGGGCTGATAGCACGGAGCTTCTCATTAGCCATTTCTCTGTAAGCAGCAGTCTGGACCCTGCAGGGCAGCCACACAGAGGGGTGAAGAGAGAAGCCATTGGCATCCCAGGTGGCATTCCAGGGGTGACTCTGCTTCCCAGCTGCGGCTCCCTACTTGGTGGAATAAGGATTGTTCTACCTCCTGCATAGAGTGACTGCATAAATTCACACAGGCAGAGCCTGTGGCCTTGTTTCCTTTGAGTAGGGGACCAAAGAATGAGGCAGAAAGAGGGGGGGGCATGACTAGGGGCCAGTCCAGAGTTGAGGATAGTCCTAGGGAGAGCCTGAGGAGTGTCCACAGCACCTGCCTGTGGGAGTCCCATGGGGGTTGGGAGCTCAGAATTCTCCCAGGGGGATTCTCTAGGTTCTACCTCCAAGCTGGTGGCATCTCAGTCACCTGATCCTGCTCCCAGGCCGACGGCTCAAGAAACTGGATAGATGTTTGCTATTGCTACTGAGCATGAAAAAGAACTGGCTAAGTACAGAGCTTGGTTCCAGGCACTAGCAGTGATGGGGGAGTTAGAACCCCAGGTCCTTGCAGATCGGCCCCTGATTTACTCTAGGACTCCTCACTTTCCCTCCATGTAGGGCAGTTTTCACATTTGCAAAAGCCAGGTTTGAAGGAGCTGTATTGGCTGTCACAAAGGACAGGCTGTTGTCAGTTCGAATCCCGGCTCTGCCCAGGATCCACCATCTGACCTAACACAGCTCTCTGGGCACATTTCCTCACCTCTGAAATGGTATCACAGTGCCTCAGTGAGTTCTTACTCTTCTTGGCTTCGGTGTTGGCAACTGTATGTTGAGGGTTGACTTGATTGCATTGAAGGTCCATGTGAGTGTTAAAGTGGCCCCTGAGCCCTCTGCATCTGCTCTGCTTGCTCTCTTTCCTTCTTTTCCTCCCTTTATGCTGGACAGGAAGGAATTCAGGCAGAGGCCTCTGGCTGAATTGGAGGTAGAGTGCCTGAGAAAAGAAAATACAAGGACTGGATGCTCTCCTCTCTGTCCCTGGGCCCCCATCATCTCTCACTTTGCCCCTTTTCTGGTCTTCTCTTTCTCAGTCTCCACCCACACTGGAAATTTTCTTCTGTGACTTGGAGAGATGTTTCTGCAACTGCAGCCTCTAATTGCTATTAGGAAAGCCTGGCACCCAGGATTAGAGATCAGGTTAAAGATAAGCCAGGTTCATCAGAAGCAGGGAGGCCGGGAGTATGCCTCAGTGCAGTAGAGAAGGCACTGGGGCACCGGGAAGCTAGAGTCAGTGTGACTGCAGCTGGGAGCAGGAATGGGACTTGAGGAAGGCTCTCAAATATCAGGGCTAGCAAGGAGCAGCCGAGAGGGGCAGCAGGGAGCAGCACACTCACTGATCCCCCAACATGCTTGGGTTCCTGGTTCCAAGAAGCCAGCTCAGACTTGTCTTCCTTAGAGTGGGGATCCCCTCGGATGTTAAACCTTAAAAAATTGGGGGGACATTCATGACTATGGATCCTCATCTACATAACTGACTCCTCAGCAAGTCACCTGCAGTCCTCCATGATGGTTGCTGTCCACCTTCCCCAGTCCCATACATACCCTGTCTTTAAGCATAATTACCACCTCAGGTCCCTGGACAACCTGTCATGGTCTTTCATGCCTGTGGACCTTTTCCATTGGTTTGACCTAGGCCAGAAATTCTCCTACCTCTTCGTTCAACTCACCAATCACACCATCACAGCTCAGCACATCCTCTCTATCTGGATCATCTGACTTTCCATGCAGAAATGACCCCTGCATCCTCTGAGCACACACCGACTCAGGTCATGGGCCACCTGCTGCTGTTACCACCACTATACCACAGTGAGGGCTGCTACCATTGCCACTGCTGCCATGCCGTGAGTGTGGCTACTATTGGTTCTATTACTGCCTCTACCACTGTGCCAACCAGCACTTCCAGGTGCTCTTTGCACATCATGCATGGTTCTAAATACTTCATCCCTTATTTCATTGAATTTTCACAGTTATTTCAGGGCATTGGTACTGATGCTTTTTCCTACTTTAGAGATGACAAAACTAAGAGACTACCTCTGTGCCACAGCTGCTAAGTAGTAGGCCTGTCTGATTTTGAGTCCCTGCTCTTGACCTTTGTGGATAATGTGTCTCACATTTCTATTATAGCATCATAATGTCATGCACCTAGTTCATTGTTTCTTCTCTCTCTCTCTCTCCCCCTCCTTCCTCCACTTCACCCTCCCTCCTTTTACAAGTTTCTCAAGAGCAAGACTCTTACCATGTTTCAGCTCTGAATATCCAGGGCCCAGCACAGTTCTGGCATGTCACCAATATTAACAACCTCTGAACCAGATCATCTCGAACAAACTGATGGCCACATCAGGGCTCCACCTATCCTGTGAGGAGTTGGTGGAGTTGGCCATTCTGAAGCCATGTCTAGGACACCAGTGTCTTCATCCTGACCTTCAATCTTCCCTTTGGCAAGGCAGTAGAAAAGGAGACACAGTCCTGACAAAGCAGCAGTACGTGCATAGCTCCACCCTCCACCCGCCCCCACCCACCAACTGCATCTTCATCATCATCGTCGCCACAACTGTCTCAGTCCAGTCAAGCCCCCGAGTGGACACACATAGAGTTTCATTCATCAGTCTGCAGCGAATAATGCACACAGGTTCTGCACCGAAGAGTCATCATCACATCTGTAAAGTTTCCACCACTTTGCAGAATGATTTTATTTAATCCTCAAAACAACTAGGAAAGGTCTATACTATCATTAACCCTTAATTTACGTTCAGCTCAGGGAAGCAGATTCACTCCTTTGGTCTTGCACAGCTAATCAGTGGCAGAGCCAAGAAGTACACCCAACTCTCTAGGACCCAAAGATCACTACACCCACTGACAGGCACTGCCTCCAATCACAAGGGTCAGGCTACCTCACCATGTGTGGAAGTTTCTAGAAAGGAACCCTAAAGAGGAAAAATCAGCTTGCATAGCCAGATGAGGGCAGACCATGGTCTGTAGCCTGGGTTTGGTAACTAACCAGCTCTTCTCCTGCTGCAGCAAAGATCCAGCTATGCTCAGTTCTGCAGGAGGATCTCACAGCTTCCTGTCTCCTCCTCCCTCAGGTCTTCCTATCCACCTTCCCACAGCAACTCAGCTTGCCAATCGGTAACCTTTCCATGGCCCAGGCTTTCTGCTGCCTGCATCCCCTCCATCCTTCCCCAAGTGCAGATGAAAAGCACCAGTTACCCGTGTCATTGCTTAACTCCACTGTCTTCCTAGCAGGAGTCTGGGTCAGAGGTTCCCCCTGCTTCTGTGTAGGCCCAGCAACCAGAGGGAACTGGAAAAGCAGCAGCCTCACTCAGCCCTGGAGACAGTACATGTCTCTCTGAAGATAATAACCACACACTAACACAAGCCACCCACAGGGAAGGATCACCCCCGACAGAAAGCTCCATTCAGGCAGATGACAAATTGGAGTGGGCCATTTGTGTGACAGAGGTTCCCCAGATCTTAGCCCCAGCTGACTCAATGGTGCAAGCACATCATTAGGGCAATCCACAGGAGACACACCTGAGTGTCTGCAGGTTGGCACATCCACACAGTGTGAGCAGTCACTCCACTCATTCTGCAGCTTCTGTTCCTGCAGAGGAGCCACTTTCTCACCTCACAGTTCCCTATTCAGAGGGAATCCTGGGGCATGATTCAGATTCTGTCCTCACCAAAATGGAGATGTGCAAATATACACATGCCCCAAGCAAGCACATTAATCTTGTAGATACTCATACACCAAATATGTTTGTTCACTGCACAAATGAATCAATGCCCAGTATGCTCATGTGCACGCATATACACACAGATGTGCACATACGTGGACACATAAAGAACACACATGCACACTCAGCAAATGCCTCCTATGTGTATGTACAAGGTCTGCACACATGGGCAGCACATGCACATACCATGTTCACATAGCTTACTCTCATAAGTAGGCATGTCACCCACTAAACATGCATGACGATGGTGCAGAAGCACACAGACTCACTGTCCCACCTCCCAAACTAGCTGAAATAGGTGCTAGTTCATTAGCCACCAAAGAAACGTTCCCCCTCCACACCTCATTTCCTAAACAATAGACATTTCCTGGGGCAGATAGGAATCCACATTCAGGAGATGGATTGCCCCAGAATAGAACTCTGTTGAGTTCATTCCTTCTAGTCAGAATTGCTCTCAACTCAGACTGTCAAATATTAGTGTGCAAATATCTCAACTTTCTTAGAGGTAAACTCATGTCATCATAAAATGGATTCCTGCACGGGTGGTTTAGAGATGAACTGGAGCCCAGAGAACTTAAGATATCCAGGTCTTGCATCTACTTGGCAGAGAAGTCAGGATAAAAATTGAGGTATCTTGGTTCCCAGTCTGGCCGTCTTCCTTGGATGTTCACTCACTTACCCACTCAACCAGCATTTGGTGCACATCCACTGTGGCCCCAGCCCAGTGCAGGATCCTTGGGATACACACGTGGATGGGTCCTACCCTGAAGAACTGAGGCAGGATTCCTTCCTACCCTCTTGTTGTCACCCGCTCCTGCTGCTCGTGTAAGTCCATTTGGAACTTCAGCTCAGCTCCGAAGAAATTCAGCTCACCATTGTCATTGGTAGACTCTCCTGACTCCACAGGATCCTAGGGATCATTAGGGATTGTCTTCAGGGATTATACCCTGGAGATTACACAGGCTACACTCCAGGTGTAGCTTCCAGGTGAGGACAGAGATTCCTTAAATGCAATTTTCTTGTGAGCCCAGTTAGCTTTTTTACCTTCAAGTCAAACAAAACTGAAGAAACGTGTGTGTGCCCTGCCCCCACCCCTGGCTCGGCATGGTTCCCGGCAGGCAATCGGCCAATTGGTGTTCACTCCTGTCAGTTCCTTGCACTCTCTCCCAGGAGTTCTCACCCCCTGCCTGGGACTCTCTACACAGAGGTCTCTACCACCATCCCATTCCCCCACCCCAGCCCGCAGGACGTGTCCTCCTCCTCGGGTATCCAAAAAGTCACAGTCCTGCCCTGAGATATAATCAAACCCTTGCTCCATGTAACCTGGAAACTAAGTGTCACCTTCCAGTGTGAATGGCAGGAGTCTTTCAAGCTGAGACCACAGAGCTGCCCTGAAATGGCACAGATTCACTCGTGTAGGTAAGAATGTATTTCTGTATTCAAAGGCTCTCAGTTTTTTATAAAGGAAAAAGCTTAAGGTTTAACCCCCCTACCACAGATGGCAATGGGGTGGGGGTGCTGTTTGTGTTGCTACCATATTCTGGAGTATAACAGGACCCCATGGCATTGGGTGGGTCATGGTCCATTCATTAGATCATGCTGGGCCCTCTCCAAATGCTGATGACCTCCCCTCAGCCCGAGATAGGGACAATTTGCTTCATAGTAGAAGTTCCCCTTCAGGTGCCCATTGAAAGCTCTGTGAAATTGAGGAAGTTGTTTCTCCTTTTTGGAGAAAATGTCCTTGTCATGAGGCAGCAAAGAATGTGACTTTGCAATCAGACAGGCTTCCGTTCAAATGCTGACTCCCCAGTCATTCCGGGCAATCCTAACTCTTCTGAATTCTGAATTCTAGGCTGTGAAATCAAAATGATTAAGTATACATTGGACTTGTGGATGGACAGAGGTGTCTTGTGTAAAACACAGCACAATGCCGTGTGTAACTGATACTCACAGACCACAGGCCCCTCCTGCCATCCTCTCCCCCAAAAACAGGACCTAAATTAAGTGGTCTTCAGCTTCTGGTCCCCACCAGGAAGGGCATAGGTTTTCCAGAGATCAACGGGAACATTTAAGCTAAGGCACATATGTCCCTGTCACCCTTGCAGATACCCTCCTTCCACACCCCAGCCTCCCAGTCACCACAATCCACAGTAACCAGTGATGGTGACACACAAAAAAACCAGTACCACTGACTGCCACAGCTGCATTTATCTAAAAATATTTGAGGAGTCAACTGTTTTGGCAAGGGGCTATGTTGTCTTCCGGAAAGAAGATGAGCTCTCCCTGTTTTCCTTATTAAAGAACCACCTCACTTAATGGTGGACAGAGGCCAGCCCCCTCTCTGTGTTTGCATAGTTTTCTGACTGTCCAACATCTTTGCTTGACACTCAACAGAGAATTTGGGATGGTTTGGTCCAAGTGAAGCAGCCTAGGCCATGTCACTGAGTGCAGGCTGGGGGTACATGTCCTATGTTCACGTGTATCCCAACACAAGGACCACTGGGGGCTGAGTTAGTCCCTCTCTTCTGACCCCTTGTTTAGCCTTTTTTCTAACCCCTGGGATGACAGACACTTCTGCCTTGTCATAGCAATAGAATTCTCCATTTGAAGTGTTCTCCTCAATGACTCCACCAACTGAGTAGTGCAGAGATCACACCCTTGGAGAGATAAACAAACCTGAGGTTCCTAAAAGACTGCTTATCCATTGAGAGCAGTGGCTCTCAAGTGCAGCTGATTTTGCTTGCCAGGGGACATATGGCAAGAAATATTTGTGTTTGTCACAACCAGGGGTGCCCCTGACATCTATTGGGTAGAGGTTAGGGATGAGCTGAATACCTTGCCAGGTCTAGGGCGACCTCCACCACAAAGAAGTGTCCATAGCACTGAGATTGAGACCCTTGATTTTGTCCCTTAAATCCTCAACCTGTATCTTCTAGAATAAGCAGGAACAAATATTAATGAAAAATAGCTTTTTGCTTTCTTTGTTGTTATTTGCTTGCTTTGGAAACCAAGCACTGACCTAAACAAGAGGGCTTCCTTCCCTTTCACCTTAAAAGTCCCCGCCCCACCCCTGCCAGTTCATAAAGCCAATGTCCCCTCTGCTTTTCCTCCCAGCACTGCTATGACATCCTTGTCTGGCACTCAACCCTGTCCTTTGGGGGATATCAGGAGGGTTCAGGAGGGAGCTCCTTTCCTTTTGAGGAGGGTCCTCCCTTTCTGGCTCCTGCAAGAACTTTCTTCTGGGGAATTGGGAACCATAGTGGGTTGCTGGTTCCTCCCCATGGAAGGCAGCCCCTCCCAACACCTTTAATTTTTCAAGCTGGAAGATTGCTTTGAAACTTTTTTCATTCCCCAACCACACCGTTTTGGAAGTCTCTACCTTTTAGAGACAGGTAAAATGTGGCCCAGTGTTACCTGGTAGTGACAAAACCAGAATCAACCCTCTTAACTCCCCCTTCAGGAGTCTTTCCCATAGTTCTCTAGACCTCCAGCAGTGAATGACCCTAACTGCATGCTCTGGATGCCAGGAAACACTGACCAAATGACCTGAGCCGGAAACTCAAACTTGTCTGGCAAGGGCAGCTCTGGCTGCCTGGAGCTTAATGCAAAGTGCCCACAACTGTTGATAGATTCCATTTTGTCATAAGAACCAGCAACAATTTTACCCACAGAAAATACGACTCTATTATGTGTGCACTCTCCCATCACAGCCCAGAGGAAACAAGTCCACAAACCACCTCCCTCCCCAGTCGAAACCCAGCAACAGGCTGTCACACTAAGCAGATCAACCGGTTTCCACTTCCCCCCTTAATACCTATTTGCTGGCGTTCCCTCCCTTTGTCCTAGGCTGGTACTTGCTAGCAGACAAGCGGTAATTGCTGCCAGAGGCTTAAGGAAATTTATGCGAGAAGAGCTAAACATGGAGATAAAGGGCTTCCATGAACTGTCATCCTGCATGTTGGGGAAACAATAGCAAATAGGGGGTGTAGCCACAAGACACTGTCATCAGGACACAGGATTTCAATCTTCATCTTGTTTTATTATATTTTTGACTGGTGTACAGAAGTTTTTATGAACACCCAGTTTAATAAGAGGAGATGGCCACAGAACAGAACATTTACCTGCAAGCAACACCTCCATGCTCCTTGCTCATCCTTCCCAACCTCAAAATGTATTCCCAAATTCCAGCATGCCCAGACTCCTGCTCCTGTGAGCACCTGAAGAGAGCAGTAATGGAGGAACGATAGACACTGAGGCCATGAACTTCAGTAAGCTGAGGCCCAGTTCTTTCAGGAAACAACCAAATTATCTTTATCGAAATTCAAAACAATACCTTGTGGGGAAGGAAAGAGGTGAGGGCACTGGGGACTGAAATGGAGTAAATCAAATTCCATGCTTGTATGATTTTGTGAGAATGAACCTCACTATTATGTGTAGCTCTAATGCACTAATTAAAAAAATACCTTGCATCCCTATTACCCCTCCTTTGTGATGAATTGCCATCCACTGATTTCTCTGCCTCCAGCTTTGCCTCAGACCAATCCAGGCTGCAGCAAAAGCAAACTTCCTCAAATTCCAGCTGGATCAGCTCCCTTCTTTGAATCAAGTCCTTCTTGGCCCCCCATTCCAAGCTCATTTTGAGAGCATGAGCATGTTCCCCATGCCTGAGTCCTGCTTGCTTCTCTGGACGTAGATACTGTTCTTCCCCTTTGCCCAGTTTTTGATGCACTCTTGGAGATTTTCAGTCCCCCTTTCTTTACATGGCTGACTCTATCTTCCATATGGAGCTGAGCTCCCCTCCCTTGGGAAGGTTTCCGGGACTTCCAACTACACTGAATCTGGGAAGCAAGCAAGATGGTTTTTAAGAAGACAGATTTTAGTATAAGATGAACCTTGGCTCGGGTCCTGGTTTAGCCACCTAATAACCACGTGACCTTCAGCAAGTTCCATGGCATCACTGATGCTCAGTCTCCTGGACTGCAGATGGGATAGTGGTGATGACGGTGGTGGTGGTGACCTTACCTCCCAGAGTCCTCTTGAGGATCTTGAAGACTGTGCAGGGAGCACCAGCCCCCAGGCAGTATCCACTATTGGTGCACGGCTGCTCATTCCTAGCCTCCTCTACTTCCCAGATCCCAATTCTTACCGTGTGGCTCCTAATGGGTGGGGCCTCCGCACAGGATCTGGGCCAAAGTCAGCGCTGGGCACATGTTTGTGAATGGGTACATGAACAAATAAACACACTTACGCGTGTGGAAGAATGAGGGACCCAGGTTCCACTCAAGACTTCCACACAAATTAGGGGTGAACATGAGGCCAACATTCTGAAACACAGATACAGAAATAGTCCACAATCAACCAGAAGGCAGGGTCTCCCTCTTCCTAGATGTGTTACTTCAATAAATAAATTAGTACCTCTCAGAATCCCGGATTGCATAACAGCAGAATCAGAACAATGTCTACCTGTCGCAGGATGGAATAGATAAATGTGCACATGATGTGTCCGACAAATGTCACTTTCCTCCCTCCCCCTCCTTCTTGTGTTTGCCTATTTGTTTTGCCTGGTGGAGCCCCTGAGAGTGGTGTGCCTTGCTCCCTAGCACCATGGGCTCCTGAGCTGCAGCCTGTCTGCCTCCCAGGGATCTCTCCACTTTTTCGTTCCCACCATAACTGCTGCCTGCAATGCCGTGGGGACCAGGGAATTGGGAATTACCGAGTACCTGAAATGCTGACGTCGTTATTTCTGCTCTTTTATAAAATCATGAGGCAAATCGGCTCTGCGGAATATTGTATAAATATCCAGATAAAAAGATCAGTGGGAGGTTCTCAGAGCATCGGCGCCTCCAAGCGTGACCCACTTGGAGGCAGGGAGGGGACTGGCACTTCAGCGCTTGCTCTCTGCTGCTTTGAGGGCCTAAGACCCTCACTCACATGGGACCCTGGCTGACAGCATCACCCCTCCCAAGCAGTGGTTTCACTTCCAAGAGAAAAGAGGGAGACATGTATGATCTAAGAGGTTGAGCAGGTAATAAGAAAATCAGGGAGACTCTCGTCCACCAGCAACAAGGCTGCTCACCCCTCAGTAGGCAGGATTATTACCGGTGAGGATGGACTGTAAACCTTGCCTCTTCTGGGGGTTTACATTACTTCCAGCAATAACCCATGCTTGTCCTCTTTAGAACTAGCTTCCACACCCTGTTAGCTCATCTTATGTCCAACCAAATGGATTTTCTGGCCAATGCCACAGTAACTTATGCTTTGCTATTGCTGCTACTGCTTGGACTGCATTGCCCATCTCCACTTGGAAAGGCAGAGTGTGCCATGGCAAAACCCCAGGCGCTGAATTTGCTCACAAAGGTTCCAACTTGCCCTCTGCAATTCATGAGCTGGGAGGCCCCAGGCAAGATGCTCTGCCTCTGGGTTCATGGTGCTTGTTGGTCAAGTGGGGCCAATACATACACTTCATAAGGTGCCTCCTGTTTGCCCCCATATGTTTGCATCTGTAAGTCGTGCTGCCTAGAAAACTTTCCCACTTTCCACCCACCTCCTGTCCCTTTCTGGCTAATGCTTGCTTCTCTCCCAGAAGGAAGCCTCCCAGACTCCCCTCCCCTGGGCATATGCCCCATGTTTCCCTCTGTGCTAGCACAATCCAGGGCCTTGTCATCTCCTTCTCATTTGCACCAGCCTCTATCCTGGAGGGCAGGGGACACCTCTTTCTCCTCTATGTCCCTGGAACATGGGGGATTTCAAGAAATGTTGATTGATGGGATCACAGGGAGAATAGACTCTGTCCAACTTGTCCCTGCAGTAGTGTCTTAGATGTTATCTAGAATGTAAGGGAAAGGCAACTGGCCCAGAGAGCAGGGTCAGTCTCCTGGCTAAGGTTTATGTGTGACCAGTCGTGAACAAAGAGGTTGGGGTCCAGGAGCCGAGGGGACAGGAGTATGGCAGGAACGAGCATCTGACTGGATGAAGGAAAAGTGCTTATGACATGAGCCATGCACAAGGCCTGTGGCCCCAGGGTTTACTCATGCTGGATGATCACCTCATGGCAGAGAGCTGGGCTGGATGCACATGGGATTACACTTCCCACTTGACAGATAAGAAAGCTGAAGACTCGGAGCTGGGGATGGCTCAGTAGCACAGCCCTTGCCTAACATGCATGATGCCCTAGGTTCAATTCCCAGCACTGCAAAACAGAACAAAAGAGTAGCAATTGGAATAAATATTCAAAAAAAGCAAAGAAAATTGAAGCTCTAGAGCCAGCAGGGTTTTTCCCTGAATGCATGGTATTGTAGGACCTGAGGCTAATAGATCCTTTCTCCTTTGAGACTCCCCTTTCTGCCCCACCAGATGCCTCCCAGGGATTTCTGTTTCCCACGGAAGATGCAATAGAGGTCATTGGAGCTATTTCCTTGTCCTCTAGATGCCTGTGTTTAAATGTACCTGGGTAGAACTGGGGACTCTTTCCTGCAACCCCTGGGAATGTTCTCTGCAGGGAGCAAGAGCTTGCTCAGAGCCAGGGAAGCACTGGGCTGTGGAAAGTGAGATGGAATTATCTGGAATGGGAGAAGATGACACAGTCAGTTTGAATGATTGTGTTTTCCTGTACCTCTGGGCTCTGCCTTGGAGGATCAGGTCCCAGGAAAGAAGCTTTGGATTCTAAAGGATACCACCAGGAATCCTAGCTGCTCACAGTTATAGGCTGTGGAAGAAATACAGTGTTGTGTGGGTGAGTATGCATGTGTGTTTAACAGTAAACATCCCTCTTTGAAAGGAGTCAGATTGGAAATGTCAGTTAAGCTGACTGAAAAATATTCATTATGGAGGGTGGCATCACACACATCTTTAATTTACCTGCTGGATTGGAAACAAGCTCATTCATCCTCACCCACCCCACTCTCTATACACAAAATTCAACACAACAAAGCCAAGTACTAAGGACTTGGCAATCAGAGCTATGATTGAGGCCACAGAAATAGAGATGCACCCTGGGGAAGGGAAAAGAGTTCACCATATCAACTGGGCAGGTGAAGCAAGCAGGCCTCAGATCTGGGCTTGTGTCCCATCATGCTCAGGCATTGGGCCCCTGACAGCTATTGGCATCTTGGTGTCTTTTTCCGTGGGTCCTGTCTAGGAGGAACTGACTTCCTGAAGCTGGAGCTTGGCTGTAAAGCCTGTGCTTCCTGTTCACAGATATGGAAGCATGTTGGGTTCTTCCAACTTTCCACTGGGTCATTTTGTTGATATCCAGGGTCTTCTCCTGTTAGACATTTCTGGTTTTGGAATCTTAGACAAAATATCTGTCATGCAGAAAACAACAGGGTACTTGATCGTCACATGAATTCTCTAGAGTTCTCCCCATTCAAAAGTCACAAAAGAAAGTTCTGTGAGGAAGAACAAGAACATTTTAACTCGACAAATGATAAGATCTTTTGCGAGGCAGGAGGCAGCTGGGGGTGCTGAGATAACATTCAGATTTTATTATCATCGTTATTCAGATATTTATCAATACTTCATTAAAATATCCAATTTCTTGTTCCTACATTTGATAAGATATTCATTTACTTCCATACGCTGGATGTATAGTTCACTTAAATCATATGTATACTTGAGAAAAATGGGGGCCAGGTAGTAGAGTTCTAACACATAAGGGACCCTGTGCAGCAGGCATTTAAAATGTTAGTCCATTGGACCAGCAGGTCTATGAGAAAATATCAACCCCATTTCTCAGCTCAAAAAACCAAGATGGAAAACGGTTAAATAATCCAAGGTCACAAAGCTATTTAGTGGCCGAGTCACTGTCAGCCCCCTAAATTCATGTTCTTCCCACTGTGCCACACCACCTCACATGGGAAGGGCGCCTCTTCTTCCACCCATGTCACATCTTGAAGTTGATTGCATTCTTCACTCAACCATACAAAATCATCTGGTTGTGTCAGTTGTAAAGCCAAAGGATGAAGAGTTGATCTGTTTTGCTTTTAGCATAAACAACAAATTAGGAGGTAGGTTTCCAGAAGGATGAAAAAGATCCCATTACAGGTTAAGATGAAAATTGAACATCAGTTAATATAACTGGATGTCACTCAAATAAGAGAATCATGAGTGGCTCAGAACTTCCTTGACTTTGTGAAACTTTACCAAATTTTAGACAATTGCCATAACTGAATTTTTTTCCCCTGAAAACTCCAGATGTGTGATGACTCAACAGTTCCACTCCTGAACTTAACTTCCCCCATGTTCTGTTTGTACTTTGAAGTGGTCAAAAGATTGGAGTTTGGAATCAAGTTGTGTGTGTCTGAGTCATGGCTCCATTGCATGCTAGCTGCATGAATTTAGCCAAGTTACTTTAACATCTGGGTGCTTCCGTTTCCCCATCTGTCAAAGAAGGTTACTCAAAAATGGAATTCTGGAATTCCTGAAAAAAATGAATTATTCATGAAAATCTATTATGAAACTATCTAGCACACCGTAAGTATTCAATAAATGTCAGCAGCTATTACAATCGGATAGTTACAATCACTAATAAAGTTAAATAACAACTTGATTTTTTAAATTTGACAACTAGATAGTTTATGAAATTGGGTGAGGTCATTTATTTCTTCCTTTGATGGCTTATAGAAATGAGGACTATGACCACATCTGTGAAATGAAGGTTTGGAGGCTGGTTTCTTTCCATCTCCTGTGACTGTCATCCCTGGATCTACATGCCCTTTGGCTTCTTTATCACTACAGAAGCCCCTTTGTCACCAGTGTGGGTCATAGGGTCTAAGGGTCATGGCAATTTACTCAGATGCCTCTCACAGCCAATCTCATGTGAAGGCCCACAGTTAGGCACACCTTACCACCAGCTCTTGCTGTGGTCTGTGTGGTCCTGCCCAGGCATCTTGGAGGTTACAACTACATCCTATTCAGTCTTGGAGAATCTCAAATTCACAAGGAACCCTTAAAGTTGACTTTGTTATTAATATTGAAGTCCAAATCCTGCAGGAATCCTGCAAGAAATTTTAACTTGAGTACCATTTAAATGCACGTCAAATTAGTAAAACATTACTTAAAATAGCAACATGCAACTTAAATACACCCCACACCAAATTTTAGCCTCCCATATGATAACTGGTATCACCAGCACACTTTTGTTCAATTCTCAGGATCTCTTCTCCCAAAAGAGTGATCCATATAAAGAGACCTTACTGAAAATGAGACATTGGTCATGAGGCTGCATCTTTGTACTGATGGTTTAAAAGAGAGATTCATGTCTGAGCATCTCTGTATCTCTAAAATTATGCAGTTCCACAGCACCGACTCTGCCTCATGTTCAATTAAGAGTTAGGCCAGGAGAAGATGCTTGACTCCATCGTGGCCTAATGGTTGACTGTGCAATTAGGGCTGGATGTATAACTCATCTGAGCCTTGATAATGTCACACATCAAAATAGTGTGGGCACTTATTGTAAGCCTTGCCTCTTCTTGTCTGACTTTTGAATGTACCGTAAGAGGCACAACCTGCTGTTATACACTGTGAGAGATTTGACTTCCAAACTCAATTTTCCAACTACTCCCTTTTCAAGCTCCTGCATCAGTTTAATTGAAGAATTATCCTGAGATTGCCAGATGAGCTACTGGAGACTGTATCATCTGCAACTACTTCTCTGCATGAATCAGAGTTTTCCCAGGGCTCTGCAAGCAAAATAAAATAGAGGAATAAATTACATTCTAAACCTTCTAGTAGCCTTGATTTCAGAAGTTTATCATGTTTATCAAAACAATCTCATCATTCTCAGTGATTCTTTTTATTATAAATAAAAATAATCTCTCACCCTGGAACTTATGATTAAATAGATACTATTAAAATGCCACATCTGCTTTATATATTGGGGTCCCGTGTGAGGTGCCATTCAGGATAGGAATGCAGTTTTCTAAAAGTTTTAAGTTATTTCTGAAACAACCTTTCAAACAGCGATTGATTCCCTTCCATAGATTCCTCATGCTCATCTTTTCCTTACTGGTCCAATATTCATTGGGTACCTACCCTATATGCTGGCCACTGTTCCTTGTTTTTGGGACACAGCAGCAAATAGTCTAGAGGAGAATCATGTTCTACTGGAAGACAATCAGCAAGTGAACAAATAAGTAAGACAAGTTCAGGTGGCTAAGCATATGTGGGGGCAGAGGAATGAGGGCCCCATTTTTCTCTGTTGAACACCTTTATCAATGTTCTGCCTTCCACACAGCCTAACTCACAACTGGACAGCTCAGCTCTAACTGCTTCAAACATCTTCCTTTCATCCAATAAAAATCTGTTCCCTGGAATTCCACTCATCCCTTCTGCTTCTCCTCTGGGATCTCTCCACACAGGTCTAGTTTATCTCCCACAACAGAACTCATCCCATACCAGTACACACTTCATCAACAGCTCTCTAACAGGGTGCTGTCCAACCCAGAAATTATTCTATGTATGATCAGGGTAGAAGAAGATAATTGTGTCTTCATCCTTCTCCAGTTCTCCATTCCCAAGTTTGTCAACTTCGCTGTCAGGTTCCTTAACACCATGGCTTCTTTGGTGACTTATAGGCCACTGAATTGCCTCAGAACTTTCTCAGGTGCAATGCTGACCCCTCTCTCTGTTCCAGGACATTTGTGACTTTGTGTTTAGGCTTCAGTGAGGGATGTCCAAGGTCTCCTTTATTTCCTGTGATGACAACCAAAAACTTGCAATGACCACTCAGATGGATGGCCACCTCTTTTGGAGGCTTCTGCTTCAAATGTGACCCTTGGAGCCTGGCCAATGTTCCTCATTCTGCCAGTTCCCCAGGCCTGTCTCTAACTGTTGAAAGTGACATTTTCTTTGATTGATTTCAAAATGGGCCATTTTAGGATCAAACAGAGCCCAGTGGTTCAGATAGTCTGATTCTGGGACATGCACTTATTGTAATTCTTCCTCTTTGACACACCTGTGCCTAACTGCCTTTCCTCAGGTGGCTAACAGCCTCTGACATTTCCAGCTTGAAAGCTAGCTTTCAGACTTTAATTGAAAAAAATAAAAATAAAAGTTTCATTTAAATGGCCCCAGCCTCCCACTAGTCTTTTCACTTCCTCACAGCATTTCCCCAAAATAACAAGAAATCCTGATGTCCAAAGACCTCTGGAGCTCACATCCATGTCTCCCCTCTCCTGCCAGAGAAATGTTCTATCTGTTACATGTGCCTTGTATTTCTACCTTTTTGCTATATCTTGCCCATGGAAAGGACCAGGTCTTATTTATTAAGTCTTTCTTTTCAGGTACCTTCCCTGTTCACATTGTTGTGGGTCCCTGCAGATCAGAGGACCTGCCATTTGCTGTGAAGTCTGGCTCTCTGGAGGCTTCCAAGTTGAGGACCATACAACAGCTACTTCCATCTTCATGGCAGGCCAATATTCTCCAGTTTTGTTAATGTGTCCTCAAAGGAAGCCTTCTATTCTTTCAACCAAATGATCTTGTGTGTGTATGTGTGTGTACCCAGGTACCTGAAGCAATAACTTGCCTAGGGTTGAATTCATCTTCTTTAAAGCATCCACCTGTTTCTTTCAACAGAGAACTGTAAACTTCTGGCCCACAGGACTGAACATAAACTTACTTACAAGTCACAGTTCTGGTTGACATCAACCCCCTTCTCAATTTCCCTCTTGTTGACCATGGGAGCTACCCCTAGATATGACAATATGATCACATCATGGCCCCTTCTAAAAGCTTTCATCAGTGGTGTAAAGATTTCACTATAAATTTCAGACATCTTCATGTAGCACTAATCATCCATTAAGAGTCAGACCATCATTGAGTGTTGGCACACGCCTGCAATTTCAGCAACACAGAGGCTGAGGCAGGAGAATTGCAAGTTTAAGGCCAGCCATAGCAACTCAGAAAGACCCTCAGAAGATTTACAGAACCCTCTCTCAAGTAAGAAATAAAAAGTGTTGGGGATGCAGGTAAATAGTAGTAGTAAAGGGTCCATGGGTTCAATTCCCAGTGCCCCTGTCAAAAAAAGTCAGACCATCTGTCACTCTCAAGTCAGACAATTGTTATTCCAACCATGCAGAATAATATCTATGTGGGTTATTGCTTCTAGTCATATCTGGAACTTGCTATACTACACACTGCTACTCCATGCCCTGACATAATGAATTCTTGTGCCTGAAGTACCACTGCACTTTTGCTGCTCCTTTCTTCAATTTGTTGAAGTCCCTGTTGGAATTCATTTGAAATAGTACCTCTCCGAGAAAGCTTCCTATGAATTCTTCCTCCAAGGGCTCCCTACACTCAGCTAATCCTTTGTATGTAGCTGCCAGTCTCTACCACACTGTATTGTAATAGAGGTACTTACTCTCCTCCCGCTGGATGACAGCAGTTGTGTTATATTTCCTTTTATATTTCTAGTACCCAACTGAGTTGTTGGCACAGAGCAAGTACAGCAACCAGGAATCAGTCAGGAAACCACCCTAGGTATATCATCAGAAATAATTTAAGAGAGGCATCTGTTTAGGGGTGTGAAGGGCTGAAAGAACAAAAGAAGCACACTGATATAGCCAAGATTTGGTACAGGCAGGACATGGAAACATACTCTAGGGCTGGAGGAACAAGAGAAGTGGCAGACCATCAGAGCCTAGAAGCACAGAAGGGGCTCGTGGAGCTGCCCCACTGAGTACAGCAACAAGGCTCACTCTGGAGGGCTGAAAGGAGCTGGAGGCCAGAACTAACTGTTGCTGCTGCGTGATGCCTGTAACCAGGTGGGGAAGCTATGACAGAAATGGTAAACAAACCTAGAAGATAGGCCCTTATCCCTCCTTTCAGTTTCCCCTTTCAGCATTACCTATTTGGAGAACCTAACAGCAAGTCAGCAAATATAACTATCTGTCATGCTCTACCCTAGGGTTTCCTAGGACATGGGACTTTCAATGCTGCAATGGGGACACTCTTGAAAAAAATGTGATAATTGGTCACCCTGAAGCGAACAAGCAAAGAAGAAATGTGGTGTGCAGAGCCCCACATTCAGTATTACATATCAAATTGTAGAAGGGTGGATTTGGTACTGAAAATTAGTAAATGACTGCCACAATGGGTGATAGATTAGTGTTGCTTAGATTAATTAATGCATTTTCTGGATGGTTTGGGGGATGCTGGGAACAGTGGGGTTCTGGGTATTAGGAATATGATGGCCAGTTTATCACTTAGAGTCTTGAGCTAGCTTTCTCCCAGTATTTCTGGGAACCCAGCTCTTGCACTGTTATCTCTTAAGTATCTGTGGTGCTCTTTAGATCTACATCTTGATTGTTACTGGAGAATTTCATAGCACAGTTTGTTGCTCTACAGAACCTGAAGAATGACTAGCACTGGAATCCTGGAAGATCCTATCAGTTTGTTAATATCATACGGTTAGTTAGATGGTTCTTCCCAAGAGCAGCCTTTTCAAGGACCTTACAGAGAAAAAACTGAGTCTAACTCTTAAAGTGTGGCTCATACACAGCAGGCTTGACATCACCTGGAAGCTGGTTAGAAATGCAGACTCTCTGGCTCTTCCTCAGCCCTATAAAATCAGACAGCAAATATCCCTAGGTAGTTTGTATGCACACTCAGTCTGATAAACCTTAGTTTAGGACACAAGTTTCCAACTCTGGCTACTTTTCAGAATGACTTGGGGAGCTGTAAAGACATTCTGATGGTTGGGAGACCTCAGAGACTCTATCGTTTGGTTGAAGTGGGGCAGACATTGGTAATTTTAAAGCTCTTTGGGTGATTTTAATGGGCAGGCAGAATGGTAGACCACTGATCCGGAGCCTGTCTGAGATCATAAAGTGACATGCTGTTAGCTCTCCAATTATCTAACTATTGCTGTGTACAGAGACCCGTGAATGGAATAACTCAGGCACAGTAACCCAGTTCTATGGCAATTTAATGATATTTTTGATGCTACAACTGAGATCTCCTGACTCCTAATTCAAGACCTATCTCTTAACTACCTTAGGCATCATTATCCACATTTGTAGTTATTTATGGGTAGATTTTTAAAGAATGGGTTGTAAGATATTTTAACAAGCCTTAAGGATTATACTAAATCACTAGCACTAGTGATTTAGTGAACTCGGCAGAAATGGACAACATGATCTGGATGAAGCCTCTAAATGCAGAAACTCATCTGGACATTCACTCTGGAACACTGAAGGATGCTTAGTGATGCCTTTCCTTTTCTTCTTTTTGCCTTCTTAAAGACCATAACAGATGAAATGGTACTTTCAACTCCCCATCATTTCAACCCAATTCAGTTTAATTCAGTGATAATTCATTTATAGGTGTGCAAATACCTATGAAGACACTGAAGTAAAGTCATCCTCCTGTACAAGTTTCTACTAGAGTTAGAGAAAGAAGACAAACATATAATTATGTGAATACAGGACTGCTCCTTCATATTCTGTACTGAAGTCAAGTGGCAGTAGGAGCAAAAACCATGTATGCTCACTTCCATTAGAGATGAACAGCTAAATCAATACTGGGCTTAAATGGAAGTGTGCCCCATCCAAGCAAAGACTTAGCAAAGGATTTTGGTGTAGGCTGGAGAAAGCTTGGATTTTCATATGAATGAATGGCAGGGAGAGCAATTCATGAGGGAGGGAAGAACACAAAGACCTGGATCTGGAAAGCCAGTGATGTGGGTGAGAAAGAGATGAGAGGAGGGTAGACGAGGGGACAATTCTAGAAAAGTATGCATGCCAGGGCTAGAAGCTAGAATAAAGTGAGTTCAACAGAGTGAGTCACTAAAGAATTTTGAGCAGAGTTCAACCCTGTGGAGGGTGAATTAAGATGCATAAGACAAGATTGGAGGCAATCAAGAGATCACTACACCAACAATCCAGATAAGAGTACCATGATGCTGAAGTAGAGTGGCATTTTGGAGAAAGAAAAGGAGAATGCAATATGAGAGACATTGGATCTAGGCCTTAATTAGCACATTTAGGAGAACATTTATGGGGTAAGTAGACATTGTGTTTACATTGGTTAATTGAAAGCACATTTCCCTGGAGCTAAATTACAGTGAACACTATTAAATCACAATTAAGACTATCTGGATATCTACACCAACATAGATTTTGTGGGTGTTGAGACTGGCTCCATTTAGGGGCAGAATCTTTTTCCAACTTCCCATTATCTATAAAATCAACTGCAAACAGAAGCTCAGGGACAACCCGAGGCCACTGATTGGGCAAGCCCTGGATCATCATTCCCTCTGCAATGTACCAGTCACTGATAAGCTCAGAGGGGAGCTCAGGGTCTAGATAGCAGCTCTTGGCACCAGTTGGGGATTTGCCCCAGATCCTAGGGAAGAGGAAAGTTTTCCAACTGCAGATTTAACATCACATGCCAGAGAGATAGCCTGAAGGCCCGGAAAATCCACACTGAGATAAAGAACCACAGGGACTCAGATGTAATGTGTCAATCCCTGCAGTTAGCATTTACTGTGGCCTAATGTCCCTGGTGGGAGAAGTACTACAAAGCACAAATAATGGAAAGGATACAAGGTGATAAGTTTGAATTCAAACCCCATCCTTTTTTGCATGGTGACCTTGGGGAAAGCCTGCTTAAGTCTTAGTTTTCTCATCTATAAAATGGAGATAATAACACAACCTACCTGTTAAAGCTGTATGATGGTTAAGTGAGATACTTCCAGGTATGTAAAAATAAACATACATGCATATATAATAAGTATAGAATTTACATATAAAATTTTTAATTATGGGTTTAATTTACAACAATCATTAAGTAAAATATAATAATTATTAGTCTTTTAAATGTTAATCATTGTATAATATGATTTAGGATTATTTGTTATAATACATATATAACAACAAGTATAGATAGTAATAATACCTTTCACACAGTACCTGAAACATAGTGAACACCCAATAACATGGCAGTGATTGAAGTAGTATTTTTTGCTGGCAAGCTCTCTACAGTGTGATGGAAGTGACAATAGCTTAGTAAAATTTGCGGCATTTGAAATCAGACAGACTAGAATTTGAATGCCAGTTCTAGCATTGAAGTATATCTATGTGATCTTCTGCTAATCACCTGTCTTCTCTGAGCCCAGAAGTGACAGCCTAGCATAGGACACAAGCCAAAGTGGTAATAAGTAAATCTAAGTATGGATGCCTCGGGGAGGTGGGGCCAGAGGGGTGGGAGAAACAACACTTGTAATGACCTGGGAGTTATCTGGAAAGACTACCTAGACTTGGTAAGATTTCATTTCTTAGGGCAAATTATAGACAAAAAAGTGGAGAAGAAACAGGAAAAAGTGTGTAGAAATAACTGATGACTGGAATTATCAATCCACATGCAATAGCTATAGAGCAGATTTGCTTAGAAGTGAAAGAGTCTTCCTGGAATATAATTAGAAAAAAAATTGTTGAGTATATATCCTTGCTGTAGTTCTAAGAGTTTTTTGGTTTCAGCTTATTCTATCTTCAAAGCAAGCCTATGAGAAAGAGAGAGAGAGAAACAGAGAGAGAGAGAGAGAGAGAGAGAGAGAGAGAGAGAGAGAGAAACTTCAATTAACTCCCTTTAACTGATGAAATTCTTGTGTAAGATCACACAGACTGTGTCCGGTCCAGTAAGGACCAGAATCCCAGAAGCTTGACCCAATAACAGTGCCCTGGACTGTTATGCTACAGAAAGATGGAGATATCTTGAATTACAATCTTGCAATATGAAAGTTCCTTGAGAATACAGGTCATACCTGTCCTACTCATTTCTATACCCATGACACCTGGCACATTATGAAGACTCAATAAATACTTGTTGAAAATATGAATGAAATTATATACCACCTTTTTTGGACAACTGTCCTGGGAAGAGTGTTTCAGAGTCCAAATTTCTGGCCCATATAGTGGCAGGACATTTCCTGGGCATAGCAGGACTCTCAGAAACTTTCTAATCACTGAGAAAAATGAGAGTCTAGTTCCACCAAAACACAGTGGCAGAACTCTCCTGGGGCAAGACGAATTTGGCACACTGAGGAAGAACAGGCTTGATATCACTTTATGTCTTTCTAAAACAGCACAGCGGGTCTCAGTGGTGCACACCTATAATCCCAGCAGCCCAGAAGTTTGAAGCAGAAGGATCAAGAGTTCAAAGCCAGCCTCCACAACTAAGGGAGGACCTAAGCAACTCAGCAAGATCTTGTCTCTAAATAAAATACAAAAAAGGGATGGAGCTATTACTCAGTGGTTAGGTGCCCCTGGGTTCAATCCCCACACCAAAAAAAAACAAAATCCAAAACCAAAAAGCATTGGTTACTTGGTACCTTGGAACAATAGGTTAAGAGCCCCTGTAACTTTACTGCCTTTTTCCTTTTCCCATGCTCTACCTGCCTGCCTCTGGTAATTCAGTATGGGCACAAACTTCCTTTCCTCCAAATGAAGTCATAAACCTGCCAATTATCAATGACGAGATGACTGGCTTTATTTTGTGTGGGTCTGATTTTGTTTGTTTTTGTTGTTGTTGTTGTTTTGTTTTGTTTTTAGTCCTGGGAACCAAACCCAGGACTTGTATGTGCTAGACAGAGTCTCTACCTTTTATCTGATTCTTCATTCTTTCTCTCATTCTAACATATTTCATATGTATATATGTGTGCTTAATTGAGATTCCATTGTAAATATTTCATTTTTCCTAACTTTGTTTCACTCAGTTATTTCTATAATCTAGCCATGTTGTTACATGTGTACCTTGTTAATTCCTTCCAACTACTACCTAATATTCTGGAGGAGCTTTCTTAAAATGTTTTTATTAGTGAATTATAGCTATACATAATAGCAGGGTTCATTTTTACTCAGTCATAAAAAAATAAAATAATGGCATCTGCTGGTAAATGGATGGAACTGGAGAACATCACGCTAAGTGCAATAAACCAGACTCAGAAAGTCAAGGGCTGAACGTGTTCTCTCATATGCAGAAGCTAGAGCAAAGTAAGGAGAAGCAGGCAGTGGATTCTTTAATATCTGTTTAACATATTTTATTTATTCACAGGCTACCAATGGATGTCTGTATTGGTTCTAATCTCCCACTGTAACAATCCAACAACAAAACCAGAAAATTTTGTATATGTCTTCCAGAGAATATGCATAAGAAGTTATCTGATATTTATCTCAGAATCTATTCTTTGGAATATATTTTGTATATTGAATAAATATATTACAGACATGGAGTCCCACTGCAAAACATATTGTGCTGGGTCCTGTGACAAAAAAAAAAAAAAAATAAGAAACAAAAACCCTTAATTTCATCTCTTTAGATATTGTTTAATGAGTAGATGCCAACATATCACTTTTAAAAGGTAGTGCAGGCAGCAGTGGAAATGTCTGACTGGTGTTAGCTCTGG
Source organism: Sciurus carolinensis (assembly GCF_902686445.1). Classification (NCBI taxonomy): domain Eukaryota; kingdom Metazoa; phylum Chordata; class Mammalia; order Rodentia; family Sciuridae; genus Sciurus; species Sciurus carolinensis. The sequence goes on along the minus strand of NC_062215.1, from coordinate 68,107,359 downwards.
AACTTGACTGCGTCCTGTGAATTGGCCCCAGACTCCAGGGCAGCTTGATTGAGAGCTAACATCTAATTCCCAGTCTTCTTCTCACTGCCAGTGGAACTCTCCAATGTCCTGATTGCCATCTTCTGTAGGCTGCCTCTCATTAAACTTTGGAGTCAACCAGAGACAATCTTGGGTTCAGTGTCATTAATAGGATGAGATCCTCTGCCCGCTGGTAATGATTAAGGGCCCTGGTCCTATGGATGTCTGGCCTTCCTAGGTCTCCAGTGGTGTCTGGATTTTCCTTGGTGATGTGAGAAGTCAGGAATTGTGGAGGATCCACCCCCGCAACCCTGCTCACAAAACAAGCTATAATTTCATACCACGTTGCTAGTCTATTGAGGCCAAAACTTGACTACTATTTCCAACTATACGGTGAATGGAAGAACCAAGCCTATAACTATGTAGGTCCTCCTTCCTTTTCTCAAGGCTTGAAAGGCTAGAAACAGGTATCTGTAGAGGAGCTGGGGCAATAATAAGAAATAACCCCACTTACTCCCTTTCTGTTAATAGCAATGGACTGTAATTATCTTCAGTCTCCATTTTCCCCTATCTCCCGCAAAAATACTTTGGTACAAGAAAAGAGAAAGCAAAAAATGGGAAAGAATTAAAGACAGAGAGGTGGGGGGGTGAGGCGAGGAAGGGACTTGTGGATGGCTTACAGCTGCTCTAAAAAGGAATGGTTTCAAGTCAACAAAACAGGGAGCCATGACTCCATCCCTTTCATCCCCCTCCCCTCTTCAGGCTTTTTTCTGTGCCTTTTCTCTCTTCTAGAGCAAAATCCTGACAGTGTGCCATGCACTTGCAAGAGGATAATTACATCTGTATCCCTGGGAGAGACGGGCCTGCTGTCAGCAGGGAGGAGTCTGCAGTGGATGCAAATGGAACTAAGTGCTCACATATGCATAAACACTGACAGCTCCCGCATTAAATCAGGGAGTAGAAATTTCTTTGACCAAAACTTCTTTGAAACACTTTTTTTAATTTCAGGTCACAGAAACATTTAAAATAATACTAATATTATCAGTGTGCCTACTGATGTTCTCTTCCAAAGGAAAGGGCATGACCAAAAGCCCTTAAAGGAAAAGAAGATGTCCTGCACAATGCTCAGGGTAGACCAGAATTAGGGCAATGCGTGACTCAAAGACAGAGCCCAGGCGCTCTTAAGGAGCAGTCCCAGAGCTTGAGGACACAACTGAATCCACAAGAAAGCTTGTGGATCATCAGGTGGTGTTTTGACAACCCACTTCACTGATATCTGAAGGAACAAAAGGTCCTGTCACTTAGCGGACAATGAGCAAGCTCCCCAAACTCTAGATTAAGGAGGAGGATAAGTACAACATAATTTATATTCAAATGTAGCAGGATGGATTTTTGGTAGTTTCTTAAAAGAACAACTAAATTCCTAAAGACTTCCTTTTGAAATGTAAATGTGTTTTATAACACCATGAGGGACAGGCTATAAGAGAAATATGATAGTACTAGATGCTTAGTTCTTAGAGGCAGCAGGTCTACAGGGTTGCTCTCAGGACCACCTGGGACTCATGTGCCCATCACCCTCATGCCAAGAACAGGTGAAGGAGCTTGTTTTATTCTCACAAGAAGAAGGACAAAAGGAAGGACAGAACATCAATGCCTAGAAAAGAGGGCCACCCTACCTCCTCTTTCCTTGGAATAAGACTCAGGAGAAGCAATAAAAGGAACTAATGAGATTCCAAGATGGAAGATGTATAAGGAAGACTGAGCCATTGTGTTTCAGTGAATCTTGTGTCATGTGGCTATAAACCAAGATGAAATCTGAGGTCAGATTTCAGATTAATATAAAGAATAACTCTTTAACAAGTGGGATAGAAACTCAAAAAGTTCCCAGAGAAGAGCTGCCTGTGAGTCTGCTGAGTCTTCTTGTTGAATATATTTAAGCCATAAAGCCCTCCCCCATTTCAGTGATCCCAGAGAAAATATTTCTGCTGTGGATTGGATGTTAAGGGCTCTAGGATACCTTCTAAGATTATTTTTATGTAGATGAAAACTTCAGTGAACAGATTTTGAGTAAAACATGTTTAACAGGATGTCCTTGCAATGATTATACAGTACTCTGTTCCCCAAAATCCCACAGCAGGAGTTAAGCTGCTATCTGTCTTCCAAATGGTCATTGTCTCATACTCTTGGGACTTCTGTCCTCCAGATGAGTGTAAGGCAGCATGGGACTCAGCCATACGGGATGTTTCTCCTTCCACACCCTCTTGAAAATCAGCAAATGGGACTTTCTTATTTAGGAATTTTTCCTCCTTCTCATGTTGGAACATAGACAGTAAGAACCCAAGTCAACAACTTAAAGAGACAAAATGTCCAGAATCATACATTGGACTTATTTTCTATGACCCTAACTCTCTCCTTTCCTCATCTGAAGAGATCCCAGAACTTTCTGCTCTTTTTTTTTTTAATACCCGAAGGTAAATCTAATCAACTCTCTTAACCCTCAAGTCCCATTCATAAAAAGAATGGTATCTTTTTCTCATGGAAGGTCCTCCTCTTCAAAGCATAGGTCTAAAATCACAGTCAGAGCCCCACTATCAAAGGAAACTAGAAGCTGCTGTAGTTCATCCAGGTTTTAAGTAAACCACACACATCTCAGGGAACTCCAGTCTAGGAAAGAGAGAGCCTATTTGTGACATCACTGTTTTCCTCTCTCCCAGGCTCCCTATTAACTTAGCCATAACAGTGACCCTTAAAAGTCAACATCTCCTTTGATAGAATCCTCCCTTATCAGTCATGAGTTATGAAAAGAGGACCAATCTGATTCTGATTATCAGAATCTTCAGAATCATTGTCGTCTGTACTGTGTTCACCCATATTGTGAAAATAGGAATGGGTCATCACAAGTGGGATGGAAGGGGGATATTTTTAACTCATGCATGTATAAGGAATTCTAAGGTTTCACTCTCCTTTTCCAGTTTTATGCTCTCTCTCACCATCACTCCATGTTTATCCCTACACTAACACCCATGCCAAGATCTTCATCACTTAGTCATGTATTCTTTTCCTTGGAGGTCATCCAATAATCTTACCTCTTCCTTATATATGTTGGTCATAATGTAATACCTCCCCATGAGTCCTAAAAGGTGTCCACATGGATTTGAGTTCTTCGCACTTCATGGCATCAATGGTGTTATATGAGTCCCCCATTCCACCCACGAGGTGAGCCTCAATGGATCAAAGGCATACCAAGATTATATAACCTGGTACATAAACAAGGGGAAAGGTCAAAGAGGCCTACAGTATTGTCACTTGGTGAACCTTCCTTAATAGAAGAGGGAGTTGGGGAGGCAACAGGACCTAGCCTTATGGAATTAAAATAAGCAATAGCTAAATTTGGTCACTGTCTGTCAGTTCTATGCCTCCTATGAACTCCTATTGGGTTCAGTTTAGTTCCTCCAATTGTGATTATTTCCTGTTAGGAAAAGCCACTTGCAACAATAATGCTTTATTCCCATTTTATAAATAAGAAAGGTGTGGTTGAAGACCTTCAGTAAGTTTCTTCAGGCCATTGCAAGTCCAGAGCCACATCAAATGTTCAAGCTAATTCTAATATATAAAAGACTCCCATCTCTTCAGTCATCCACATGCTGTCAAGATTCAAAGCCACTTATGTGCCCAACCCCTTCATAAAGACCTCCAGGCTCTCACAATACATAAAGCTTTCTCCATTGTCTGTGCCACATAATTTAGTACCTAATTATATATTGTCTTATAATGTTCTCCTAATTGCTTCAAATGTATTTGCTCTGTTTCTGCATTAAGACTATAACAGATCCTGGAGGGCAGTTTTCTTTTCAGTGGTTCCTCTTTGTTTCCACTGTATACATCCACCATCACCCCTAGAATGTGAAAATCCAATCCTGGGGCTGGTTCTGTCTGCACTATCCTTGGAGTTAGGAGCATGAAAGTAATAAGGAGTGGTAGGAAGTATGCATGGTGGGGAAGCGGGTGCTTATGTTGCTGTCTTTTCTTCCTCCTCGATAGTTCTGTCACCTTGGGAAAGCCATCTGCCCTTTCTGGGTCTGTTTTCCCTATGGCAAAAGGAAGGCAATGAGCAAGGTGACCCCATTTTTCCTCCAGCCCCATGCATCTCATGAAGAAATACAAGCTGAGACTACTAGACCCTGAACTTGGTTGCAGTTGGAATGGATGGTTGGACTGAGTAGAGTCTTGATTTTAGAGATAGCCTGGAAGCATTTCCCAAGCATGCCTCACGCCCAGGAAAAGGATATTTGTACCTTCATCATATGCCATGAAGCAGGCAAGCACTAACCTATGGGGAGGTTTTAAGAGGAGATAATACTTATGTAAGCTTCACAGGACCACTTAAGTTCAAGGGAAGACTGGAGAAAATGTTCTTCCTCTGTGGAAGAACCATAGAAGGCAACCTTGATAACTGCATTGTATCCATCTAATCAGCCAAACTGATCATTAAGAGCTAAAAGCTCCGATCCCCCAAAGGGAATTGATGAACTGCATAGGTACCTCTACAGAGACCCCTCATAATTCAACTTTAGTTAATGTACCATTAAAGTATCCATGTAGTTAATGGAATTTCATTGGGGTTTGAGGTTTTTCTTGAGTTGTTTAAATTGCCTCAATCACGAGTGACTTCCTGAATTAAAAATTAAATGGACTTTCAAGTATTTAATTAGATATGTCTATTATTAAAGTAGAGAAAACAACTGAAATTTACCTTAGAAATCTTATTATTTAAAGGAATATGGTCCAACTTCAAGCTTACAAACATTTTGTTGATGAATGCAGATGTAGCTGCTGTTAGGATAAAACAATGGTCAGGGATATTCTCTTGTGATCCTCTCGATTTGACAGTCTCAAAAGGCATGTTAACTTTTTATCCATTTGATATCTTTAAATGCTTGTAAGTATCACAAAAAGACATACTATGCAATCGTAATACTGGTGCAGAGCGGGGTAAGTGATGTGAACTGGCAACCAGAGCAAATGGAGGACCTCAGGAAGAGCAGGAACTTCCCCTGTGCCAGTTAGCTGTGATGCAGGCTGGAATAGTGTGGAATGTGCAGGAAGCTCTGCAGGAACACAGGGGCCTTCCTCACCAGGGTGCAGATGCCCCAGGCAAGGCCTCCTTTAGAAGGGAATAATGATTAGGTCCACAAGACTCCTCTGCCTCCAAGGGGATCTCTAGTATCACCTCCCTTCTCCCCAGTGCACCTGGGGACCACATCCTTGCAGCTAACATCCCATCCCCAAATTCACCTATGGCTTTAGGCTTCTTTCATCCGTGCTTTCTGCTCAGTGGAGTACATTAATTTCTACATCTTGCTGCCTCTAGAGACAAGACTTAGTACCCTTTTTATTATGTGGGATTTACTGCCACACTTTATAGGGAAGAAGACAAGGGATGCAGATGGGGACTGACAAAAACCAGAACACAAGGCAAATTTAGCTAAGTTCCAGCATCACATAGTGACAACAGCAAGTGTTTGTCAAGGACTTAATATGTGCTGGGTTTTGCCTAGTTGGATGGATGACATCCACACATACATGACATCTTGTTCAATGCTCTCCAAAACTCTTTGAGGTATCATCCATATTGCCATTTACTGATGGTGGAATGGAGGCTTAATAGACTGTGATTTGTCCAAGTTCAAACAGCAACTAAGTGTCAGAACAGAGACTTGAATTTAATACCACATCCTCAAAACAGCTATACTGATGCTGTCACAGATGTGTGTGTGTGTGTGTGTGTGTGTGTGTGTGATGTCTGAGATTGTTCTTGGAAAGCCTTCTTTCAATTTCTTTACAGAGTATCTTTTCAGATACTCTTCTCAGATGTTCTTCTCCATAGTCCTTGGCCCCAAAATGGAGGACATGCAGATGCCTATCTCAGTAAATACCCAAGTCTTAGTACACAGACCCACATGGGGAATAAAATAAATGCCTTTGCCTCAGAGGTTTGGAGTTCTGACACCTGTAGCTTGGGGAACCCCATCCTCATTGCCCCTCTCCCACCTAGGAATGGGCCCTGTGGGTTCTTCCTCACAATCTCCATATCTATTTTTCTTATCACCCTCCTGGCTATGTCCTCATTTCTGACCAACTTCCTGGATTTGGTTCCAGGAACCAAACCTTTGGGGGATCGGAGCTTTTAGCTCTTAATGATCAGTTTGGCTGATTAGATGGATACAATGCAGTTATCAAGGTTGCCTTCTATGGTTCTTCCACAGAGGAAGAACATTTCTCCAGTCTTCTCTTGAACTTAAGTGGTCCTGTGGAGCTTACATAAGTATTATCTCCTCTTAAAAAGAACTTCCAGTTCGTTTTAGACCCTGCAGGTGGTTTGGGGGACATGAGAAGGGACACCAGAACTGGAGAAGAATAGCACATTTATAGACTGTAAATATCAAAGCACACACTTATCAGGGACTAAAGCAACCATGAAAAAGGTCCTAGAATAAGCCTGAGGGCATAGGGCAGAGTTGGAGGAGGTGATAAAGCCCTTAACAACCAGCAACTGGGCAAGCTTTAGACACTAGAGTCTGAAGAGCACCGTGGATGAGTGTCCAGAGGATCTGCCTTCTCCCCAACCCAGAAGAGGTCTAGGACTCTGAATTGTCCATTCTGTGGCCTTGTACCTGCAACACAGAGATCAAAGTTTGGTGAATGAAAGAATAGAAAGGACATGTAAATGAACAAAAGAAGGAAGTGTGACCAGGACTAATCAGAGAAGAGACAGTAGCATTTGCATAAGACAAAGTTGGCTGCTGTCCCTACTGTCACTCATGGACTTGGCTGGAGGCTGAGATGCACTAATAGTCTATGAGGACATGAAAGGTAAGAAGTAGGCACAGCTGGGGCATGGGTTTCTGAGACATGTGTCTGAATCTGAACACCTGATACACACCTGCTCCCAAACTTACCATGACTCTATGCTTTTAAACCTTCCCTGGGTCCATTTGCCTAAGTCCTTCCAGACATTCCCTTCTGCAGAGATAGTCACTGGTAGAGTTCAGAATTGAACTTGGGTCCCTATCTACACTTCATATAGATCTTATACACAAGACACTTTCTAACTGAGGCAAGCATCAAACTCAAGCTTAAACTCTCCCAGGGAGTGGTCATTTGATTTTTTCATGGTTGGAAATCTAAAACTAAATCTATGATCAAATTGTCCCCTTTTAGCCACAACGGCTGTGACAGAGTGATTCCTGAAGTTGCATAAAAATGACGATTTTGCAGAGAAGTGACATATCTATATACACATATACATATATATGTGTGATACAATGTATGACATACAGTATATCTTCAACTTTCAGTGAACCTACAAAGGGCACATCTATTCAGGCTGTTCAGCTGGCTTTATGGTTCCCCACCTGAACATTCCTGTTTTCAGACTGTTTCTTCCCACCAAAAGTTGATGTGGGCAAGGTTCAGAAGCAAGAACAAACATAGCTATTGATCAATTCAGGACTTGAGGTTTTTCTCTCCTCACAAATCCAAAGAACAACATTGAAACTGGGGTTCAGTTGCCTTCACTAAGAATGTTAAAAATAGAAAAGGTAGGGCTGGGGAGATAGCTCAGTTGGTAGAGTACTTGCCTGGCAAGCACAAGGCCCTGGGTTTGAACCCAGCACCACCAAAAAAAAAAAAAAAAAAAAAAAAAAAAAAAAGGTAGAAAATCTGGAAGGATTTGCTTCAGTGATCTATTGAAATATAAAATAAGATTTCGGATCCAAGATGGCGGCCTAGAGGGAGACTGCACCCCCGGTCGCTCCAGAACCCAGGAGTTAAGAGGGGGAGGCATTGAGAGACTCGGACTGAAATAGAGCCACGGGTGAGTCTGCCCACTGGGTAAAGCTCAGCCCGGGTGGCAGGCCCAGATAGAGGTGGCTTATCGGAGCCGGGCAGGGCAGCTAGAGTCATCCACAGGCAGCCCTGCGCACTCCGGCGGTGGGCCCCGCCCACACAGCCAGCTTCTCCAGGTTCTCGGAACGGAACTGGCCCGCTAGTGAGAGCCTTTCTGACCAGAACAAGCTCCGAGTCCCGGAGCCACTGCAGCGCAGCGTACTCCGGCAACGAACCAGCGGAGAGCCTCGATCTGCAGGCAGCCTCTGGGATTAGGGCAGGGCAGCCAGAGACCTCTTCAGGCAGCTCTGCCCACTCCGGCTGCGGACTCTTTTCACGGGGCGATCCAAGATGGCGGCCTAGAGGGAGACTGCACCCCCAGTCGCTCCAGAACCCAGGAGTTAAGAAGGGGAGGCATTGAGAGACTCGGACTAAAATAGAGCCACAGGTGAGTCTGCCCACTGGGTAAAGCTCAGCCCGGGTGGCAGGCCCAGATAGAGGTGGCTTATCGGAGCCGGGCAGGGCAGCTAGAGTCTTCCCAAGGTAGCCTTCCACACTCCAGCAGTTGGCTCCTCCCACATGGCCAGCTGCACGGTGCAGGCCCACAGTGAGAGCATTTCCGCACAGAGCCAGTTCCAAACCGTGGAACCAGTAGGGGGCTAGGGGCAGTTTTCTTCGAATGAGCTGCTTTATCAGATTCCTCCAAGACATCAGGCTACTGAAGGCTGGGAGGTGATACACTGGAAATCTACTGGGACACTATAAGCCAATAGTGGAAAACTGCAATATCTCAGGGTCCCACTGACAACTGACCAATATGAGAAAACAAGGGAAGAAAATGTCCCAAACAAACCTAGATACTACATCAATAAAACCCAATGACAGCACAGCAGAAGAAATGTCAGAAAGGGAGTTCAGAATGTACGTAATTAAAATGATCAGGGAAGCTAATGAGGAGATGAAAGAGCAAATGCAGGCATTGAAGGAGGAGATGAAAGAGCAAATGCAGGCATTAAATGATCGCACCAATCAACAGTTAAAAGACCAAATACGGGAAGCAAGAGATCATTTCAATAAAGAGTTAGAGATACTGAAAAAAAACCAAACTGAAATCCTTGAAATGAAGGAAACAATAAACCAAGTTAAAAACTCCATAGAAAGCATAACCAATAGGATAGAACACCTGGAAGACAGAACCTCAGACATTGAAGACAAATTATTTAATCTTGAAAGCAAAGTTGGCCAAACAGAAAAGATGGTAAGAAATCATGAACAGAATCTACAAGAATTATGGGATATCATGAAAAGGCCAAATTTAAGAATTATTGGGATTGAGGAAGGCGTAGAGAAACAAACCAAAGGAATGAACAATCTATTCAATGAAATAATAACAGAAAATTTCCCAAATCTGAAGAATGAAATGGAAAACCAAGTACAAGAGGCTTATAGAACTCCAAACATACAAAATTACAACAGACCCACACCAAGGCACATTATTATGAAAATACCTAACATACAAAATAAAGACAGAATTTTAAAGGCCGCGAGAGAAAAGAACCAAATTACATTCAGGGGGAAACCAATAAGAATATCAGCAGATTTTTCAATCCAGACCCTAAAAGCTAGAAGGGCCTGGAACAACATATACCAAGCCCCGAAAGAAAACGGATGCCAACCAAGAATCTTATACCCAGCAAAACTTACCTTCAAATTTGACGATGAAATAAGATCCTTCCATGATAAACAAAAGCTAAAGGAATTTACAAAAAGAAAGCCAGCATTACAGAACATTCTCAGCAAAATATTCCATGAGGAAGAGATGAAAAACAACGATGCAAATCAGCAACAGGAGGCGCTAGCCTAAAGGAATAGCCAAATAAAGGAGAAACCAAATCATGTCAAAAACAAATATGAGTCAATTGACTGGGAATACAAATCATATCACAATAATAACCCTGAATGTTAATGGCCTGAATTCATCAATCAAAAGACACAGACTGGCAGATTGGATTAAAAAGAAAAATCCAACAATATGCTGCCTGCAAGAGACTTATCTCATAGAAAGAGACACCCATAGACTAAAGGTGAAAGGATGGGGAAAAACATACCATGCACACGGATACAGCAAAAAAGCTGGAGTATCCATCCTCATCTCAGATAATGTGGACTTCAAACCAAAACTAGTCAGAAGGGATAAAGAAGGACATTACATGCTGCTTAAGGGAAGCATAAATCAGCAAGACATAACAATCATAAATATCTATGCCCCGAACATTGGCTCATCCACGTACGTCAAACAAATCCTTCTCAATTCCAGAAATCAAATAGACCACAACACAATAATACTAGGCGATTTTAACACACCTCTCTCACCACTGGATAGATCGTCCAAACAAAAATTGAATAAAGAAACTATAGATCTCAACAACACAATCAGCAATTTAGACTTAACGGACATATATAGAATATACCATCCAACAGAGAACGAATACACTTTCTTCTCAGCAGCACATGGATCCTTCTCTAAAATAGACCATATTTTATGCCACAAAGCTACTGTTAGCAAATACAAGAAGATAGAGATACTACCTTGTACTCTATCAGATCATAATGGATTGAAATTAGAAATAAATGACAGAATAAAAAACAGAAACTTCTCCAATACCTGGAGACTAAATAATACACTATTATATGATGAATGGATAACAGAAGACATCAGGAGGGAAATTAAAAAATTCTTAGAAGTAAACGAGAACAAAGACACATCATATCAAAATCTCTGGGACACTATGAAAGCAGTACTTAGAGGAAGATTTATTTCATGGGGTGCATTCAAAAAAAGAAGTAGAAATCAACAAATAAACGACTTAACACTACAGCTCAAAGCACTAGAAAAAGAAGAGCAGACCAATACCAAAAGTAGTAGAAGACAGGAAATAGTTAAAATCAGAGCCGAAATCAACGAAATCGAAACAAAAGAAACAATCGGAAAAATTAACAAAATAAATAGTTGGTTCCTTGAAAAAATAAATAAAATTGATAAACCCATAGCCACACTAACAAAGAGAAAGAGGGAGAAACTCAAATTACTAAAATTCGGAATGAACAAGGAAACATCACAACAGACACGAGTGAAATACAAAACATAATTAGAAGCTATTTCGAAAATCTATACTCCAACAAAACAGAAAACCTCGAAGACATCAACAAATTTCTAGAGACATATGAACTACCTAAACTGAACGAGGAGGACATACACAACTTAAATAAACCAATTTCAAACAATGAAATAGAAGAGGTCATCAAAACCCTACCAACAAAGAAAAGTCCAGGACCAGATGGGTTCTCAGCTGAGTTCTACAAAACCTTTAAAGAAGAGCTCATTCCAATACTCCTCAAACTATTCCATGAAATAGAAGAGGAGGGAACCCTACCAAACTCGTTCTATGAAGCCAATATCACCCTGATACCTAAACCAGACAGAGACACATCGAGGAAAGAAAATTTCAGACCAATATCCTTAATGAACATCGATGCAAAAATTCTCAACAAAATTTTAGCAAATCGCATACAAATATATATTAAAAAGATAGTGCACCACGATGTAGTGGGTTTTAACCCAGGGATGCAAGGTTGGTTCAACATTCGGAAATCAATAAATGTCATTCACCATATCAACAGACTTAAAGTTAAGAATCACATGATTATTTCAATAGAAGCAGAAAAAGCATTTGATAAAATACAGCATCCCTTCATGCTCAAAACACTAGAAAAAATTGGGGTAGTGGGAACATTCCTAAACATTATAAAGGCAATCTATGCTAAGCCCATGGCTAATATCATTCTAAATGGTGAAAAACTGAAAGCGTTCCCCCTAAAACTGGAACAAGGCAGGGATGCCCTCTTTCACCGCTTCTATTCAACATCGTCCTTGAGACTCTAGCCAGAGCAATCAGACAAACCAAAGAAATTAAAGGGATACGAATAGGAAAAAGAAGAACTCAAACTATCCCTGTTCGCTGATGACATGATTATATATTTAGAGGAACCTGGAAATTCCACCAGAAAACTTTTAGAACTCATAAGTGAATTCAGTAAAGTAGCAGGTTACAAGATCAATGCTCATAAATCCAATGCATTTTTATACATAAGTGATGAATCTTCAGAAAGAGAAATTAGGAAAACTACCCCATTCACAATAGCATTGAAAAAAATAAAATACTTGGGAATCAATCTCACAAAGAGGTGAAAGACCTCTACAATGAGAACTACAGAACACTAAAGAAAGAAATTCAAGAAAACCTTAGAAAATGGAAAGATCTCCCATGTTCCTGGATAGGCAGAATTAATATTGTCAAAATGGCTATACTACCTAAAGTGCTATACAGATTCAATGCAATTCCAATTAAAATCCCAATGATGTACGTTGCAGAAATAGAGCAAGCAATTATGAAATTCATCTGGAAGAATAAAAAACCTAGAATAGCTAAAGCAATCCTCAGTAGCAAGAGCGTAGCAGGGGGTATTGCAATACCAGATCTTCAACTCTACTACAAAGCAATAGTAACAAAAACGGCATGGTATTGGTACCAAAATAGACAGGTAGATCAATGGTACAGAATAGAGGACATGGACACAAACCCAAATAAATACAATTTTCTCATACTAGACAAAGGTTCCAACAATATGCAATGGAGAAAAGATAGCCTCTTCAACAAATGGTGCTGGGAAAACTGGAAAACTATATGCAATAGAATGAAATTAAACCCCTATCTCTCACCCTACACAAAACTCAACTCAAAATGGATCAAGGACCTCGGAATCAGACCAGAGACCCTGCATCTTATAGAAGAAAAAGTAGGTCCAAATCTTCAACTTGTTGGCTTAGGATCAGACTTCCTTAACAGGACTCCCATAGCACAAGAAATAAAAGCAAGAATCAACAACTGGGATAGATTCAAACTAAAAAGCTTTCTCTCAGCAAAGGAAACTATCAGAAATGTGGAGAGCCTACAGAGTGGGAGAATATCTTTGCCAACCATACCTCAGATAGAGCGCTAATTTCCAGAATCTATAAAGAACTCAAAAAACTCTACACGAAGAATACAAATAATCCAATCAACAAATGGGCTAAGGAAATGAACAGACACTTCACAGAAGAAGATGTACAAGTAATCACCAGATATATGAAAAAATGTTCAACATCCCTAGTAATAAGGGAAATGCAAATCAAAACTACCCTAAGATTTCATCTCACCCCAATTAGAATGGCGATTATCAAGAATACAAGCAACAATAGGTGTTGGCGAGGATGTGGTGAAAAAGGAACACTCATACATTGCTGGTGGGGTTGCAAATTAGTGCAGCCACTCTGGAAAGCAGTATGGAGATTCCTCAGAAAGCTTGGAATGGAAACACCATTTGACCCAGCTATCCCACTCCTTGGCCTATACCCAAAGGACTTAAAATCAGCATACTACAGAGATACAGCCACATCAATGTTCATTGCTGCTCAATTCACCATAGCCAGATTGTGGAACCAACCTGGATGCCCTTCAGTTGATGAATGGATAAAGAAACTGTGGCATATTTATACAATGGAATATTACTCCGCAATGAAGAATGATAAAATTATGGCATTTGTAGGCAAATGGTCGAAATTGGAGAATATCATGCTAAGTGAGATAAGCCAATCTCAAAAAACTAAAGGACGAATGATCTCGCTGATAAGCGGATGAGGACATATAATGGGGGGTGGGAGGGGCTAGCATTAGGTTTAGGGTTAGGTTTAGAGTTAGGCTACGGTAAGAATGAAGGAAAGAAGGACTGTGTAGAGGGAAAAGAGGGGTGGGAGGGGTGGGGGGGAGGGGAAAAATAAAATAAACATCATTACCCTATGTAAACGTAAAAAAAATTAAAAAAAAAAGAAATATAAAATAAGGCAAAAGATGATGAGGAATATGGGAATTCATAGATTTTTAATTTCTCAGGAGCTCATAGACATTCTCATTCCTAATTATAGTTAAGAAACTGAGGCTTAGCAAGTCCAGGTGCCTTGGTCAGAAATACACGGCTAGAGAATGGTCAAGCCAACATTCCAGCCTACCTACCTATTTATTTTTTTCTTTTTAATTTTAATTTTTATTTAAAACTTTATCTCCAAGTACAACTATACCTATTTCTAAATCAGATGTCCTCTTTATTTCACCACTTTCCCAGGTAAAGCAACAGTTTATTACCATAATATCTTGGAATTGCTCTTTGACCTTCAGCATTGAGTTTCCCCACAGAGAAATGCAGGGGTTGGGAATAGTCACCTCTGAGGATCTTTCTCCTGTGGATGAAGAACAGGCATGAACTTGATCAGGGCTGCTGTCGTTCTTCAATAAATACATGAAACAGTTGCACTAATCCTAAGGAGAAAATGAGTTTACCAATGGAAGCATTTCTGACCTGATATGGGAATGAGCGGGGGAAATATTAATCTCTTTCCACATTTTGTTAAATATCACAAAGCCTTGTGCAAATGAAACTCGGGAAACAAGCCTGTCCCATCTGCTCTTTGTTTGACTCACTGTAGGATCTGTTGTCTTCCCTTTTCATTCATTCTACAGGCTTTTACTGGTAATGACATGTGAGGTGGCCTCAACAGGGCTTCCTGACCTGCCTGGATTCTTGGTTCCAGAACACCTGAGATTGTAAGGAGCTGAACCTTCTGTTTTGAAAGGGCTGAAAGGTTTGCACAGACTCCATAAAAAGGCTCCCTTTAGAACTTGAAGGAGATGTATCTTGGATCTGAAAGACTGAGAACCCTTTTTCTCTGCAAGCAGTAAGCTAACACAGCTAGGTATCCAAGGAGCGGGACAGCTGAACACATCGGGTAAAGGGAAAGCAATGTGCTCAAGAGGCTGTAGAAACAGCTTAAAGTACTGATGTTAACCCGGCCTCTGACCAAGAAACTCAGTGCCCATCCAGTCCACCTTCCCAAAAGTCCTTGAGGAAAATATATTCATGGAGACAAGGGGAAAGAATCTGCAGAAGTGCATGCTTTGTTCATCTCAATTGTTAGCTCTCAACCCCAACGTGAGGCTGCTGTTTAACTGTTCATAACTAAATGAGACGCAGCCTGGGGTCTAGATTCAAAAATGGCTGTATTAGCCTACATCATCACTAGCCAATAGAAATATAATGCAAGCCACGTATATAATTTTATACTTTCTAATAGCCACATTTAAATAAAAAAGAAATAAATGTCATCACTTTTACCAGCACATTTTATTTATCCCAATATATCCCAAATATTCCAACATGTAACCAGTGCAATTGACATAGAAGAAATTAATAACAACTAAGTCTTCAAAATCTGGCATAACACTTCAGTTTTACAAATCCCAACATTAGGAACTCCAATAGTCTCTTTCCAGATTGCATTTTCAAATTTCTCCAGAAAGTTGAATAATAATAGTAATGTTCATGCATTGAGTTTCTACTCTATGTCATTGTATTGATGGTTTTTTGTTGCTCAGAGAAGTTGAATGAATTGTGTAAGGTCACAGGCAGTAAAGGGTAGTTCCTTGATTCAAAGCCAGGGTAGTTTGCTGCCAACACTGATGCTCTGTTGCCACCCTATCTCCTTTGACATGACAGGGCTACAGTCCCTGTAATAAAATTTCCTAAACTTCAGTGCTGCCTGGTGCCCGTTGCACTTAGCTCCACCTGTCATGCTTATGGCCACATTAAAAGAAGACTTAATTTCAGAGGGTGCCCTTGGCATCCCAAGCCTTGACCACATCCAGAATTAATGAAATCCTCAGGAAAGAGCATTAATGCAATTATTGTCTTGGCATGAATGGATCTTCCTCCATTGTTAGTGTCCCAGCTCTTCCTAAAAGCCTTCAAAGGCTGACTTCATGCTGCACCCAGCATCTTCCCGGCCTCTAATGGATCTGAGCTGCACTCATTAGGCAGCCTGCCCAGGAGCAGTTAGGAGAGTAGGAGAGGGCAACAAAAGCTTACCTTTAAGCTAAAGGTTAACTTGTGGTGCTTTTAAAATATCTGACCTCTGACTAAATTGTATGAACATCAACGCAAATGTGAATGAACGTCATTGCCCTACCCCACGCCTCCTTCCTTCCTGAAGCTGAGAGGCATGTCTACTGGTTCTGCAGACAGCTCCTGGGAAAGGGGAAAGCTTAGGCCTCCAGTTGCAAACAGCATTTCCCCTGCATTTTCTTAAATAGCCTGTGGCTCATGGCCTAACACAGTCCCTCGGCCAGCATGATGCCCTTTTTCAGAACACAGCTGAGCCCAGAAGACCTCAAGCAATGAAGCAGCCTGGGATTATCTTGCTCCCAAACTGAAAATGATCCCTTGAGCAGGACAGAGCCTTGGAGGGCATGTCCTAGTGCTGCGGTTCATTCCAGCACCCAGTAGAGCAAACCAGGCAAGTGCTTCTCTAGGAAGGAAACTGGGATGACAGCTGGAATTAGTTTCTCAACATCAGCACTGTTGACATTTTTGTCTGGACAAAGCTTTACAGTCGAGCTGCTGCATGCCTTGTTTAGCAGCATCCATGAGATGCCAGTACCACCAGTATCACCCCTGCCCTCCCCCACTCCAGTTGTGACAACCGAAAAACATCCCTGGAAATTTCCAAAAGCTTCTTTGGGTACAAAACCACCTCCAGTTGAGAGAAGTACTGTAGAGACACACAGGGCTTCAAATCCAGACTGCCACTCTCTGTAGATATGACCTGGACTGGCTTCTGCAAAAGGAGATAATAAGATCTACTTCATAGAATTGCTGTGAGGTATCAGTAAGATAATATATGCAAAGGATATCTTATTAATAAGAGCTAATTTGTTTAGGTGAAGAGTTTAGGATTTTTTTTTTTTTGTACTGGGTATTAAGCCCAGCAGTGCTCTACCACTGAGCTACATCCCCAGACATTTTTATTTTGAGTCAGGATCCACAATGTTGCCAACACTGTCCTCAAACTTGGGATCCTCCTGTCTCTGCCTCCCAAGTAGCAGGGATTACAGTTCCTTGCCACCACATCAGATGCACTTTTAAATCACCAAAATAGATCTAGCTTACCATTGAATATTATTATTCACATTTGGAAAACTGTATTTTCTCAGAGTGGCTATAATATTTCCCAATCCCACAGGCTCTTCTCAGACCTTGTTATATCCCTGTTCAGAGGGCGAGCCCAGTCATGAGAATACTGAAGTAGAAGGGATCCTGTATGACTCTAGGCTGGGGCATAGAGCATGCAGCTTTGCCTTCACTCTTTCTGGGACACAGGCCTTGGGAGTTTGGGGACAATATATACTAAATCTGATTACCATATTAAAAATGCCAGATGGACCACAGTGGAGACACAGAGGTGGAAAAGATGCTGAAGAGCCCCAGTGCTCCAGCTTGGGCTCCCACCCAGGTTCCAGGGTCTGGATGAATGAGGCTTCTGATGACTCCAGCCCCTGTCTGCAGGCTGCCTGACTGATGGTAAGTAGACCAGGAAAAAGCCATCTCTGCTGAGCCCTGCCCAGACTTTGAATTTGTTATTTCTAATAACATGAGTATTTAACAAATCTAATTCCGTTGTTAAACCACTAAGTTACAAGTGGGTATTTTGCACAGAAATAAATAGTGGTAGCAACCATTTGATATTTGAGCAGACTGACTCTCAGGAGAGTCAGTGAGACAGTGAGTATCCAGGCTAGAATTTGAGCCTAGGATTTCTTGCCTCCAAAACAGCACTGTTTTCCTTCCAAGAAGAAGGAATCCAGGGCTAAGCAGAGGGTAGCACTCATGAGGTCCGTTACTCAGAACTTGGTTCATTTTGAAGGAGCTAGGGAGGGACATAGCAAGAACATGAGACACGACTCAGTCTGAGGCAGGAGAGTCCCCAAAAAAGAACAAACAGAAGATTCCTTTTTAAAACAGAAGCACATCCCACTCCTGGGTATTTTCCTCAAAGATCTAAAATCGGCACACTATGGCAACACAACCACATCAATGTTTATAGTGGCACAATTTACAATAGTTATGTTAGGGTGGTCTGAAGTGGCTGGATGGGGGAGGGCATTAGGCAACCCATGCAAGCACCAAGGAAAAACGCAGTCTGCCCATGTGCAAAGGAGCAACTAATCAGACACTGACCAACAACCCCCAATGGTGCCTCACAGTCACCTGACAACCAGCAGAGCTCCCGGTCAATCCCAGGAGGACACGAAGCTTATAAAGATGCTGCCCCATTGGGGCCACATGCAACTTCTCCGGCCCCCATCCTGTCTGACTGGCCAACCTCACCCCAGGGCTGTCCCAATAAAGTTTTTCTTTTTGATTTATATCTGGCCTGCCTGTTCTCTGGTTACCATCATCTGATCAGGTTACCCCAGTCTGATCTTACAAGTTATATTATGGAATCAACCCAGATACACATCAATAGATGAATGGATTAAGAAATTGTGATATATATACAATGAACTTCTACTCAGTCATTAAAAATAATGAAATTATGGCATTTGCTGGCCAAAGGATGGAAATGGAGAGCGTCGTGCTAAGTGAAATTAGCCAAACTCAGAAACTCAAAGGTCAAATGTTTTCTCTCATATGTGGAAGCTAGAGTAAACTTAAGGAAAAAGGGAGGAAAGGATAAGATTACATAAAGAACCAATCAAATACAAATTAATATAGGACTGAAAAGAAGTTTAGTAGAGAAAGGAGAAGGGAAGAGGGGAGGGAGGACAGAGGGCATAGGGGGAGTGAAGAGGGGTAGATCAGGAACAGAATCAATTTCCATGCGTGTACAAGCTTGTCAGAATGAACCCAACTACAATGTATAACCATAAAGCTATATTAATAATAATAATAATAAAATAATAAATAACAACAAAAATAATAAGCGAGCACAGATCAGGGAAGGTTGGCATCATTAACACAACTCAGGGCATTAAACAGGTGCCTCAGGAACCACCTGCACTAGTGGGTCTCAGCACCAGCTGCCCACTCCATGTGGAGAATGTCCAAGACTCTTAATGCCCAGAGTCCAGTGACATCAGACCCTCTGAGGAGGGGCCTGGGCATCAGCATTCTCAAAGTTGTCCCCAGTGCTCCTAGTGTGCAATCCAGCTGGAATACCATTGCTTTGGGAGAGGACCTGATTGAGCCTCCTGGTTAGCATCAGCTAAACAGAGCCGGCTGAGGGCAGCAGACGGCGGGGCCTTAAAAGGACAGGGTTTGAGCATTAGCTGTAATCACTGGTTTTCTTTATGACTCTGTGAGGTGAATTAAAAATCAAACTTCATTTGGCTTCATGTAAGGATGAAGATTCAGCAGATTCAGAGACTGGGAAAGGCCCCATTAGTATTCTTACTGATAGGGACTCACTTGATTCACTGATGTGAAAATGGACAAATGGAAGAATTTTACCCCTGCTTCAGATAGAGAGCCTAGAAGGAGGTGCCTGGTGGGTAAAGGATGAGGACTACCAGCCCTGATGATACTGAGAAAGGAGAGTTTGGGCAAAATATTGCCCTTCCACTCTTTTTACGTGATGCCTTCAAAAGTCAGCTGGTAACAATTGACAGCAGGGCAAAATGGAGAAACCAATCAGAGCTGGGCAGACCTGAGTCTAACTTCTGCTTCCCCTCGTGATCACACAACTTGAGAAAGTCATTCAGTCTCTCCTGGCTTCCTGTGCCCAATCTGTCAAATAAGAATAATCAGAAAATTGTCTGGATGACATGAGCTAACATCTATGACATACACCAGTCCATGACAACACAGTGTGGACTTTATTCACTCACTCACTCATTTGTTCATTCATCCATGTTTTCTTACTTTTATTATTCTTCTCCACTTTCCCTCCACTCATCTTCACTTCCACTTTTCTCTTTTGGAACATTTAGAAGGAGAAGCAGGTGCCCTGGAAAGAAGCCCATAGCAATGCATTAGATTAGAAGCTTCTCCATCTGCCCAAGCTTCCTCAGCCCCTTCTCTTGGTGAGCTCCTACTCAGGAAACGACTCTCATGTCACCTGCTCTGGAAGTTCTTCCTCATTTCCTCCATCTGTGTAGGAGCCCTCCTCTCTGTTCCCACTTCCCTATGTAATAATGCTCCCCTATGTGAGATTTGCTATAATAACCTCCATCACATGGAACCACAATGGCCCATGTACATGTTTACCCTCCCCCATAGACTGTGATACTGGCCCTGGATGTGGCACATTGGCACATCATAACCACTCAATACAATCTCTGCGGAATAAATAATTTAATAGACTGGTATCACCTCCCTTTTTGGGACTCTATTTCCTCATCAGTAAAATAAAAATGTTGGAGAAGTATTATTCTAAGAACAATTCCACCTCCAGCAATCGATCTCAATCTTTCTCTCTTGTTCTCTCTCTCACTCTTTCTGGAGAGCAAGGACAGTAAATAGAGTCAACCAAGACAAATAATAGTTAATTAAGGAAGTGGTAATGAGCTAGCACCAAGTCCTTAGCTAATGGGACACAAATTAACATGACACTGGTGTCATCTGATGAGCAGGATGGGGCAGAAGATCTCATCAACAATGGTCAAGATTATCCAAAGGATGTCAGTCTGGCAAGAGGAATTCAGATCTTCCAAAGAGAGGGAAGTAGAGTCAAGACTTTTTTTTAGGAAGTGTGACTGAACAGAACAGTTTGAGCTAAAGAGCCACAAGACTGGAGGGAGAGACTCAGGAGCAACATGATGTTATTAGCAGCCTCTGGGGACCATGCCCCAAGGTAAATCAACCACAGTACGTGCATTACTGTGAAGATGAACTCCACAAGATACCCCTGCCTTAGAAAGTTTCCTGGGAATATTCAGGAGTGAGCAGGTAGGAAGCCCATGTGGGCTGGCAGGGCCCGTGAGGGAAGCTGGAAAGTTTAGGGGCTGGAGACTGAAACAGCCACTGTCTTGAGAGGAAGGACATATGCCCTTAATCTAGACTCTCAGCTATGCAAAATGCCCTCCTGCAGAAACACGGGTGCACTTAACATCTCAATGCCCATTGCATGGCCCACACACTCTCTGACATATCAACAAAGCCCTCCTCAGAGACCCATGGATACACATGCATAACTTTTCCATTTTGATTGGCATTTACTAAATAGCTATGTGGTACCTACTGAGGTCACTAGATAAAGACACTACAGACACTGCCCTCAAGGAGCTCAGAGAGTACACATTACCCTAAGTACATGAAAGACATTAGTGCACACTCACATTGTCTAATGTGTGTACCCACACCTGCATGTGGATCCCCATACACTCTCTGAGAGACCCACAGACCAAAAGTCATGAGTAGGTGTGCACTCACAGGCTGCACAGGTGCCCCCAAAAGAATCCCAGTAGACAGACTTATAGATGGTTTCCCACCCATCTTGGTTTAGTCAGAAGGTGGTAGAATCTGCCAAAATGACACCATCTTCCATTTGCATACTCAATGTAGAAGTGCAAATATATCCTTATCCCTGCAAGAGAAACCTTCTGGGTCTTTTATGGGGACATTATTTTGTGGCAACATTGTTAGCTGGCATTTATGGGGATTCAATCAATAAATTAGATGCCACTTGTAATGATGAATTGTTGACTCACAATTTCCTAGGAGCCCTAAGTACTCAAAGCCAAAATTGGAAGTTCCAGGTCTTTTATCTCTCTCTCTCTCTCTCTCTCTCACACACACACACACACACACGCACACACACACACACACACACACACACACACGAGGTCTTTTATCTCTCTCTCTCTCTCTCACACACACACACACACACGCACATACACACACACACACACACACACACACACACACACACATGCATGAGCACACATCTTTGCATAAAATGTCACTTTTGCTATGCTGGAAGGTAGCTTCTTCTTTGCTTCCTGTGGAGGAGGCTTGACGTGTGGTGTGGTCAGAGGGGTTGTAGACTTACACACCCAACTAGCTTTCTTGGGGTCTTCAAAATTGGAATCTCCTGGGAGGAAAGGATGGAGCCATGATGTAGTGAAGCTCATACTGTGCTGCTCTTCTAACTCTGGGTGGAAGAGAGAAGGATCTGGACTCAGGAATTGAGAACTCTCCTTCCTTCACTCAAGTCCCTAAACTTTCCAGTCACAATTCAACAGTCAGTGTATTTTAAAGGCTCCCCATAGTGGGAACTTCAAGGATGATGCTATGTGCCCAACAACAAGCTGTCAGATCCCCAGTTTGCCCCACAAGTATGTCATGATCCCCATCTAGACTAAAACCTCAACAGCCCATTTCAAGCAAGATGATGGACAGGGCACACTAGAAACCCCCACCTACTTTCTGAGCCTAGAGGCTAAAGCCCTGGGCATAAGAAAGGCATTGGGAAATCCCACCAGTCCTGCCAAGAAAATCTGCCCCCAGCCAGACGTTCTGTCTGAAGGAAGAACACAGCGACTTTTGGAGGATCCTAAGGAAAGGGAATCTGCCCTAAGCCTGATTTGGGTAGATCTGATCCTATTAGACTATCCATATTGCATCTTTTTTCAATCTCCTATGAGCTCTTTCTTGGTCATTTTCACATCCCTCTTGGAAACACATAGAATTTCTGATGTTCTCCTAAGCTTTCCTGGGGCCCCAGGAGTTGTGATAGTCCCCTCTTCCCAGGCTCCATCATTCCTACTCTGGGATATCTTGCTCACTTTCCAAGGCTACCCTCCCCACCCTGGAAATGAGCACACATTCCCTTTGGCTTCTCCAGAACACTCACTAGCACTTTATTCTCTTGCTCTTCTCTCTGAGTCTTTCCTCCCCTGGCTCATTGACAGGCAGGGGAAAATATGCCCTTGATAGAGCTTCTTGGTCTGTTAAGACCTAAACGTGTGCTCTTGACACTCTAAGAGCCTTTTCTTTCAAAGCCCTTGTCTTGTTGATTTCAAGAGTCTGTGATGAAATTTAAAAGTCGGCATTGGGCTCAATTGCATGCCACTTGCTGACACGGTAGCCGTACCTGAAGAGAGCAATTGATACAAGCTGCCCTCATCCCTCGCCCCCCTCAGTGGGTGCAGAGGAGATACAGGAATCACATTAAAGACCTGGCAGAAAGACACATCTGTTTATGTTTCACAATATTTTCGTTTTGCATGGATAAGAAACTAAACCATACAATAAGGAATTTTTTCCTTTGATAATGGAAGTCTAGGGTGGGGCAGGAACAGAGTAAAAGGGGTTCGGGGGAGGAGGCAATGACAGCCTCACGGAGGTGGCAAGTAACCGTTAAACTAGGTATCTAAGGGTGAGAAGGAATTAGCCTAGCAAACAGAGGTCCTCATATCCAGGGCAAGGAGACCATTGGGATACATTTTGGAGTGGAAGTCCATGTTTGAGTTCTATGCTATTTCCCAGGAGGGCGACTTTATGGTTTGGATCTAAAATCCCCACAAAAGCTCCTGTGTTAAGGACTTGGTCCCCCATTGATGGTGCTATTGGAAGACCGTAGAAACTTCAGAAGGTGAGTCCTTGTTGAAGGAAGTTAGGTCTCTGGGGGTATGAACCTTGAAGGAGATGTGGAAATCCTGACCCTTCTTCTTTCTTTCTTTGCTTCCTGGCCACCATGAACTGAGCACCTTAGCTCCTCCACATGCTCCTTACCATTAATATTCTGTCTCAATATAGACCAAACAACGATGGACTGAAACCTCTGAAACCATGAGTCAAAATAAATCATTCCTCCTTTAGGTTGATTTTCTCAGGTGTTTACGTCACAGTGATGGAAAGTGAATTGCCTCACTTCCCCTTGGTTTCTTCGTTAGTAAAATGGGAATCCCCCTGGCAGAGCGAGTTCTGCAGACTATCCCCCAGGTTCTCAAGCAGATGTGAGACAGAGCCCCCTGGTGCAGGTTCATCAGGAAGGCATGCTGTGGTCTGTTAATGATATCTGCAACATGCACACAGGGAAGGGACA
Organism: Sciurus carolinensis; assembly: GCF_902686445.1. NCBI lineage: Eukaryota > Metazoa > Chordata > Mammalia > Rodentia > Sciuridae > Sciurus > Sciurus carolinensis. Next base: position 68,083,481 of record NC_062215.1, on the reverse strand, counting down.
GTACAAGTATCAAGTCCACAGCACTCACAGGCTAGTGACTAGTACGGACTTACTAGTAGGTCATTGATTAAATGAGACAAACATTTCACACAGGGTCTGCCATACAGAGAGATGTGAGTGCAAATCCATCCTGTTTAGGAGTTGTATGTACAAATGATCACTGAATGAGGGGCAAACGCCTGCCTGACATTCCTTCATGGGAGCCTATGCACTAGTTCTACCTGCAAACTGAAGAGGGCCTGGGATGATGGATACAGGAAAGGCACTGAGGCGGTCAGGGCTTGGGAGCTGGGCAATGGGGCTGTAATCGTCTGTAATTGCTTTTCCAATTGGCCTCCAGGTTGGAATAACCTCATTATGTGAGCTACTGAACCTTGTGACTCAGCCGAGAAGGTGTTATGTGGATCTATTCTCTTTCATGAAGGCCCCTGCATTTCACACACTTCCCTCCATGGAAACCTTCCTGTGTGAAGGGCCTCCTGCTTCTGGATGGTCTTGACACTGTGACGGGAATGTCATGAATTTGTGCTTCTCTTTTTTGTACCCTTAGTTGCTACATTGCTCTGCGTGTGTGTGTGTGTGTGTGTGTGTGTGTGTGTGTGTGTGTGTGTAGTTTTGTTCTTCCAAATTGGAAGGTTTTGTGTGTTAGGACCAGACCAAAGACCTCTGGCTCTTGCATGCTAGGCAAGTGCTCTACTACTATGGTACGTACTCAGTCCAAGATGGGACTTTTTAAGGAGGTGATTCATTAATCCTTCAGTGCACCCCAAATAATGTTTTTATATGAAAATATTCATCTTTCCCCTTTTCTAAACACCAATGTAGCAACATTTTCTGCCCTGAAAGAGAAGATTCCAGTACTACACTGCTAACCCACATTGTTTGAACTTAGACAAACCACATCTCCTGTCTATGGCCAAATTCCCCCATCTATTCTGTGGGGTGGTGGCACCTGCTCAAAAGGCCTCATGGAGCTATTGCAAGAATGAGATGAATTCTGAAGACATCTTTGAGAAGGGAGACACAGAGCTAGAAAGCAGTATGGTGTTTAGATCAATGTTCCCAAATTTGGCTATATATCAGAATCACCTGGGATCTTTAAGAATTTCTAATGCCTCCAGATGCCCACCCACTCAATTTTAATATTATAAATGCTGTTTGGGTACCACTGAGGCATGAGTTTTGAAAGTTACCCAAGAGATTCCAATGTGCCTCAAAGTTTGGGGACCACTGGAATAGACCCTGCCTTCCCTGAAGTGGCCTCCTCCAAATTACCTGAAATGTCAAGACATTCCTGGTCAGAAATATCTGAAGACTGGCCCACTGCCAAGAACTTTCACAAACCTTTGCCCTAGTGAATGGACTCCTAATGAACCATGAATGAGCATTAAAAATATTTCATGGCTCAATTTTACAGGTGATCTTTTTCACAAATGCATAAATTTAGTAAACCTGTGAGAAATAAAAAGCAGAAGATGAATGTCAGTGTGTGAGGAAGATAAATCTAAAGTCCCTTTCTACTCCTGCTTCTCAACCAGGAGCATGAGATCCACAGAAGGGAGCTCAGTTCCTAAGAGGATACCAGAGCAGTCCTTACTTTATTAAAAGGATTTCCAGGACTGAGTCCAGGTTCAGCAGAAGTATGTGCTGCGATCTGTTAGTGATGTCTGCTCATGTGCCAGATGGGGAGGGACAACAGAAAGATCAAGTCTTTAGGCTTCATGCACTGGAATGTTCTAAACCCAACTTTTCACTATGGTGTAGCAGTGGTCATTTCTTCCTTAAAGGAAATGTGTCATGCTTAGGTTTGGGGGCTGGGTTTAGTACTATATTACATAAACCTCTGTGGGATGTCAGTCTGCTGCATTTGGGTACAACATATTCACATCAGCTCCTGGGCTCCATGTGCACAGGGTATGCTGACACCTACTGACACATAGGAGGGGGACAAAAAAAACCTATATTTATCCCCTTTTTATGTCCATGTTCTCTTACCATTTCTTCCCTTTACAAAAGCTGATTCTAGGAAAGGCACACTCCAACATTCAAGCTCAGGGCAAATTCCAGGTAATGGCTTTCAGAGATGTGTGCAGGAGACAACTGTGAAGCCACATTGTGGAGGGATTTCCCAGTGCAGGCTTGTCCTGTAGCAACCATCATCTCCTGGGTGCCCTTGGCTAATGACTAATACAGACTTACTATCAGACTGGGCTCAGGAGATCAAGGAACCAATGACCTTCAGATATTCAGGACCAGGCTGAGAGGCAGATCATTGAGTTAGACAAAGGATAAAGTGTTGCTGAGGCAGCAACTAGGACCCAGAGGTGTCTCTGATGGGTTCTCAGTTCCAATTCTAATGGGAAAGGAGGAAATTTAGGACTTCAGCTACTAGAACCAGCCACTGGCTGAGTCTGTTTTTGTTTTTTCCTCACTATAAAGAGTACAAGAAGGTAGCTCAGGTATCAAGAAAGAATGACTCAGAAATAAATGAATGGATAAAGGAATAAATGCTTTCAAAAAATGAAAGTAGAAAGAGGTAATTCAGAATCTGAGTGGGACTGGATCTCCAGAAGAGGTACATCAAAGGGCGGGAACACAGGAGAGGAGGGGATGGGGGTCACAGGGAGTGATTCTAACACTGGCTGAGTACCTTGCATGTACCCAGAAAGCATGGTGTAAGAGTCCCCTAGGTCTAATCTCATTAATGCCATGCACACCATAAAGGAATAATGTCATAAGTGGTAAAAAGTAATATCATCCACATTTTGCAGAATAGGAAACAGGCTCAAAGAGGTTAATGATACAGACACAGAAAACAGGAGCTGATGAAGAAAGAGACATCTCCCAAAAAGATCCGTGATTCAGTGCAAACCCAATCTAAATCCCATGAAGTTATTTTGTCGATAATGGCAAACTAATTCTAAACTTCATATGGAAAGGCAAAAGACCCTGAAAAGCCCACACAACACTGAAAGAGAAGAACGAATTGGAGGATTGATAGTATCCAGTTTCAAGACTCACTGTGAAGCTATAGTAATCATGACAATGTGGTATTGGCAAAAGAATAGACATAGATCAATAACCATTGATCTATTGAGAGCCCAGGAATAGACTCATACATAAATATATATATATAAAAAGAGAGAGAGAGAGTCAACTAATCCTTGATAAAGGAACAATGGTAATACAAAAGAGAAAAGATAGTCTTTTCAAAAAATGGGCATTCATATGTAGAAAAGATGAATTGAGACCTTATACTTTCAGATTCTAATCCATTGAACTCAAAATAGACCACAGGCCTAAACGTAAAACACAATACTATAAAAATTACTTTAAAAAATTCATTTGTTCTTTTTAGTTATATGTGACAGTAGAATGTATTTTGACATATTATACATACATGGAGTATAACTACCCTTTCTTGCAATTGTACATGATGTGGAGTTACACTGGTCCTGTATTCATTTAGGAACATAGAAAACTTATGTCCAATTAATTCTACTGTCTTTCCTATTCCCATTCCCCCTCCCTTTCCTTAATTCCTCTTTGTCTAATTCAAAGTACTTCTATTCTTCCCTACCCAGCCCCGCTCCATTGTGTGTTAGAATCCATATATCAGAAAGAACATTCTGCCTTTGTTTTTTTGGGATTGCCTTATTTCACTTAGCGTGATATTCTCCAGTTCCATCTATTTACTAGCAAATACCATAATTTCATTCTTCTTTATAAATGAGTAATATTCCATTGTGAATATATACCACTTTTCTTCATCCATTCATCTGTTGAAAGGCACCTAGGTTGGTTCCATAGCTAAGCTATTGTGAATTGAACTGCTATAAACATTGATGTGGCTGCTTCACTATAGTGTGCTGATTTTAAGTCCTTTGGGTATGTACTGAGGACTGGGATAACTGGGTCAAATGGTGGATTCATTCCAAGTTTTCTGAGGAATCTCGATTCTGCTTTCCAGAGTGGTTGCACCAATTTACAGTCCCACCAGCAATGAATGAGTGAACCTTTTTCCCCACATCCTCCCCAAAATTTATTGTTACTTGTATTCTTGATAATTGTCATTCTAACTGGAGTGAGATGAAATCTCAGTGTAGTTTTAATATGTATTTCTCTAATTGCTAGAGATATTGAACTTTTTTCATAATTTGCTGACCAATCATATTTCTTCTTCTTTGAAGTGTCTGTTCAGTTCCTTAGCCCATCTATTGATTGGGTTATTTGTGTTTTTGGTGTTAAGTTTCTTGAGTTCTTTATATATCTGGGAGATGAATGCTTTATCTATGGGGCAGGTGGCAAAGATTTTCTACCATTCTGTGGGCTCTCTCTTCATGTTCTTGATTTTTTTCCTTTGCTGTGAAGAAGCCTTTTGGTTTGATACCATCCCACTTCTTGATTCTTGATTTTACTTCTTGTGATTCAGTAGTTGTATTGAGGAATTTCATTCCTAAGATGCTATGACGGAGATTTAGGTCTACTTTATCTTCTAGTAGGTGCAGGGTCTCTGGTCTAATGCCTAAGTCCTTGATCCACTTTGAGTTGGATTTTATGCAGGGTGAGAGATAGGGGTTTAATTTCATTTTGCTACATATGGATCTCCAGTTTTCCCAGCACCATTTGTTGAAGAGGCTATCTTTTCTCCAACGTATGTTTATGGTACTTTAGTCTAGTATGAGATAACTGTATTTATGTGGGTTTTTCTCTGTATCTTCTGTTCTGTACCATTGGTCTTTATGTCTGTTTTGGTGCCAATACTATACCATTTTTGTTACTGTATCTTTGTAGTATATACTTTAAGGTCTGATATTGTGATGTCTTCTGCTTTACTTTTCTCACTGAGGATTGCTTTGGCTATTCTGGGCCTCTTATTTTTCCAAATGAATTTCATAATTGCTTTACCTAGTTTCATGAAGAATGTCATTGGAATTTTAATAGGAATTGCATTAAATCCGCATAGCACTTTTTTTTTTTATTGTAAACAAATGGGATACATGTTGTTTCTCTGTCTGTACATGGCGTAAAGGCATACCATTTGTGTAATCATAAATTTACATAGGGTAATGTAGCACTTTTGGTAGTATGGCCATTTTGACAATATTAATTCTGCCTATCCAAGAACATGGAAGATCTTTCCAACTTCTAATGTCTTCTTCAATTTCTTCTTTGGTTTTCTTTAGTTTTCATTGCAGAGGTCTTTCACCTCTCTTGTTAGACTGATTCTCAAATATTTTATTTTTTTCAAGACTGTTGTGAATGGGATAGTTTTCCTAATTTCTCTTTCAGTTGATTTATCACTGATCTACAGGAACATAATTGATTTATGGGTGTTAATTTTATATCCTGCTACTTTGCTGAATTCATTTATGAGTTCTGGAAGTTTTCTAGTGGAGTTCTTTGGGTCTTCTAAATATAGAATTATGTCATTGGCAAATAGGGATAGTTTGAGTTCTTCTTTTCCTGTTCTTATCCCTTTAATTTCTTACTTCTGTCTAATTGCTCTTGCTTGAGTTTCAAAGACTATGTTGAATAGAAATGAAAGAGGACATCCTTGCTCCAGTTTTTAAAAGGAAAACTTTCAACTTTTCTCCATTTGGAAAGGTGTTGGTCTTGGGTTTACTTGGGTTAACTATTACGATGTTGAGGTATACTCCTACTATCCCTAGTTTTTCTAATACAAATCTACAAATCATCTACAAACGAACATGGAAGAAAATCTAGACAAACTAGGATCATCACTAGGTGATGACTTTTTGTATACAATACGAAAGTCATGATCATGAAAGAAAAAATTGATAAATGGGACTTCATTAAAATTAAAAATTTCTGCTTTGGGGAAGATAAGGTTAAGAGAATGAAAGAGAAGCCACAGAGTAGAAAAAAATATTTTCAAAAGACAAATCGATAAAGGCCATTTTCTGGTACATGCAAAGTATTCTTAAAATGCAACAATAAGAAAACTGTCTTATTTTAAGAAATAAAAATTGGGCCAAAAACCTTAAAAGAAACTTCACTAAAAAGACATACAGATGGAAAGCAAACAAGCACATGAAATGGTGTTCCACATCATGTAACCAAAGAAATTCAAATTGAAACAGAAATGAGATAGCACTATAAACCTGTTAGAATGGCCAAAATCCACAACAATGAAACACCGACAACACCAAATACTGACTGAGATGTGCAGCAACAGGAGCTCCCATTCATTGCTCTTATGAGTGCAAGATGACGCAACCACTTTGGAAGCCAATGTGACAGTTTCTTTAAAAAAAAAAAAAACTAAATACAATCTTACCATGTGAAGGAGCAATCATACTTCTTGATAGTTATTCCAAGGAGCTGAAAACACATCCAAAAAATCATGTACTCAGGGTTCATAGAAACTTTTTTCATAATTGACAAAAACTTAGAAGGAACCAAGATGTCCCTCAATAGATAAATAGATAAATAAATGATGGTATGCCTAGACAATGGAATATTATTCAGCACTAAAAAGGAATGACTACCAAGCCATGAAAAAACATGGATGAACCTTAAGTTCATATTATTCAGTGAAAGAAACCCATCTGAAAAGGCCGTATGTATAATTTCAACTGTATGACATTCTGGAAAAGGCAAAACTATAAAGAAAGTAAAGGAATCAGTGTATGTCAGGGAGTGGGGGCAGGGAGGGATGAATAGGTGGAACATGGATCACTTGGGGGCAGGGAAACTACTCTATATAATACTATTATGGTGGATATATGCCATCTTGCAGTTGTCTAATCCCTAGAATGAGTGAGTCCAAAGAGTGAGCCCTAATGTAAACTGTGGATGTTGAATGATAATCATGTCACCATGGGGTTAGCAGTTATGACAAGTTCCCCAGTCTGATAAAGGATGGAAGGGAATTCTATGCTTGAGTGGAGGCAGAGGGTGTATGAGGAACTTCTGTACCTTCTGCTCAATTTTGCCATGAAGCTAAAACTGTGATAAAATATAAAGTCTATTTGAAGAGACAGCAAGAGAAAGAGAAGGGCTTGTCTCTCATCTTGACTTTCACCACTACATGCCCCCAACCACCACCAAGCAACATGGATCTGCTAGTAGTTCCCGAAGGTCCTCCTCCTATACCTGGGTCCCACCTATTTTCTCCCATTGTAATTTCTCATCAACAACCCTGAGTCATCACTCAACTGTAAACCCATGTTCACTTTCCAAATCCAACTCAGGGTCACTTCTTACAGAATTTCTTCGCCTACCTTTTTTCATTCATTCCTCCATCCTTCCATCCATCCATCCATCCATCCATTTATCCATTTAGCATTCTTGAATTAGATGTCAATCTCTTACCAGACATGGCTCTAGGCACAGAGACACAGATGTGGAGCCAGCCCTTGTGGAATTTAAGAGTGTAATGAGAAGACAGATTTTAATCCAAGAGCCAGACACGTGATCATATAATGACCACTTGTGATTGATTTAAGAAGAAAATATAGGATACTCTGGGAGGATATAAAAGGGTACTTAATTGAATTAGAGCAACAAGACTTCTCTTAGGAAGTAACAGTCAAGTTGCAAGCCAAAGCATGAGAATTCTGGTGACAATGGCATTGACTGACATTATTATTGTTTCCTCTGTGCCAGGTGCTTTCCAAGCTCTCTGTGTGCATTAGCTCATTTCATCCTCCTAACGACCCTTTAAGGTGGGCAATACTATTACACCCATTTGAAGATGAGAAAACTGAGCCACTGAGAGTTGAACTAACTTTCACCCAAATCTCCCAGCTAATATTAAGCAGGAGAGTCAGTACTTGTATACATCTTTGATTCCAGGTCTCTGCTCTTATGGAGGGAAGAAAGAACCTGTATGCATTAAGCAAAGACTAGAGGGCAGGGGTGAGGTGGAAGGATGACTGCTGAGCTCTCAGGCCCTTGAAGGGTTTTAGATCTGGTGCTAAGTGTGAAGCCATTCATCCATGTACAGGGTCTGAGTAAACAATATAATGGAATTTATTTAAAAGTATACGGTTGAACCAGGCTTAGTGGTACATACTGGTAATCCCAGCAGCTCAGGAGGCTGAGGCAGGAGGATTCCAAGTTTGAGGCCAACCTCAGTAACTGAGACCCTGCCTCAAAATAAAAAAAAATAAAATGGGGATGTCTCGGTAGTAAAGCACCTCTGGGTTCAATCTCCAACATAAAAAAAAAAAAAAAGTATATGGCTGCTTCAGTGAATGGCTGTGTGGGAAGGAGAGGGGTCCAAGATTAGAAGTAGGGAACCCAGATAGAGTTGATTGGCAGAGTTTGGAGAAAAGGGAGAGACAATGAAAAAGGAAGGAGAGGAGAGGGAGGATGAGAGAAAGAGAGAGAGGTGGGGACTGGATCAGTCCCTCTGGTTCACCTGTACATTCTCCAGGTGTCTTTGTGTGATAATTGGATGATTTCGTCCTTGTGTTTCCTGCTAAGCTCCAACCGAGTGGCAGTTCTCACCCCGCTCTGCATCAGCAGTACCTAGCATGGTACCTAGCAGTACCTAGCTTCTCACCCCGCTCTGCATCAGCAGCACCTAGCATGGGACCTGATGCAAGACAGGGTCCCAGGATTTGTCAAATGCCTTCTTTATGAATGAAACCCCTAATGACTGTAAGCCACCATCTACGCCTACACAGACTCCACCTCCAAATTCCACCACGTTCTCAGGACCCAGAGAGCACGCCCCACTAGCATGTGCTCTCCACCCAAATAACCGCTGAGTTAATTACCCAGGGAAAAGCACCCCAAGCGGGGTGACTGGCATCCTGTAGAGAAAATGAGTGACTGATGGTGAGTTTCCACATTTTCCTGGAACATTGGGGGAGATACTGTCTGCAACTATCTTGGCTAGCTATGGGTCCCTTCTGCCTCTGAGCTGATGGCAGAGCAGATGTGTAGGCAAGGTGGCCAGCTTTGTCTTTCAGGTGGAGGGAGCTGCCTTGTCAGTAAGTCAAATCAGTTTTCAGATTGGGATGCAATATTATCACAGTGATGACAGGATGCAAACAGGAGATTGGCATGCCGGGTGTTCTGCAGATACTGTCATTGTTAAAACATACCACTTCATGCACAGAACTGTGGGCAGAGAGCTTCCAATTGGAATCAGCTCAGATGCCAAATTCCTGACAGCTAGAGAGCCGAAGAGGGAGGTTTAAGGGCAAAAGAGGATGCTCCTTTGGTATGAATCCCCATCCTGAGACCCAGGGAAACCAGAGAGCCCTGCCTTCAATGCAGAGGTGCCCTGAAGATGACAAAGGAGAGTCGTAATTACTCAAAAGGCCTGTTCTTGACACCAGGTTTGGGAGTGGAGAGATTTGCGTTACTAAAGAATTCATCACAATATCCTCCAAGGAGCAGTCTCCTTAATGTCATCCAATGGGATCCTGAGGATGAAATCTCATGTAGTTTTCAGAAACCTTTTGATGGTACAAAGCACGAGTTGGCAAACTCTGGCCCATGGGCTCTATCAGCCGGATGCCTATCTTAGTATGGTTTGTCAGCTAAGAATGTCTTTTATAGTTTGAAATGGTTGAAAACAAACTGTTTAAAACATAATAATATTTGATGGCATGTGAGAGTTATATAAATTTCAAATCTCAGTATTAGTAAATAAAGTCTAGTTGGAAGAGAGCCACACTCATTGGTTTCAGTATTGTCTGTGTCTGTTTTCACACTGCAACAGGACTAAGTGGTTGTAACAGAGGCCGTGTGACCTGCACAGCCTGGAATAGTGACTCTGTGGCCCTGGATAGAAAAAAGTTTGCTGAACCTTGGTTTGCATGATGACTTCTTGAACCTATCAGGGCAAGCATTTCTCTGTGTTTCCCTGGGGCCTGGGACCCTCTGCACGTGGCCCCTGTGGGAATGAGTGGGTGAGAAGGGCTGTGTTTACAAGAACTGTGGTCCCAAGGGAGAACATTAAATGGGAAAAAAATGTCCATATGGTAATTCTCCTGACTGCTATGCGTGTGAAAGTGTGTATGCATGAATGTTCACCATGGAGCAGGGACTTCAGGTGAGAACAGAATTTTTGCAAAATGTGTTCCATGTAATACTAGATCCAAGGGAGATTGTAGGTGTGACATGATAAAAATGGACTTGGTGGTCAAATAAGTGTGGGAAGTAGTGGGTGAGCAGCAAGGTAGCTTTCTCCCCTGCAGGCCTCGTGGGGGGTTGCAGGTGCTGTGTTCGTCCTGACTTCCTGAAGAGGAAACATCAGAAGCAGCATTCTTCAGCTCACTTGGTTGCAGAGAATATTTACAGTGATGCTAAGCGACTCTTGTGTGATCATATCCTCAGCTACCAGGTCCTTTACTCTCCATGCAAGGTCTGGAAGACCACATCAAGAGGAATCTATCACTCAGCACATCTGCCAATCAGCAATGTGGGCATTTGGTGGATGGTAAGACCTGTCTCAGCTTCTGGGATGCCCTGGAAAGGTTTCCCTGAAAGAAAGCGGACAGGATCTTTGAGATTGGCTACTGTCATGAGTGACAGATAGGAACCTTTGTTGGGCAAACTAGGCTGTCCCATTACCCTCCAAAGGGACACTCATGAAACCATCAAACAAACTCTCTTCTCTGGGTTTCACCTGGAATGTTTGCCAAAACCAGGATTCTAAGAACCTTGGTCAATCAAACAGCATGGTAGAACTGACATATCACCCACAGAGGTTCTTGGGGCAAAGTCAATATCACAAGTCAGACAGACCAATTGGAAAGACATTCTAAAGGAATTAGACAAAGGGAAAGAATTTAAAACATAAGATGACCTTTGAAAGATTTCAGAATCATTACCCCAGAGCAAGATGGATGAGAAAAAGGAAAAAAAAAAAATAGGTCCAAGGGTGTAATTTCTAGATCATTCCAGAGGCTTATGGCTAGAGATACTTCTTACCAGTTTCCTGGAATCTTAGCTACAGGTGAGGGGATTTAGGACACAAAACTGGTTCGTACCAAGTGAACCATCTCAGATTGGGTCCCAGGATCCAGATTTTCTCATGACCTGACAAAGACGAGACCCAAGGCAAGTACAGGACACATCTCAGAAGAGGTGTGGAAAGTCAAGTGAATGTTCCTTAATCTGAGGGATTAATATGCAGCTGAAAACAAAAGCCCCCAATCCAGGAGATTTTCAGTGGAGGACCAGATGAAAGGATGAGGAGAAAAGTGGAAAATGGACTCACAGGTTCAAAAAGTTTCCATGATGCCCAGGGCACCCCTTCTTGGGTCACCTGCTACCATGACAGGCATAATTGAAAGATGAGGAGTTACTGTGACCATAGACCGGTAGGCAGACTTCTAAAGCTTGGCTTTCACCTGTCACCCAGAACTGCAAAGCTGTGCTCCTGGGTGGAGTCTTCTTTCCAAGGAGAGTTGACCTTGATCTTCATATACTTCCCAAACTCTAACCTGAGTGCCTCTTGCTCCTATGGTTCCCATGCCCACATCCATTCACTCCTTCATCAATATATGGTGTATTTTGTGGGAAACAGCATGCCAAGTAGATAGAGGCTTCTTGGTGGGTCCTACCATGGATGAAAGATGAAACAATTCTCTCCAATCTCAGATCCAGAGACCCCCTCTGAAAGGAGGCTGGGCTACAGGAGCAGAGCTTCAAATATCTGTTTCATCTCAGCAAGTGAGCTACCTTCCCCCATGGGTTTCCCTTGTGTTTACAATGGTACAATTAAATGTCTGGATAAATAACAGTTATTAAATGGGTAAATATATTCCCAATGCTAAGCAGAGTTGGAGTCTCCTCACACAGTGACCAAGCTCATTTGTTTATTTAGATCTTAGGGGACACTGGGACACCAGGGCAATAATGGGCGACTCCTGACACATCATTTTGGTTGTTTAAATAGAGAAAGGTCTCGAACTGACTTCAAGGGGAGAGGACAGAGAGCTGCTATTGGTATTTTTAGATCTTTCCTAACAAAAATCACTCTCACATAAATGCTGGTTTCTCTTTCAACGCTTCTCTTCAGGCTATTAAGGCTGTGGAAATCACACAATTGAGCTACCTTCCCACCCTACACTGGCAATCTTCAAATAAAAGGTTCCTGGGTTGTAGCTGAATCTGAATAGATAGTTTGCCAAATAGAAAAAAAAGGCCAGTTATAATAATTAGGAGAACGTATTTGTGGGGTTTCCAAGCCTTTATCTTTCTTACTGCTGGTGAATTGGAGAACACATTTATCTTGTGGGGCTTGTCTGAATGGAAAGCAGGCAGGGAAAATATGGGTTTTGTGGGTGCAATGAATTTTCTGTCAGTGGAAACAGATTTCTGTTCTTGTGATAAATATAAAGCCAAAGCTTGCTTTTTTTTTAATGTGTTGGCCTTGGCCAGGGCTTTCATTTCCTTATTTCAATTATTTCATCTTCTAGGAGTAAACATTAACTATTAGGCCTCTGTCTCATCAACCACAGAACTGCCACATCTTGGGGTACATATTTGGGGTTCTCTTGCCATGAGTTGGAAGTGCACCCCCATTTAGGAAAACCCAGGACACATTTATGCCAACCTCCCCTCCACCATGCACACATGCACATACACTGTATAAAACCACCTGGCTTTTTGTATGCATTTAAAGTTGAAACTGCACTTGTGTTTAATATTTAGTCATGCAGGTTTTCCTCCCTTCACTCCTGATGTTTTCACTTAAAAATAATGGTCAGAGATGTGAAGCACTCAGTAATTTCCACATGCAATTACCAATCAGCCCTCCAGAGTTCCACACTTGACCAACTACAAACTTGGCCAACCTTAGGCCCTCAGGCAGGTCTCCTTTCCTTTAGCATTTTCTCATTGCTGAATGGAAGATGGGCTTCTGCAGGTGAAAGGAAAAAGAGGTTTACCAGTTATCCAAAGGCAACACTTCCTTTTAAGACTTCTTTTGCCAATATTATGCACTTGACATGAGACTCTGCGGGTGACTCTAGCTCATTGCTAGAGTTTCTTCAAAGGGCTGGATGTTCATTGTGGAATCTGTCCTCCACTCCCAACCCTGAGGAAGAGCACACATGAAGAAGAGAGGTTGCCAAGAAGAGTGAACATCAGTTGAGGAGTCGGTAACAAGAAGTCCCTGACCCCTAGGCCCATGGATTCAGAAGTGAGGTTTTCATTTAATTGTTCTCTGTCTTGCTTCTTCTGTTTCTAGAGGATTCATCTGATTGAGATACTTACCATTTAAAGTCAGGAAAAGAACAAATATTAGGAAATAAGTCAGATGAAACCAGGAATTGATACCTTAAGTATTCCTGTATTGGAGCCAGCTCAGTTTTACTTTCAAAGGAAATTCCTCACACTGCCTAGGGATGGACACTTGGTCCACCTTCCATGTGGCCAGGGGTAGCAGGTAATTTGAAAGGTCAGTATCTTCAGTGTTCTCAAACTGTACTTTTTGTTTCACACACACACACACACACACACACCCTCTAAGCCTTTTCCAAAGGACTATCAGTCTTCCTTTCTTCCTTTTCTTTTTTTTTTTCTTTATGGTGTTTGAGATTGAACCCAGGGCCTCGTACAGTCTGATCAAGCATTCTACCAATAAGCCACATTCCCAGCTCTAAGTTGTCCAATTTTTACCAAAGGTAGCCTAAGAGCTTCCCTCTAGATAAGTTCCATCCAATACAACTCTCCGCAATGGTGGAAAGTAAAATAAGACACTCTATATATTACCATCCAACACAGTGACCACCAGCCACCTGCAGCTATTGAGCACCTGCAAATGAGGATTCAACTTTATTTACTTTTAGTTAAATCAAATGCACAGAGTCATATGTGGTTGGAAGTTCTGATATCAAACAAATAAGACTCTGGAAGCTACAGTGGAAGGACAATTGTTTCCTGAGTGATGATGACATCCAACATCAATGTTAAGCACCTCGATCTATCACCTCCTTTAACTGTCATTTTACTGAGAACCGAAGCTTAAAGAGGGTAAATAACTCTCCAGTATCCCTCCTTTAAAAAGTGTTAGAGTTGGGATTTGAATCTATATTTATCTGACTCTACACAGTCCTCTGTGATTTGATCCATGTTTTGGTTTTGCATTTTATGCAAATCAGAACAAAACCCAAGAAACCATGTTAACTACATTTCACTGTCTACACCAATTTTATTGGATTTTCCTGTATACAATTTGTACTAATGAATAAACTTTTTAATTTAACAAATACAAGATTGTATTATGACATTTAATATTTTATCAAGCTGTATGTGACATCTTAGAGATTCTAATATAGCCTCCTCTTCTCTCACCCTAAGTTGAGAGTCTGTTTTATCTAAATGGCCTTTGAACATTTTGCTATTGACCTGCATTGAAGAAAGTGTCTTGCAAAATGATATTACGAATCTTACAGAGTTGTTGTAAAGGTACTGTTTACTATCCTAAACCACATCCTCCTTATCAATATTCATGGAAGAAACTGCTTTCAGAGCTTAGCACTAAGAAAAGAGCTATCAACTTGAAGAAGATAGAAAGCATATTCTAATGTTAATCATGCAATGGACTCTTTTGCCCTTTTGCTTTAACCACTAGGAATCTCAATATCAGATTTTTTATTTCCCTTTAATAACCATGTAGAAAGTTATGTTATATGCTTGCTTTAAGTTTCTCCTTTGGGTAATCTTTTACCAAGTCTGTATTTTCATTATTTTGAGTCTTATATCATCAAATATTTTCATTATATTCACAGACAAATAGCTAAGTAAGGGCTGGGGTGATAGCTCAGTTGGTAGAGTGCCTGCCTTGCAAGCACAAGGCCCTGGGTTCAATCCCCAGCATCGGGAAAAAAAAAAAAAAACAAATAGATAAGTAAATAGATTGCATGGCATGTTTTAAATCCTTTATGTAACATGCTGGGCTGAAAAGTTCAATGTATAGCCCATGCTGGGCAAAGAGCTCAATCTCACTCTTGGTGAGGATGGAACCCCGTAGCCATCATGTTCTAGTCATACATGTGCCGCCATTTCTCTTCCACAGAGAGGGCTTAGAAAGAGGGAACATACAGGAAGAGTTTCACAGTAACCATGTGGTAAATGTTCTACAGACATTGTCTCTGACTTGAAAGAGTAGAAAGTGAAGCTATGCAGGCAGAAAGCATAAATGACGATCTACCACTGGCTCTCAGAGTTTGAGATAACAAGCAACAGGTACAGGGACAGGTAATTCTTCATTGGAGCCAGTCTTTGCAGTGCTTTAATGGACTCAGCACTTGATTAACCCAGTTAGAAGTCTCCCGATTCATCATCTGTGTACCGCCGTGGCATCGGTGTGAGGGAATCATTAATGAAGGAACAGAAGCAGAACGAGCCCAGTTTCCCCAAATCTATCAGCAAGGACAGAAAGGCAGCCCCTCAGCTTAGCAGGGTGGAAACTGTTTTCAACCCCAAAGAGACAGAGCATATGTGAAAAAAATACAATGAAAAGCGTTTTTATTTAGTTATGTCACACAGTTGGTATGTTGATGGGAGAATAAATATTCCAGGGGCAAAACTATATATGTGACCGATGATGGAAATGTCATGAATGGGTCAAACCATGAAGCAAATTAGGACTTGGGCCTGCTCCAGCAAATCGAGTTGAGATGAACTGGATTGAATCGAATCACATTTAGAGATTTTTAATAAGTACAAAGTCCATACAAGAATGTTGACTTAGTTACCTGGCTAACTTCAAGCATAGAAGAGAACATCTCAGGAGACTTCAACCCAGCAGCTAGATATTTCCTTTTGAAATATCAGATCAGCAAGAGGCAGCACATGGAATAAGAGAAAGGTGATGATCTCAAGTCATGCTACTCAAAGTACAGCCCTGAACCAGCAGCATCAGCGATGCCTAGGAGGCTGTTACCCATAAAACCTCACTCCAGACCTACTCAGCCAGGATCTACATTTTAACCACATTCCCCGGTCATTCCTTTGCACACTCACGTTTGAGAAGCACTCTCTCACACAGTCTACAAAGGTCTGAGAAGCCCTCTCGGGGTGTCCCAGCCACCTGTCTATACATTATTTATGAAATGTTTCCCAAGCACCTTCAGGGCACAAGGAAGGTTCTGAGCACCACAAGGGATGTGAACATGGGTAGGACTTTGTCTCAGTCCTGAAGGAAAATCCATTCAGTGAGTAGGAGGAGGAACAAAGCAAGGATATAAATATGGAAATGGAGGGTAAAAAATAAGTATCATAAAAAGTACCCAAACAAGGAGGAAGGACATGTCACGTTGAACCAGAAATCAAGCAGGGTTTTTAGGAACTGGAGCTGGAGAGAGCAGAGCCATGCAGGTAGAAATGGTTCAGTGAAAAACAAGAGCCAGTTCCTCTAGTTTAGTCCCAGCAGCCTCCCCTACAAAATGTGGCACATTCTCTCAACTGATGGCCACTTTCCCTTCCTACCACTACATACTGGACACTCATTTTCTCTCTTTGTTTCCTCAAGAAAATGTCACTAACTCATTCCTTCACCAGAGGTGTGAATGATGGATGCCAGCTTCAAGGGTAGTCCTTTGGGCCACATTTTGCTGGGCATCCAAATTTTCTGATGAGATGGCATCCTAAGCCACTGTTTGTGTACTGCAAATTCCCTTTCCCAAAAGGGCTTTTAATCTCACCACTGATGTCATTGCTCATTTTTTTTTTTTTCCTGTGCATGAAGTTGGCAGAACAGAAGTTGCTTTGAGAGGTAGCATAACATGTCAGTCGAGACAGGTTCTGGAGTCAGACTAAGCTGTATGCCCTCAAGAAAGTTTCTTAACTCCTCTGTGCTTCCCTCACCCCATCCATGCAGTAGGAATAATAATCATAATTACCCCCAAGAATCTGTCAGTAGGATAAAATAGTTGTTAGTTTGAGGTCAGCTATTGTTATTATACTCTTCCCAAAGCTTTCCAGATTTTCATGATAATAGGACTTTTCCTGGGATGTCTTCTAAATGCACAATTTCCCAAGATCATCCCACTAAAAACTCTGACACTGTGGGTACAGTGGTCCCTGAAATTTACGAGCTTAACAACTACCCCTTGATGATTCTTCTTGTTGGGGAAGTTGATGAAATGGCTTTCCTTAAGGGCCATGCCCTGTGTAAGAGGCTAAGGCAGATGGAAGGAGTCACTTCCCATCTCTTCTGTAGGAGATCAGTGTCTTTCTTTGTGCTTCCTTGAGCTTTACTGGGAGCCTGTACACACTAAGGTAGGCAGTGATACAGAAAGGAAAACCCAGAAGCTCTGGCATCAGACAAGCCTTGGCCCTGAACCTGACTCAGCCCCCGCTGGAGGTGCTATGGTTGTGTGGACAAGATCTGAGATCTTGCAATACCCAGGCTGCAAAGCGGGCATCACATATTCTGATTTGAACCCCTCCAGTGTCTGGGGAATAGCAAAGCCAAGCTAACAGAATGCTCCAGTCTAGAAGTTTGGAAGGGTCTAGACAGGAAGTAATTATGATCAATGAGCTACTGGTCAGGAACTGAGATGCAGATGCTGCTGAGAAGGTCACAGGGCCAGAGCCATTAGCAATTCTCTTATTGTAGTCACTTAACTTGTCCATATACACACACTGCAAGCTCCTTATCCCCCTTATTTCTTTATTTTGTTCCTTGAATTTTATACCATAACATTCTGCTCTGGTCTGCATGTTTGTGTCCCCTGCCCCCACCAAACCCATGTGCTAAAATGAATCACTAGCATGGAGGTGGGGCCTTTGGACAGTGGTTTCATGAGCCCTCTTGAATGGGATTAGTGTCCTTACAAAAGAGACCCCAGAGAGCTTCCTCATCCCCTGTGCCACACAAGAACACAGTGAGAAGTTGACCTCTTTGAATCAGAAAGCAGACTCTGAAAGGACACTGATCGGCTGGCATCTTGATCTTGGACTTTCCAGCCTTGGGGGCTGTTTGTTGCTTATAAGCCACTCAGTTTATGGGATTTGTTTCCACAGTCAGGGATAAGATGGTAGGATGGACTGATAAAATCTAGAATGCCCAGTTACATTCAAAATTCAGATAGACAGCTACCATAGGGTTGTTGGCACCTTGACCTTGGTTGGAATTCTCAGCCTCTGGAACTGTAAAAGAGAAATTTTTGTTCTTCAAAAGCCACCCAGTTTGTGGTGTTTGTTATAGTAGTCTGAATGGACTTAGACACATCTTATATGTCATAATTTTTTAGCCTGTCTCCCCCAACTAGAATGTAAGCTTGACTTGTATCTGACACACAGGTGGCATTCAATAAATAATTGTGGGTGGAGGAAGGGAGAGAAAAAAAGAGGGAAGGAGGGAAGGAGGGAGGAATGGAAACATGAGTACACAAACATATTTTGGGGTTAAATAGAGGCTGTGACCTTGGCCTGTGACCTTGGCCTGGGGGTGTAGGGAACGAGTCTACAAAGAGAAGAAACAGAAAGAAGTGAGTGGGAGGCCAAGGTGTTTGTCACATGGGTTGGTTCAGGACAGAACTCCTCCCTGAGTGGGACCTGCACACACAGCCTGGAAGAAAAGTAGCAGCTCCGAGGACCCACAGACCCTGGGTCCCACCTGAAATCCTCTGTCCTAGCTGCCACTGCCCTGATTTTTCTGCTCAAGGACCAGTTTGATGACATCTCCAGGGCTCAGGGCTGTGCCCAGCTCAGTCCCTTCAGTTCAGGACTAACTTTCCCCCCGCTGCCATTGCAAACAGCAGAAAGAGCTGGTGTCTGTGCTGCCCTGGTTCAAGGATGGTCTAAAGAGCCATCCCTTGGCTTGCATGGGCTTGGGGCCATGCTTCCAAGAGGAAGCTGGGGGATGAATGCTTGTCACCTTAAATGCTTCACAATTGTCGAAAACTCAGGGATGTGGTGACCTTTAAGCTGAACCTGCAGCACATTCCATAGAACTATTTCCTCCACTGCCTCAGAAGGCACAGACAGACAGAAGAATAAGCAAACACACGGAACCTCACTCCCTCATCGGGTGCCAGCCGAGCGCACCGCTGTGTTCTGCAGAGCCAGGTGGTGATCTGTGTTAATTGGATGAACAGTCTCATTGGTGTGATGGCTTTGATTTGTGCTTTGGGGTGCTCTATCAAGATTTCTTAAACACAAATTGAGCCCTGCTAATTCATGCGTCACCACTGAATATTTTGACACATGACACCTCCTCACTTTGGAGACTCGGTGCGGGCTGGCAAGTCAGAGTGGCTCAGGCATTCTCCTCCCTTCCGCCCCGCATGTCCCTGGAGCCCAGGATTCCTGCGGAAACACTTGCTCCAGGAAATCCAGATTATTTTATCCCGTCTCACTCTCTTTCCTACTCCCTCTTCCTTCCCCAGTGTTCCTATCTTCAGTTTGAGCTCTAATGCCCAGGTCTTTATCTCCACCTCCTTGTCTCTCTAATCCTTTCCTTTCTGTCCTTTCCCACTCCACTTTCTTCCTTCCTGTGTTGATGAAACCTGCCTCTTCCCTTCCCACACTGTCACCCATCTGCTCCTCAGAGCCTGCCTCCCTCTCCTCGACTGGCTGACACCTTCTGCCATCACCTCTCCCATCTGCTCCCTCTCCTTCTTTACATCTTTCCCTTCTCCCAGGGCAAGTCTCCCTGGTCCCTGCTGAGCCAGCCTGGGGGGAGGGGCCACCCCTGCAGGGGTGAGAAGGAGGAAGTAGGAGCTGTAGAATGAGGTCCTGACACATGATTGAGAAGTCCCAGGCTCCCTCTGTACTGCGAGCACTGAATAGTGTCCCCAAAAGCCAGAAGGGCACACTCAAAGCACAAAGAGCATCTCCACAGACAATAGAACCAGGGAAACTTATGCCTCTACAAATTACCTCGGTCAGGCACTCTGAGCAGCAATTAGTATTTATCAGAGTAAAATATCTGTTGGATGAATGAATGAATCTGTCAATAAGCCATACATGGAGCCAAGCTTCACATTAGCATGCGTATTTGTTTATTAATGATCAATCATGGGCCAACAAAATTAGACATAAATTTGAAGTCATGACAACAACAATTATAAGATAAATCCATAATGCATATACATCAAGGCAGCAAGATGCCATGGAACCACCTAACCTATTTCTCCAAGCGGTTTGGCATTGTGATCTTTCACTCTCACAATGCACCTCCAACAGGTTGCGTCTTTGCCTCTGCACACCTTCTCCTAGTCACTTTTCCTGCCAGACATTTCCCCACATATCCTTACTGTTTCCCCAGAACTCCAGGCCCTCGCTCATGCTCTTACTTCTGCCTGGAAGGCCCATTCCTGTCATCTCTCCCTAATGTCTTGTCCTTCATCATGTAAGACCCAGCTCAAATGCTACCTCCACTCTAAACCTTGCCTGAGCCATTCAACTGAATAGACGTCTCATTTGTTGATTTCTTGGGTCTTCTGTTGTGCCAGGCACCAGGCCAGGCGTGGGTGGAAGAGGCAGCCCTAAATCAGAGAGGAATGGCCCTGCTCTCGGCTCCCACTGGGTCTGCACGCCTGTGGCATCCCAGCATTTCCACTGGGCTCCCTCTGACTCACCCATTGCATGGTTCTTGCATAGAGGATGCAGCACACCAGTCATCTGTGTATAATCAATGTCAACGAACAAATGAATAGATGCACGAGGAAACTGAGGCTTAGGAGAGTAAAAGATTTACCCAAGACCAAACCCCTAATGAATAGTCGAGCCCAGTCTGGAGCTTCCAACTCCCGGTCCCCTGCCAGCCCCCAGTTTCCCTGCACATCAGAGGCACCTTTTGCCCTCACTCTAGACTTGCAGCTCAAACCAGGCACTGTCCAGGCTACAGGTGACACCAACAGCTAAAGGGAAAAGCCACCAATGATTCTGGCATTAGGTGGATCTCGAGAGTATGTGTGTTTGTGTGCTTCTGTTTTCATAGAATATTTAAACCTGTGCATAAAACAGGTTGGCAAATGTTCAATTTCTTTGTAATATTAGTACTATCTAGATACTATTATTGCTAGTAATAGAAATCTGCTTTGAAGGCCAAGCTGCTCTTAGTATGCAATACTATTTCTAAGTCTAACAAAATTCCTGAAAGTTAAGGATTAGCCTTATTTTATCTAGAGACGAGAATTCTGAGAGGTGACACGGCATGTCCAAGAATGCTTGCCTGCAAGTACTAGGCTTGGGGTCTGAAGCAGATGTGCTTGACATTATGGTCTTCTGCTCTGAGGCACTGCAGTGAGTACACAGTGCTTCCTAAGGAGCATAGAGCCTTGGACTTGACTAGGGTTTTCCTAAAGTATGAACTGAATACTTCAGTGGTCTGGGAGGAAGGTGGGGAGTCTGTCCTCCTGCACAGTCATGCTTTACTGAACCAGGGCTGGGGGAGGCCACTGCAATAGCAGCACTCATCTGTTGAATGCAAAATGCCCGAGTGGTCATGGAGATTTTTGCAGCCAAGCTGCACTCAGTCAACCATGGGAAGACCAGGAGATTTCATGTCAGTGTATGAGCTCCCCCAGAAAACAGACTCTGAGACAGATTTGCATGCAAGTGGTTTTGTGGGGAGTGGAAACACACCTGTGAAAGGGCAAGGGAAGTTGACATGGCAGAGGGAGCAGTTAGTCTCCACTTCTTCCTGGGAGGTCTGGAGTTGAAGGTACCCTTCAAGGGTGTTCCTAACCAATGGGAAGGGTCATGCTTTGGACCCCTGCATGAACCAGTCATTGGACAGGGCTGGTAATGTTGGATGAGGGGAAATGAGAGCCTCAGACCTAAGGAGACATCTGGATGGTACATAAACCATCCCTACCAAGGGTCTTCAAGCTTCCCCTATAACATAGAGAAGCACATTGTGGTGCTACCAAATCAGCCCCTACTACTCCAAGCCATCTCCTTTACCATGGTACAGCGCTGGACACAAGTGGGTGCCTGATAAATAACTGTGAAATTGAAGATTATTCCAGTGTATTCATGAGTCTTTGAGATGATCTTGTTCATTTCCTTGTAATACAGATGAGGAACCTAGAGGGACCAAGTATCTTCCTCAAAGATACATAACTTGGGAGAGGCAGAGCTGAGGACTAGAACCAAGTCTCAGTCCTAGTATATTCCCCATGGGGGGAATACTATGGTCTAGATCAGGAAATTCTGAAGTAACGATGAGATGATTTTTATGTTTAATGAATATTCTTCACCAATGGCATTAGAGTTTAGGTATGAAGTATCCCCCAAAGCTCATGGGTGAGTCAGTGCATGAAAGTTGAGAGGTGAATTTTTGGGTCATGAGAGCTTGAACCTATCAGTGCGTTAATCGACTTGAATGGATTAACTTGGTGGTGCCTGTAGGCAGGTAGGGTGTGGTTGGAGGAGGTAGGTCACTATGGGTGTGCCTTTGGGGTATACACTTTATCCCTGGTGAGCAGAGCTCTCTGTGCTTCTGGTACCATGTCCTGAGCTGTTTTCCTCTGCCACATCCTTCTGCCATTATGTTCTGCCTCACCTTGGGTCCAGAGCAATGGAGTAGGCCACCAATGGACTGAGACCTCTGAAAATGTGAGCACCTCCTCTACATTATTCCTCGCAGGTATTTTGGTCACAGTGACAAAAAAAAAGCTGACTAAAACAAATGAATCTGGCTGTTCCTCTTCCAGAAGGCCTGTTTGCCTCTGTGGATAAGGCTGGAATTTAATGGTCTCTAAGAGCATACCCAATATTGTCTGGCAGATATCAATTTTTTCCATGAACTTTTTAGCAAGAATTCCCCAAACTTTTGCATTTAGAACATGGTATCGACTTCCCCAAACAAAAGGACAAATCTAAAAGTTAGTCACACACTTCCCTCCCTTCACCCTGACCCACAGTGTTCGAAACAGGCTGTGCACTGCCACCAAGACACATCCCATACATACAACATGCTCACCATTGGGCCCAGTCCCCCTGAGCACAGCACCACCTCCACCTTCCAGGAATGACTGGCAAAGACTGTGAGGTCACACTGGGCACTTACACCTGAGGGGGTCTTCACAACACAAAGTACACCTGACTGCTGCAGCTGAATACCTGGGGAACAGCATTGTGAACTGCTGAGCCTGTCCTTGCTGGAGAAAAGCTAGAGGCCCCAGAGCCATGGTGATCTAGGCACTAATTTAGGGCTCAGACAGCCATGTCCCTGGTCATGGAGGAGGTAATAAAATCACCCAGGATATGCCACTCCTGCCCTGCAAAAATTGGGACATCATAGAGTTAGCCCAGTAGAATGGATACACTGAAGCTCTGTGAGCTAACTTTGGTTCATTCCCACTGATGCTCTCTTGGCCTCAGTTTCCTCATCTGGAAAGTAAGGATAAATACAACCTCCATAAGAGGCTAGTTGTGGTTTATGCTTTTAAGTTTTATCTGTTTAAAAAAAATACATAAAATCATGAGGAAGAAAACCATCATCATCATATAAAATCCTACTATTAATGTTATTTCCATTAACATTTTGGAGACTGAGCCCTCAAGCACCCTTTTTAAAGATACATCTGTCCTTATTGGGGGCAGATCAATCAATGAAGTATACCCCGTGCTTCACATAAGCCTAGCAGACAGAAGCAGTCACTGAAGGCCTGCTGGCCAGGTTTTCATTTTCACCATCACCAGCCCCCGTCATCTGGTAGAAACACCTTGGAATTTGGAGCAAGAGAGCATGGATTTGGATCCAGAGTCTATCCCCTTCAAGATGGGAATTTTAGGGCAAGCTCTGCACTTGTCTCAGTGGGTTTATTCATCTATATAATTCAATAAAAACTTTTGTTTGGTGACAGGAGCTTTGGCATCAGGCAGGTAGGGTGTGGTTGGAGGAGGAAGGTCACTATGGTCTAGCTTTGGGTCTGGGTTCTGCACTTATTAATTATTTGACTTTTGGGCAAATTTTTTTTTCTTTTTTAACCCTGGTAGCCCTGGTTTTCTCATATGTAAACTGCTTCTGGTGAGCCACACCAGGGGGATGCCTGGAATGAGGGGCACACAGCCAGAGGTGGCCCATAGCAGCTCCCCAATAAATGCAAACAGGTAGCAGAAGTAGCAGCAGCCAGAGTGACAGCATCAGCAATTCATCACATTATTGTGAAAATACAATGAAATAATGTCGAAGAAAAGGTGTGGAAAGTGCTGAGCAAGTGTTTGTCATTTTACCCAACCAACAAATGGTGTGTGTGCAAGGCAGTTCATTAGCAGAGTGTGCATTACTATAGATAGTTCTCGCCCAGCAAAACGTGTGAACAAGGCTGGAGAGATTTTTAGGGTCAATGTCAGGGTAACAGCATCAACATTTCAATTAAAGGCTCCCCTCATTTTTCATTCATTCTTTCCACAAATAGCCATCACGAACATGTACTATTTGAAAAGCATTCTGTTAATTGCTTCCAGGGCTACAAGTAGATGAAGACCTTGCCTCTAGTCTAAGTCCTGTTCTGAGCAATTAGTGGATGAACATTACCTCGTTTAATCCCCCACAACAGCTTGGAAAGGTTGTGGATCTAGATTCCATTTCACAGATGAAAAAACAGGTTCATGGAGATGAATTTGCCAGAGGTCACACTGGGGTGGGAAGGGAAAGACACGGGAGTCAAGTTCTTTGGCGTTCACATTCCCATGCCGTAAGTTCCCAAGGACACCTCTGTCTCTGTGTGCACCACATGCCAACAACCCAACCCCCGGCACCTACAGAGCTCAAAACCTAACCGGGGCGTGAATGTTTCCTAAGCTACCATGATTCTCAAAGACAGGTATTTTCTTTTCTCTAAATGAAAAATAAAAGGTAATACAAGGCACCCAAGATTATCTATGAATTCAAAACACCAGTTGTGACATTTTTCAGATTTTGACTTCAAAATATTTTCTTCTGACTGACAGCCCATAAATGCCCACTTCTTGGGTTGAGTGTAATTAATCACCATATTTTGACCGTTGGTAATACGAACTTATCATCTCTCAGCCTGCAAGTCAGCCAGTTCCCCAGCTGTTCCCCACCTGCAAAGAGAAGTGACTAGATATGCTGGCGTTCGCAAAGCAAAAGCAAAGCAATGAGCCTAGGGAATAGGAGAGTGTCATCGTTGCCCAGAGGCATGCCTGAAACACTTTGGAAGCAGGGGACAGCAAGGAACAGTGGAGAATAAGGTCAAGCACATCTAAAGGTCAAGACCAGCTATACCACTCTTGGGATGTGAGACCTAAGACTATGCCTTAATGTCCCTCAGTTCTCCCATCTTTGAATTGGGAACAATAGTAAGACTACATCCTATTAAACATTTAAATATGTAAAACATCATTTATGAACTATAAAGTACTTTGAAGATATAAAGGATGATTACTATAAAAAAAGAACAAAAAGAAAAAATAATAAAGGGTGATTATTGATATTATTATTACCATGACTAACAGTCCCATTATCTGCGTGAATACCATGATTCTTTCTTTGCTCTCAGCACAGTCAGCAGCACGTCTTGAGCCAAAGCACAAAGCTACCTCCTCGGCCTTGGGGTAGCTGAGTTGTTATATACAAGATGTGGAGACTCTCTACTTCCTGTCTGTGAAATGCCCAAAGTTGAAATTGTCAAATGCGTCTCCTCCCCAAATCTCATTCTAACCCTTGACTACCCTGCATCTTTTAGAGGGAAGATCTCTGGGACTCCAGAGATCTTGTTCCAGACATGGTAAGATCTTCATGGGTCTCCCTGCTCCATGGAGGGTAGGGTCATGGTGAGGCTTCTCCATCTAAAGGCCCTTTGCCATATGACATGCCCACATGACAGCTTATTTACACTGCTGCTTCTCCATGCCTCCGCAGCACCTTGGTTTGCCCCAGGGCATACGGGTTGGCAGATCTCAGCAGTTCTTAGTTCTATTTACAAGGATTCTTGCCAGCTACCTCCACCCACAAGGGGAAGGCAGGCTGGTGCACAGGGTGGCGTCACCCAACCCCACATGTCACCTCTCTTTGCCTTATGCATCCCGAATGGTCTGACCTGCTTATGTTTCCCTTTACACAACACGAGGGGTCATGTCCTGTGCCACTACTCAGGCTGCATGCTATGATCAATAAGGCCCAGGCCCAGGGAAGGTGAGTGACCATCCTGGCCCTGAGGCTGCCTGACCATGTGCCAAATTGCTCAGCCTCTCTATGCTTCAGTTTCCTCATCTATGAAAAGGGATAGTAATAGCATTTACCTGGAGGGGTTATGGAGCAGAACAATGGGTGAAAAGCGCTAAGCGCTAAGCATCGTGTCTGGCTCATGATAAATTCCCCATCCATATGAATTGCTGATGTTATTGTATCATCATGGGTCATCTTTTACCAGTCAGGGTTCAATCAGAGAAGCAGAACCAGGGATAGATACTTAATAGATTCATCATAAGTCTGATAGACATATATGGTTTAATATAATCAGTTAGCTCTGCAACCAGGGTGTTGACTACATAAATCCAGAGCTTGTAAAACAGGCAGTGAGGAAGCAAAGACCACGAGTAGCCCGAATCTCATCTGAGCATAAGGACCAAAGGTGACTGACTGCAGATAGCACTCAGGAAGGAAGCTGGGAGGCAGGAGGGGATGAACTGCAGAGTGGCTGTTGGGAATCTCTGAGCTCAAGGAAGGCCTTTCAATTGCTTACTTGTTTCAGTCAGACCCACCCATCTACTTTCTCTTTTTGCTTAATTTGTAATCAACTGATTAAGGACTTTAATCACATCTCAAAATTCCTTCCCAGCAGCAGCTAGATTCTTGTTTGATTGAATGATTAGGAAAAGATGTGAGCCTCACTCAGGACAGCTGCCCGTGCTTACCTGCAGAGGGCTTACTCAGCCTCCAGGACCCAACCCAGGTCCAAGTCCCCGTGGGAAGCCTTCCTCCTCCTTTCAGGCTGGGTTCAGCACCCTTCTCTGGGCTTGGCTCTCTTGTCACAGCATAAGGATCTGGCTATTCCCACCTGACTGCACACTGTGACTTCACAGCACATCTCCATCTTCCTAAATCTTGCCATTGCCTGTCACAGAAGAGCTTGGATCTACCTCTGCTAAGCCAAACTGGCCCAGGGACGATAACCATGGAGGCTCTGGTTTTCTCTGCCTCCCACTCAGGAGGCCAATATCCAAATGCCAGGGTGGGGCTGGTCTGCAAGAGTTTTGTGGAAATAGTGTTGTGGGGCAGCAGGGGGCACTTGGGAGACCATTATCAGGAGTGGGGTGGACAAGAGGGGGGAGACCAGGGAAGGTCCTGAGTTCCTTCAGCTGATGCACTGTTTCTGTGCCTGGACAGGGGTCCAGATCTGGTGCTCACCTTTGTGGGCTATGTTAGTTCAGAACCTACTTGTCTTAAAGAAGAAACAAATTGGAATTGTTAGTGTTGAGCTAATTTCGCCACCAGAGTTGGGGGGCAAAGAGGAGCCACAGACAATCTAAAGTATTTTGCAAATTTTATAAAAATACCTGATCTCATTTCCAGGGCTTTCCAGGGTTTTGGAGGGAGTCCATGCAGGTGAGGGATCCCCAGAGCCAGCTGAAATGTCATATGTACATGTGTGTGTGTGTGTGTGTGTGTGTGTATAAAGTGTACATACAAATATAATACACAGGCACATATACATGTATATATAATATAAATACAGGTACATATATACCACATTATACACATATAATGTATATAAACACATACATATTTATATACATCTGCTAAATCTCACAAATAAAGCCTGTCTCTGTGTATATAGAATGGGGATAATAGTATACGATTGGAAGAATTAAGAAAAAAGTGTTTATTAAAGCACTTATCAGGATACCCGGCCACAGTGAGGATCAGTAAATGTCAGTCATTCTTAAATATCACCTCTCCCTTGGTGCTCAATGGAGCTCCTCTTGTGCTGTCACAAACTTCTGCTGTAGCAATGACACCTTTGCAGTGCTCCGTTAACACTTGTCACTCTTCCCTGCAAGTAGGGGCACATTTTGAGAACATCGATTTTGTCCAATTTATCTCTAACCCCTGTCACAGAACATGGAACCTTTGTGAAGCTCAACAATATTGACATTCCTCTCCTTTTCCTGAGACCCAGTGAGTGCACAGGACCCTTTTCTAACACAATGCTTTACATCTGGACATTCTCCTACCACCTCTGCTCTGGAGGGGACTCCAGAAATCCCATCTGCCTTCCTGCTCCAGGTGCCAGCACAGGTGGGCCCCAGGTGATGTTATGCCTCCCTCCTTCAGCAGGACCTCTGTAGACCCAGGCAGCATTAAGCCCTAGGGCAGAACCTGCTTCTGAAAAGGCAAGAGCAGCCCTGGAGTCTCTGGGGTCTTGCAAAACACAGTAATCCTTCATCCAGGCAAATCTGGAAATGATGCTACAATGGCAGGCAACAAGCACTTCAAGGGAGAAACTACCTTTCGTGAGCACATTCTAAGGGCTGTGCAGTGCTGCTCCCTATTCTCTCCTCAACCCCTCACTGAGTATCTTCCAAGTACCCATTAGCAGGTACACACTGAGACACTATCTTCAGATCAGTCCTATCCATCCAAGAAGCGCCATTTCCCAAAGACATCTAATTAGCAACTCTCTGCTAAATTAGTCTGTATGAAAGCCTGTGTTTGAGAGGAACAAAATCATCCCACCTTTGACACAGTGCTGTTCCCACTCCTTACTAACACAGATCTTCAGTGCAAGGTGACCCTTATCCATATTGGTCCCAGCTGTTGTTGGGTCTGGGGGGGTGACTCGTAGTACCCAAGGGAGTTTGGCCATCACCTGCTCTCCTACTTTCACACCCACTCCAGCAAAATGACCCAGAACTTAGGACCTGGGATGCAGCAACCTGGGGCCAGGATCCCCTGGAACTGTTGACAGTAATGAAGATTTCATTTGGCTGCAGCCAAATGGGAAAAATAAGGAAAGTGTACTGAATTTTCATAAAATGAAACTTATGAAATTTAAAGGAACATTCTTTATTATAGGATTAAAATCTTATTCATTAGGTATGTTTTTAAGGTGTCCTTTTTATGTGGAATGATGGTGATAGCTGACAGTGAGTTTTTTAAGTATAAAATAAAAAGTTGGTCCCCAGTGCCATCTTCATTTTTTTTATTATTATCATTTTACTAGTTCTTGACATCTAGAGGTCTGGGAATCTTAACTTGAACTTGAAGTGCAAAGTCTATTCCAATTGGGAATCTCAGAGAGTAATAGTTTGAGAAATCACTCTATGTTTTATCCACAGAAAGGGTAACTTAAGCCTAATTTTGGGGTCACATTTAGGGCATCAAACCTGTCAACGAGTCAAGATACATCTTGGTATCTACCTGATCTATGCCAGCTTGGTTCATGTGGTGGAGCAATTTACAGAGTGCAAAGGCTTATGTCCCAACCCAGCTTTTATAGTTGTGCGGTCATGTCAAGCTCCTTGACTGCTCTCTGAGACTCAGTTTCCACACTGAGAAAGTGAAACATAGTAATGGCCTTGTAGCAGCATTTAGTGACACTGGTAAACCTGTACTGGTCACCAAGCAGCAAATGCAGATTCCAGTTCTACAGGCCCTAGGAGGTTGTTCGAATATACATCTCCAGGGCTGGGGCTGTGCTGGATTCATCATCCCTTCTAGCACCTAAAGTTTGTAATTTTTCATAGAAAAATTTACTTGGAAAAGTAAAGTTTTAAGCAAACTTTAAATAATCATTGGCTCATTTCATTTTGTAATTCAGAACATTGAGGGCCCACAATTATACTTCCAAAATCACCTATGACTAGAACTGATATCTGTGGTTTACAAATTAATGTTATCAGAAATAACTGGTACAGGAAATGGATGTAGATATAGATGCATTAGTGGTTAGGGGCAAGAGCTTTGACTCACTGGTGCGGGAAAGCTGGACCTGAATTTCAATCCCAGTTTGGCTGTCTTCCTGATACAACTTGGGACGAGTTCATAACCTCTTCAAGCTTCAGTTTCTTCTTCTATAAAGCAGGGTTAAAATACCTACATTGCAAAGGTATTGCAAAAATTGAAATGAGATTTTGTATGTGTTAGTTTACTAAGATTGCCATAACCACGTCTCACAAACCTGAGGAGGCTTAAACTTCAGAAATTAATTTGCTCACAGCTTTGGAGACTGGAAGTCCAAGATCCAGGGAATGGCAGAGTTGATTTCTTCTGATGGCCATCTCCTCCCTGCATCTTTATATGACCATCTTAATCTCCTTTTCTTATTATAAGGACATCAGTCAAATTGGGTAAGGGTTTACCCTAATGTCCTCATTTAAAAAAAAATCTTAATTACCTCCAAAGATAGTCATTTTTTAAGTGCATATAAACGGGGGTGAGGCATGATTCAACTCCTAACAGTATATGGCACTAAGAAAGCACAATATATATACATAGTACTCACAATTAACATATTCTGTTTTGTTCCAAAGAGGACAAAGTTAGGAGAAAAAAAGATGAAATCTAATAGTCTCCCAAGAGGCAAGACTATATGGTCTTACACACTTACACACTTGGCTATTTTTAGGGTCACATACTTGTTCCAAAGGTTCTGGGTAGCCTCTTCATCTATACCACCCAGTACAGCAGCTACAAGCTATGTGTGGCTTTTGAGCCTTTGAAATGTGGTTCTTATAAATTGAGATGTGCTGTAGCGACAAAACACACGCCAGATTTTGAAGACTAACTATGAAAGAATGCAATATATCTCATTAGTAATTTTTTGATATTGATTACATGTTGAAACTGTAATTTTGTTGAAATGATGTATTGGATTAAATAAAATAGATTATGGAAATTAATTTCAGCCTTTTAGTTTCTTTTCTATTTTCATATGACTTCTAGAAAAATTAAATTACATGGGTAGCTCAGGGTTTATTTCTCTTGAACAGCACTGCCCACAAAGGTGGCAAAGGTGGTATTAGTGAGCTATATTAGAATTCTTAAGCCTGGTTCGTTATCACAGTTACTTAAGGGAGGAGGGGTAGGGAGATTATCCTAAATACTGATTCCCAGAATCCTCCCCTACAGACTCTATTTCAGTAGGTTTGAGAATATGCATTTCTGAATATGTGCCAGGCTTTGCTAAAATATGCATGTATTATCTCCTTGAACACCCACAACCCATGTAAACATACTAATTCTGTGGATGAAGAAAGAGGGGCTAGGGAAGATTAAGTATCTGGCCCAAAGCCTGTCACCTAGTAAGTCATGGAACTGGGACTGATTCCAGAAGGCCTAACTTCACAGCACTTAGGGTGCACAACTAGACTCTAATGGCCCTGGAACCCCATAAAACCCAAGTCTCCTAAAGCCAGACTGCAGGCCCTGAACCCAGCTGCAGCACACGTCACTCATAGGCAAAATACCTTTGGTATTTTGGACTCTCAAATAGAAGGTCCCTGCCAAGTTCCTGCAGGGACATCTCTGGAGATGGTGTGGAAGTTGGGTCCACACTTGGAAAAATAGAATCATAGTCCCGGGGAGCATCATAAATGCCTTGGTGAAAAGGGCAAATGATCTCACTGATTAGCGGATGATGACACATAATAGGGGGGCAAGAATGGAGGAAGGAGGGACTGTATAGTGGGAAAAGAGAGGTGGGAGGGGTGGGGGGGAAGGAAAAAATAACAGAATGAATCAAACACCATTACCCTATGTAAATGTATGATTACACAAATGGTATGCTGTTACTCCATGTACAAACAGAAACAACATGTATCCCATTTGTTTACAATAAAAATAAATTTAAAAAAAATAATAAAATAAATGCCTTGGTGATTATCCTAGGTTCCCACTGCACAGATGGAAAAGTGTGGAAACACACTTTGGCAACATTTACAACTGTGGGAGAGTTCAGTGCCTTTTCCCTGCTCACCAGGCATGTGTTTCGAACCCATATTATCAGCAGTGTCCTATTCTGAAAACAAAACTTCACATGAAAACCCAAAACAGAGCCAGGCCTGATGGGGCATGCCTGTAATCCCGGAGACTCGGGAAGCTGAGGCATTGGGATCTCAAGTTCCAGGTCAACCTCGGCAACTTAGCCAGACCCTGTCTCAAAAGAATAACAATAATAAAATACAAAAGGGTTGGGGATGTTGCTCAGTGGTTAAGCACACCTGGGTTCATTCCCCAGTACCAAATAAAAATGTTTTAAAAACCCCAAAATATAAACTGTCTGACTGACATGGGAGTGGACCCGCTAGACACCTGCCCTCTGATCATCCACAGGCAGCCCCCTGGGCTCTCCTCTGCAATGCAGTTTGCAGGCCTTTCACCCTCATTTTTCCACCAATAACATTTCCTGTGCTGGAGGCATTGAGCACCTAGCTTATGCCAGACACTCTCCTATAAATGTTCAACATGCGTGAACTCCTTTAGTTCCTGCCCATAGGGTAGTCACCATCTGCATTTTACAGATGAGGAAACTGAGGCACTTAGTGGTTCCATAACTTGCCCAAGATCTCACAGTGGATGAGTAGGTACCACAGGTAGGATTGAATTCAGGCTGTCTGATTGCAGAGTCTGAGCAATTAGTATGATGATCAAGGCAGTTCATGTCCTTGTCACCATGTAGCTTACAGTCTGGCGGTGGTAGACAATCAACTGATCAATAGGTAAGTGAAAATTTCATGCAGTCTTGAGTGCAAGAAGGAAATTGCACAGTGCCAAGATAGAAAGGGAGGAAGGGAGAAAGGAGGGTGCTTGTGGCTCTGGGTGCTCGAGGGGACATGTGATCTTGGGCTTGATGGATAAGAAGGGAAGGAAGGCACGGGGAGGCTTCCACACAGGAAATAACAGGTGCAAAGACCCTAGGAAAGGGAGTGCTGGGTACTTTGGGAAGAGCAGGAAGACCACTGAAGCTGAGTGAAGTGGGACCAGGAGGAGGAGGGGCGGGGATCAGCAGGAGCCTGAGAACTGGCTGTTCAGATGTTCTCCTGTGCAGGAAGTCCCTGGAGGGTTGTAAGCAGGAGAGAGCCGGGATCAGCCTTTATTTTCTCTTCATAGATCACTCTGCAATACAGAAAGGATATTCTCTTTAACACATGGTGCCGGTGCCATAGGACATCCACTGGCAAAAACAAAAACAAAAACAAAAACAACTTTGATCTAAACCTCACACCTTACGGAAAAAGAATGAATTCCAAGTGGATCACAGATGTAAATGCGAAATGTTGAATATAAAACTCATAGGGAAAATGGTGTAAAATCTTCAAAACTTGGTCTAGGCAAAGAGTTCTTAGACATGACTCAAAAAGCATGATCTATAAAAGGGAAAAATTGATAAGTGGAATTTCATCAAAATTGAAAACCTCAGCTCAGCAAAAACCTTGTTAAGAAGATGAAAAGACAAGCTGCAGATTGGGGGGATAAAGTCGGCAAACCACCTACCAGAAAAGAACTCCAAAGTGGCGCATAGGAAAGTCCACCCACCTGCAGAGGGGCAGGGCATAGCTGGAGGCAGGAGTCCGTGGGAGGCTCCTGCAGGAATCTGCCCGAGAGGCCGGTGGCTTGGACTGAACCAGAGCGGGATCGCTGTGATGGGTTCCAGATGCTTCTACCTGTGGAGTTCAGGAATTTCCCACAGCTTGGATGTGGGATGGGGAACGCAGTGAAAAACTGATGACTCCCAGGCTCTGACTGGAACAACTGGGTCCATGGGAGGCCATTTGCTCAGCCGTGGGAGTGCAGGCAACCAGAGAGGGAAGCAGGGGACACCCAGGACTGTGAGCAACTGGGAAGGACCTCCATTCACTGACCACCTTCTCTGTTTATCTCACAGTCTGACCTCAGGGTGTCCAAGCCTGTGTTGAATGGGACTGAGCTCTGTGTTTTCACTCTGTCCTTGAACACCTTGACACAGTAGTTTTAAGGCTGTGTACCAGTATCACCTTTAACAAAAATTGCCAGTTCAGCTCCACTTTCGGTGAGTGGGCTCAGAGGAAGTGACTACTCCCCCTGCCCAACCCCTTCACCTATGCATGTGTCCTCCAGGCCCAGCACTGAACTGTCCACCCATCAACCCACCTGTCTCCAACCTCTCCCAAGACGATGGCAGAGTCAATATGGCCCTCAAGAGAGCAGATCCAAGAAATATGCTCATAGACAGACCCCCACGCAAAGCAGAAGTCCTGTGGCCAGCCACTCAGGAATGGTGTGAAGAGGAGTCTGGGGCCCCTTGCAGAGTTCAGCTACTGTGGGGTCACAACCCAGGCCACTTCTAGCAGGGAAGCAGCAGGCAGAAAATTTGCACCTATGTGACCTTCAGAAAACTGTTTGAACATAGGTAACTTGGGAAGCAGGGTTGGGAGAAAAGCATAGGATAATGGGAGCCCCACCTCACACCCGTCCCACCCAGCGATGGGTGACATGCCTGAGTTTCCTTTGGGGACACAGTTCCTATAATCCTCTTCCTAAAATCCTGCTCATTGCCTGCTTCCCCAGTTGCTCTGAGTCAGGCCCTGTTAGATTATTATACCCACTTCACAGAGGAGAGAACTGAGGCTCAGAGCAGTTAAATATCTTGACCTTAGCCACGTGGCTTAGTGGAGCCCAAGAATCAAATCTAGCCTCCCCAGACAGAGCAAGTCTTGCTCCCTGCTGGAACCTCCCATCTGCCCTCCTCAGGGCACCCCACTCCACAGGAGGGAAGTCTGAGCTGGTCATTGGTACAGGGGATCTGTGGACTGAGCCCATCTCCCACATCCTGACTCCTGAGCACTGATGTCTCCTAACTTCCCCCTGTTGAACTTCACCAGTCCCTTGGAATTTGTTGAGATTCTAGGATGTTAAGTGGCTTATCCAAGAAAATGGCCGAGCATCGTTTCAAACACAGGTCTCTCTTGCTCCAAAACTTGCGGGGTGTACCAACCTGAAGTTGCTCTCCTGTATCACCAGCCCCTGAATGGGGGTTGTATGCTTTGTCCCACCTCCCCAAGAGTGAGATGGGTTTGCCCTGGGCCTTTCTGCTTCCCTTGCCCGCCGCTCTTGCTTGTCAGCTGGGAACACCCTGGCTTCGACAGGGTGGGCAGGGTGTCTCATTACTTTTGAGGACAGAGTGTTTCTTGTCCATCTAATTGGGGTCTGTCCCCCAGGGGAAGTGGCAGCACCTGGAACGTCAAGACTACAATTTCTCTGGCCAGACCCCTATTGGGGTCTAGTTGGTACAATTCACCCACTCTCAGATCTCAGTTTCCTCATCCATAAAACAAAGCAGTTAGAGTCCCTGCCCCACAGGACGGTGTGAGGAGGAATGGACTGGATGTGAAGGTGTTTGAACAGTGCCTGACCAGTGCATCTTCATTGTTGTTAACAGTCTATTCTATCCAACCCCTTTGCTGCATAATTCATCTCTCATCCTCTCATCAGGAGGCAGAACTTTCTGCATCGGCCACTTTCCCCCACGCCTTCCACCTGCCCCCCAGTCCAAGGATGCTGGAGAGAAGCTGAGCATCTCAGGCCTGTGGGCCAGGAGAGCCGAAACCTCAGGGAAGGCTGGCTTCTTCATTCTGAACACGAGACAAAGGCCTGAGCTGGCTTTGTATCTAACCGAACTGATTAAGCTGCACGTTAGCTGGGGATAAAGCGTCTTACCAAATAACTAGACTTTTGCTGAGCCAGGATGATAAATTCATTCTTAATGCATTGATAATAAAAAGAGATTTTTCTTTTCCTTTTTTTTTTTTTTTTTTTTTTTTTCCCCTCTCCCTTCTGTTAGTTCCCAGAGCTTGGGGGCTTTCTTGTGTTGAACACCGCCATCTAGAGGGCATCTCTAGAATCACACCCCAGTCAGAAGCAACCTTTCTTTTTTAAGAAACATCAGAACTTAACACAATACATAAGAGGTTCAAAGTAGACACCCTGGGAAGCCAAATGTGTTTACAAAATGACTTCCAGTAGTTACTTATTACCCTGGAAAAGGCATCCTTCTGATTGCATGCCCTTCTGCACGGCTCAGTTATTCTGGTGACTCCTCTATCCAATGAGGCTTTGGCTCCTGTGACATCTTTCCCTCATGGAAGCAGTTTTGAGCACCTACTTTGCATTAAGTACCATGCTAGCACTATAAGGTGCACAGAGATGAGCGAGGCATGACCCCACCCTTAAGATGTCAATATGGTAATAAGTAAAATAAGCACAAGATGACTTAAAAAATGTAACTAAGAGTAACCTAGGTGTCCAATGCAAATGCAGATGGCTATCCAGAAAGGGAGCTTGGTGGGACTCAGAGGAAGCAAGGAAGGAAGAGGTTAATATGTCATAGTCTACTCTGTGCATCTGGGCATTGTCTCACTTAATACGCTCCTTATCCCATGCGTTTAGATAATGTTCTGCATCTCAAGAAGAGTGTGTGGAGTCTCAGAGAGGTTAAACCTCTTTCCCAATGCTACCCAGCTGAGAAGTGAAAAGACCAGAATTCCAGCCCAGACTTGTCTGACTTGAAAGCTTTCTATGATGCCAAGATGCCCATTGAAGAAGAAATGGATAAGGAAATCGGTTCTTGAATTATCTCAGTGGTGACAAGGGTTTATCCCTAGGAAGTGAATATGATTTTCAGAAATAATCAAAAAATCTTTAAGTCAAACCACTCAATGGATAATGGTATTTGAGGATATATTTTTAAAGCGTGAATCTAAAGCACAACATTTTTTCCCAACTCTTGATAAAGTTGTTAAAGGGTATTTTTTGACGTCTGGTAAATAACAATGGTGTACAGAGGAGGCATGACTGGTAGAGATGATGTGGGAAGCTCTGTCCTTTGGGTGCCTCCAGTCTGTGTGCTCAGATCAGCCTACATGTGTGTCTTTATACTAGTGATTCTAGTTCTGAGGCAAGGGCTTATTTTGCAAGTACTGATGGAGGCTCTCCGAAGTCTTTCTGTTTCTTCCCCAGATCTAAACAGGAGCAGCTCTTCTCTGTTTTAGAAATAAAGGAATGAGTTTGAAAAGAGAGGGGTCCCCACAATGCAGCTCAGTAAGGCCATGGTGAGGCCTATGGGGTGCAGAGAAAATCCACCCTCGGCCACCCCAACATCCTCCTATGCCCCAGGAGGGGCATGGTAGAGCAAGGGAACTGAAATCCCCATCCTGGGATCTCACACTGGCACACACGACCCACGGTGCACATGAGTCAGTGTAGGGGAGCAGGAAGGAAAGAGGTAGTCACAGAAGGCTTCCTGCCAGAGGTGTGGCCTAGGTCCACCTGAGAGAAGGCGAGGAACTGTTGGTATCACTTCCTGGTCACCTCCGAAACCCCAAACTATTACATGGGAAAACTTTTAATAATGTTACAAAGGAAATCTGTAGGCAGCGGGCAACCATGTTTTCCGATGTGTACCCAGTCTGGATGCTCATTTTCCATTCAAGGGTAGCAAGCCAGTTGGTGCAGAGCAGTCTGGACCCTGTCTGTGCACAACAGCCGGGTCCCCGTGTAATTGACCCCAGGAGGCAGCCCAGTTGCTCAGTGAATGTGCCACGTGGGCTGGAGGTGTAGGGTGGAAGTGGGGGCTCCCTTGGCAGCTATACCACCAGGGACTGTACCACAGCAGTCATAGTAAGCCAAAGAGGAAGTCCCTACAACTTTGCCCCCCAAATCCCAAGATGCTCTCTGCTGCACAATCCAAGGAACAGAGGAAGTTACCATGATGAAGGATGATAACGGGAACCATTGCAGCATTCACACCTGCTCCTTTTCCATCTGTTCATCTGCTGGATGATTCAAGGGGGTGGAGTAGAGGCAGAAGCCCAGAGGGGAGAGTGCAATTCATTCTGAGAAGCTGCAGAATTCAGAATGATCAGAGGGTAGAACCAGGGGAGGGGATGAGAGATGGTGGCCCTATGGGGGTCCTGCAGACCTGTTCATGGAAGGCTGTGTGCACCATGCCCCAGAAGGCAGACACTGGCTGGGGTGGTGATGGGAAGCCAGCACAGGGCGCTCTGAAGTGAAGCCACATGATCCTATTGGTGCTTAGGAGACAAGAATGGAGGGAGTCAGACTAGAGACAGGAGTTCATCCCGGGAGAGGGCGCGATGCACACCCAGACTGAGCCAGTGGCAGGAGGCACTGTTGTGGTTGTTATTATCATGTCTAAGAACGATGGCCCTGTACTGAGGGATATCATAAAACCCCAAGCTTACCAAGCTACAGTCACAGCAAGTGCATGCAGGGCCACATGCAGAGCCCAGCTTCCGACTCCTGACCAAGGACTCACTCCACACCACATTGACTCCTCCAGCTGCCACATGCTTACTTCTCCCTCCTTCCCTTCTTTGTCTTTCTTTGCAAAGGCCAGGATGCTTGGGGGGATGTTTTCTAGGCCCCAAGCCAGCAGCCCCATAGTAGCTCTGTCTATCTGAATCTCAAAGGGAACTGGGCAGGATGAGTGGACTGGACCCTGCTGTCTAGGCCACCCAGGCTTCCAGAACAGAGTACTATGGACTGGGTGGTTTACAGACAATCCCCTCCCAAAGAGTCACCTCCAAATAATATCCACAAATACATTTGGGAGCAGACACAAACATTCAGTCCCTAGCACCTGCCTTGTAGGAATGGCAGAAGGCCTGAGCCAAGGGCACTGCCCAAGGGAAAGCACAGAAAATGGAGACTGACCTCGGGTGAGACCCACTGTTAGCAGGACACTGTGCTAAGATCACCTCACAGCTTTCTGAGCACTGCCCTTTGGGACTTATCTCCTGTGGATTTTCTGACTTCCTCCACTTAGTTATCAGGGGCTCTCCCACTGGCCAGGATTTCCATAATCTGAATATCCATTAATGATCCCTAATGAGTCTGAGTCTCAATATTCATTGACAAAAACATCATGGTACCCAAGAAGAAGTATATTTGCTGTATTGTCAGATGACTGTTCTGTGCCGGGGGGGGCGTGGAGCTACCTAATTCAGGGATGGTGTACATAGAAGACACTGCTGGTCTCCTGCCCCACATCCAGATGACTCTTCTTTCCTAACAGAATCTTAGTTTTTCTGAGGGGTAGAAAAGGATCCAATTAAAATGCTACTTTCTCCAAACTCCCATTCAGTGAGGTACTGCCATGTCATATGATTTTAATCAATGAGATGTAGAAAGAAGTCTGTTAGAATTTTTTGGAAAAATGTTTTGTTTCTAGACACAAGTATTGTTCTCTTCCTCTCCTTCCTTCTTTATCCTCTTTCTTAGAAATAGAGGTAGGAGGCAAAGTGTGACAAGTGTCATCTTGAGCAACAAGGACAACAATGATACTGATGGCCCCTTAGGGAAGGCCCCAGAGTGAAGCCTCCCACCACCATAGATACACTAGAGGCAGACATCACAAGTCAATCCCAGCCCTCTTTCCTAAGGAGCCTAGACATTACCGCAGACTCTCATTCAACCCAGAACTCCAAGAAGTCACTATCAATTCATCAAGATTGGCCTTTGGGTAAAATCCATTAGCCATTTCTTGTTTGATTTTATTTTTTTATTAGAACTTTATAGTTATACATAACAGTTGGGTGCATCCCAATAAACTCATACATGCATGGAAATTTATTTCAGTACATGATCCCCCCCCTTTTCCCTCCGGCCCTCCTTCCTGTCCCCCCTTCCCCCTCCTCTACACTAAAGACTTCCTTTTGCTCATCTATTAATTGATATTTGATTGGTTCTTTATGTTACCTTATCCTCCTCTCTCCCTTTTCTTAATTATACTCTAGCTTCCATGTATGAGAAAACATTCACCCTTTGAGTTCCTGAGTTTGTCTAATTTCACTTAACATGATATTCTTCATTTCCATCCATTTACCAGTAAATTCCATAATTGCATTCATTCTTTATGACTGAGTAGAGCTCTACTGTGTGTGTACATATATATATATATATATATGTATATGTGTATATCTATATGCAAAAACATATACATCATATATCACAGTTTATTTACATGTATGCAATATATGTCAAAGTTTATTAATCCATTCATCTATTGACAGGCATCTAGGTTGAGTCCATAATTTCACTGTTGTGAATTGTGCTGCTATGAACATTGATGTGGCAGTGTCGCTGTTGTATGCCAATTTTAAACCTTTTGGGAAAATGGGAAGGAGTGGGATAGCTGGGTCCATTAACCAAACTTTGCCTTGAGCAGACCCAAACTTTGCCTTTACCCATTATTTTTAATAAAAATGAGGTCTCGAGAATTAAAAAATAGAGAGAGAGAGAGATTGATTCTGAAATAATGAATTAATGTTGCAGCCAGAGTTGGAAGTAGGCTCCTAACTCCTGTCTGCCTGATGTGGTAGGAAGAGTCCGAGTCTGGGAGACCGAGGCCCCCAGTTCTTATCTTGACTGTGCTGCTTCCTCTCTGTGTGACATTGAAAATGCCATTTCACCTCACTGAGCTTTCATTTCCCTAACTGTGAGATGGAGATAATGCCGCAGACCTTGCAGGATGGTTGTGAAGACTAATCCTATGCAAGAGGAATTAAATTGTAAGACATCAGTATATCTGAGTGAGTCTCTCTCTCTCTCTCTCTCTCTCTCTCTCTCTTTTTTTTTTTTCCTTCCCTTCCCCAATCTGGTACAATGCCAGAGAGAAAATGGCCAAAATTAGAGAAGCATTATGAGAAAGTGAGGGAAGAGATGGGTTTGATTTACCCAAAATGAATTATATTCACTCCCAACCTGCCACCCTCCCGTATGAATTTGTGACTTTGCCAAAAGCGAGAAGAATCTCGCTCCCTGCTCAGCTGGGCAGCAGGTTTCCTGCCTTTGGAGGTTTTAATGACAAGCTTGGTGTGAAACTTTATTAATAGGAAAGAAATAGCTCACCTCTGTTGCTCTTGCTTTCCTTCCGTCCACCCCACCTCTAGGATGTAGCTGCAGACCATGAAAGCAGTTGACGATATTCTGGGGGGATTAAAAAAAAAACAAAAAAGTAGTCAAACTGTCTAATTTTCTGAAATATTTCCAACTCCTATGCAATTTAAATTTATTAGGTACAAAATTGTAAAGTTCTTTAGCAAAACAGATCATCTAGCATAATCTCAGGAATTAAAAGCACCTTGCTATCTATAAACTAAATGGAATTATAAATGTGACTTGTTGGGCTGGGCTCATGTCTCGGTGGTAGCTTGCCTAGCATGTGGGAGGCACTGGGTTCGATCCTCAGCACTGCATAAAAGTAAATATCTTTATTTATTTTTTTGGGTGGTTCTGAGACTTGAACCCAGTGCCTCACACATGCTAAGCAAGTGCTCTACCATTGAGGCACAACCCCAGCCCGCCTATAAAAATAAATAAATAAAATAAAGGTATTGTGTCCTTTTACAACAACAACAAAATTTTTTTTTAATATGACTTGTGCATATCCTCTTCAGTGTTCTTGTCTGCAGCAGGGAGAGATGACAGTAGCTTCCATTTATTAAGCACTTACTGTGTGCAAGCCACTATACTCAAGACTTTTTATTATTCTTATTTCTATTAAGCTATTTTTACCTCCTGCCAACAAACTCATTAGTTAGTAGTTATTACTATGCATCTTTCAAAAAAGAGGTTAAATTACTTCAGCAAGACCACACAGCTGAGATCTGAAGAGCCATTCCCCAAAGACAAGTCTTTGCATTGAGTGTGATACAGTAACATGACTAGCTGATAGCTAACTCCACATTTATTCCCTTTCTTCTTCCTCTTCTAAAGTTCAGGTGGTTGCTGCACAAATGTGTAAAAGTGATATCTAGTGCCGATCTGACCAAATGCTCCCTAAGAACCTTTGCTGGGTGTTTGCAGGCAAGAGACCCCCAGCAGGCTTGTTCCTACAAGTCCATCCCTCAGCAAAAGTAGATCCTTGGAACCCAAGAGATGCCCATGGAAATTCAGTGGGGCCTCATCTGGGTTCAATTTCACACACAGATACATGTTCAAAGAACAGGGACACAAAAGAAGGAGAGTGAGGAGAAAAAAGATATGTCATATAAACATAGAGTCAAAGAGATACCCAGAATTCCAGAATGACCTAGAAAGGGCCACTGGGCACTTCATTCTGAGGGCTCACACCATAACTTCCAATATTAGTTATTAAGAATTTTAACTGTTGGCCTGGCCCTAGATTTGTGTGGGATCAAATCTCTCATCACCACTGGTCCCTTGAGCAGTAGAAGTCCCAGGTATCCCTCCTGCTGATGTCCATCAACCCTGGGTGAACAAATCCAACTTAGACCACAGATGCTTTTTTGTGCCAGAAGGTGCTATCCCTTCCTGTCTGCAAGTACAGAGCCTTGTCAGAGACCTCTCAATTAGTTTCTCTTCTGGAAGACAAGTTTTGCTACCATCCCGGGGGGGAAATTGAAAAACCAACCCTGCAGGTTTCAATCTGAAAAGCATTAATTCTATGAAGTATTTCAATTCTAACCAAGGAGAGTGATAAAGCTGTAAGCACCCAGCAGATGCGGGATGGGGAATTGCCGTCTCCACGGGCTTGATTACAGAGAATTGGTTCCTGTTCAAGAAGCAGCTGGCGACAGGGGTGAGAGGCAGATTTACAACCTGGAAAATGTGGTGGGGTGCCTGGAAAAGAAATTAGCATCATCAAACAGCAGTCAGAGTTGGCAAAGAGTGAACTTCTACATGCCCAGAATTGTGGTGGGTGCTTTATTGTCAAAGAATAGTAGTTGTGATAACAACTACATCAACAGCAATGAGCTTATATTGAATCTTGCACTCGCTGCCAGTCACTCTCAAGGTGTTTTGCAAATGCATCCATTCACTCCACCTGTGAGGCCGCCTTTCACTTGACCGAGAGAGATATTGGGGTTCAAGGTAGTAAACAGTGATCTGCAGAGCTAGAGCTAGGAGTCCAGTCTACCCCACCTCAAAGGCTCACTTTCAATTAACTCAGCAAATAAGCTCTCCATCACTCTTACTTTGGGACAGAGAAAGCAGTCAAGTTTGAGGACTTTGTTTCCTGCAGTCCATCACAGAGCTCAGTGAGGTGAAGAATGATGTAAGTGACTGGCCACATGTCATGTGGAATCCCTTTAAAAATCCTAGAGAACCAACCATTGGGTTTCTTAAACTCCTACTGAGGGCCTCCTGTCTTAGAGTTCAGCGATTGCCCAGTCTGCTAGGGACAGAATGTTTGTGTCCCCCATAAAATTCACACGTTGAAGCCCCAGTCCCCACTGCAGTGTATCAAAAGACAAAATTACAAGAAATTTAGCAATATATTCAGTTGACTTATTCACCATTCATGAATCAGGGAAGCCTTCACTCTGCAAAATTGAGTAAGAGCTCACATCGAGCTATGTCAGGATACTGAGTTTTGAGAGGAAACAGAACAACAGGGGAAGACATGGGTGGGTTAACGTGAGGTTGCTTCAGGTTGCTCTTTCATAAGGATTGATGATAAAGGGCTCCCTGATCGCACTGACTCACGTAGACTGGAATCTTTATTCTGGGGAAAAACTGGTCTATTTAGGGGTCTATTTGCTTCCTTAAATATTTAATGTGGCATTTAGCATGAGTGAGTCAATTTTGGTTTGTTGAGGCCTAGTGCAGGTGCTCAGTTCAAAGCAATGGTATCCCATAATTTTGGTACTTGGAGGTGGGCCTTTGAGAGGTAATTAGGGCATGAGAGTGGTACCCTTATAAATGGGATTAGTGCCTAGGAAGAGAAGATGTGGAATCTCCTCCTCTGCTCTTCAGCATGTGAGGACACAAGAAGAAGGCCATCTACATACCCAGAAGAGGCCTCATCAGACCAGATCTGCCCTGTACCTTGATCCTGGACTTCCAGCTTCCAGAACTGTGAGAAATCAATATTTGTTGGTTAAACCCTCCAGTTTCAGCTGATTTGTTAGAGCAGCTCGGACTAAAACTGAGTCCAAACCCATTATTTGACAGATGAGGAAACTGAGGTCCAGAAGGGAGAAGTGACTTGTAAGAGGCCACCAAGCAAATTGACCACAGGTTGCAGCACTGGCCTCCTGTCTCCTAGATGTCACTCTTTCTACAACAACTCATTCCACTCTGTCCTCATCCACCATTTCTCACATTTCATTGTGAGAATTTCACCGTTTCCAATAAAGAAAATAGAAACACATTTCTAATCTGATTTCTGTACTTCTTCTTTCCAGACTCAAGGTTTTTTCACCCAGGGAGGAGGCACAGATTTTTCATTTCTTTGTGGATAGGCAAGGGTGGCACATGAATCTCTGACACTATGTCTGGAATAAGGGTTCATGTACAGAGGAGTCCCAGCCTGAGAAGGAAGAACATCTTCCAGGCGTAGGTGTACATCTCTGGGTCTCCTGTGCCCATGGTGAGACATGGGACAATAAGATTTCAACCCATAGTGTCCAGTTGAAGTAAACACGAAATGGACAGGCACAACTGGCCTCTCTCTAAGCTTTTTCATCTCCTTAGTTAGAGTACCATTTCTGGGCTTGCTGTGGATTGCCAGAAAGAGAAGCAAAAGTGAATTTGTGGTGTCATTATTCTCTCTTTAAGCATCTTGCATTGAAGTTCCG
Organism: Sciurus carolinensis; assembly: GCF_902686445.1. Lineage (NCBI taxonomy): Eukaryota > Metazoa > Chordata > Mammalia > Rodentia > Sciuridae > Sciurus > Sciurus carolinensis. The sequence goes on along the minus strand of NC_062215.1, from coordinate 68,039,009 downwards.
AGATTCTAGATCTCTTAGATAATGGAAACAGGAATTCTGCATTGTGTTTTAAATTAAACTGTTAGAGTCACTTTGTTAAAATGTATATGTAACTTTTTGCAATAAGGAACGCCTTTAGCTATGTTCCCACTTCTAAGAGAATCTATGCAGATGTTGCACGGTTTGAGTTAATTGGAACTAAATCAATGAAGCCACATCCAATGGGTTAATTATCTCCAGACTGGAGAATAAAATTCATGCCTATGGCAAATAAAGTTTACAGACTTAACTAACACAGTTTTCAGAACAAATATTCTAATAAATGCAGTGTCTTAAAATAAATTTTCGTAGTCTCCAGGTTACAAGTCAGTTGGCCTTAGAACTTTTTAAATCTTTCAGTAAGTTACAAACACCCCTTATCCCTGGTGGTGTATAGAATAGAACCTTTAGGTTAGGACGAACTGACAGAAACTAAGTAAAGATTTAACTTGAATTTTATGAAAATTGGTAGGCAGATATACTCTAATCTCTGTTGTCATTTGTGAGCTGATTGTCGGTTAATTGATTCAAAGATACCTTGTATTCTTAAAATTTGTGTCAATAACATCTTAAAGTATTTCACACTTCCAGCTTAAAAATAATTTTGTGACCTCTGATTTCAACTTTCATTCATTTTTTATTTTATTTTATTTTTTTACTTTCATGTATGTGTGGTGCTAAGGATCAAACCCAGGACCTTGTTCACACTGGGCAAACATCCTACCACTTAGCTACAACCCAAGTCCTCACCTTTTTCTTTTCTTTTTTTTTAGTTGTTGACGGACCTTTATTTTTATTTATTTATATGCAGTGCTGAGATATGAGCCCAGTGCCTCATACATGCTAGGCGAGTGCTCTACCACTGAGCCACAACATCAGCCCTGACTTTTTCTTTTTATAATAAAAACTAATTTAGGTAGCTTTGGGGATTTTTATTCCTTCACTTACTAGTTGATATTTAAACATATTTGTGTGAAATCTGTCACTATGTCACGCACACACAAAGCTGAGTGGCTTTTCTCCAAAAATCATAAGGCATGTTTCCAACAGTCTGATTTAAGACAGAGACCCCACGTCATGCAGGAAACACACTTTTGAAAGCTCTGGCAAAGCCACAAAGAAAAGAAGGCTGAAACTGAGGTTCTTTAGGGTCAAGAGTGGTACCCCTTTGAGAGGCTATGCCTTGCGTCACGAAGCATCAGAGATGGCACAAACACAAATGGTATGAATCTACGTTGTGCACAACCATAGAAACGAAATGATGTACCCCATTTGTGTACAAAGAATCAAAAGGCAGTCTGTAAAAATAAAAAAATAAATAAATAAATAAAAACAGGGTTCTCAAACATGAGCCTCAAATCCAGCCACCAGGGCTGATGCTCTGAATCACACATGCCAATTTGCTACAAGCTACTTCTGGGATGAACTGCACTGTGCAGACTGCCCCAAGGCAATTAGCAACAAGGATGTTTTTCCATTTAATGATGGTTGATAATTATCATAAGCAAAACATACAGGCCTCTGTGTATGCATATCTGTCTGTGTCAATGTCTTTATTAGGTTATCACCATCAAAATCCACCAACCAAAAAAATAAGCTGAAGTGGTGGCACTGAGCAAGAGTGGACTTTAGTGTTGCCACCCAGGATGAGCCCGAATGGCTCTCATTTGCTTACTGTTTCCACCAGGGATCAAACTGGAAACACAGAGCATAACTCTCCACATACAGCCTCAGGTTCACCAACCAAGGATCATTTTTCTTCAAATTTGTCTGACAACTGATCCTACCATTAAGGTAAGAGAGCTATCATCAGGAAAAAATATATAGGTCTTCATCTCAGAGTCAAGCGCTACATTACCCATGCAGGACATACAAAAGAGGCAACAAACAAACACACAAAGCAATCCCAGCACCCTTGCGTGTGTAAAGGCTGGTAGTTGAACAGTTGGAGGAGAATCGTTCAGAGTGTTGCCCTGTAATATGCTGGGTGTTAGCTAGACTGCTCTTTCCACCTCAGAAGTGGATTCAAGGAGAATACTCACAGTGTGACATGCCTCTGTGAGGATCCCGAACCACCCACAATGGCAAGACAAAGGTGAGCTCCTAAAGGGTCCCTCCTAAAGGGGCCGGTGACTTGCCCCTCTCTAAGCATGTGTGCTAGGAATAGAAGTCAACATGGCGAGTGTCCCAAGAGATCCCATGAGGAATACATGGCCCACTCCCAAGAGTTCTGCTGGGCCATGGACCCACCAGAGGGGGCTCCAAAGACCTCACTCATGCACCAGGAGGAAAGCCCCATCTTGAACATCTCCTCCAACTCCAAAGCCAGATAATGGAACACAGGTCAAGTAAAAATGCCCATGCTCTCTATCTTTCTCAAATATTTGCTGACTTCCTAGAGGGTCCAGGAATAATCCGGGCCAGGTGGAAAAATAAAGGACCCAAGCACGTAGCCACTTCCTATTCCAGTCTTCCAGAGGAGCTAGCAAGAGAAGCTTGTTCTGAGTTTTAAGAATTACAGGGGACTGGACACTTTATCACTGAAATCACACTATTTTGAGACTAGCAGTGACCAAAGGACTTTTCATTTCCTGAAAGTGACAGGAAATTGAGGAACCTGCCTGAGATATCATCTTCGAGGAGACAAAAAGGGTTGATAAAGTAAGTTTGCCAGACAGTCCAGAGAGGGGAAAAAAATAAATAAAGCTGTTTCACACTCACACCCTATCAAGCTCCACTCTGTCACCCCCATGGTGATTTTTGTCCACAGTTCTTTCTCCTGCAGAGCAGAGATGCTTGGATGAGGGTGAGTACTGACCCTGGTGCTGGCTGGTGATGGTGTGATGGACAGGCGATTGTATAGGTCAGGATCAGATGATGTCCAAGAGGATGGCTCATAAGAAGAAAGCAGAGATCAGGAGTCAGAGAGGGAATTGGGAAGAGGAGAAGGTCAGGCATGTGAATGGATTGATGGGGGGCCAAGGGCTTGTTTTTATGATGTTCTCACACTGAGGTTCAGAGGGCACCAGCTGATGCAGCACAGGAGATTTGGTAAGGGGAGACTTCTCAACTAGCAAAGGCTTGAGAAAGGGCAGGAGGGCAGGGCCCAGGATGAATGTGAAGCAGCAGAAAGCTCCTCGTGCAAAAAGCAAGCAAAATAGTTACCAGGAGTAGTATTGGGGAGAAGCAGCAGAGGGGCCTGTGCACATAACAGGGCAGGCTGTGCTGTAGCACCAAGCACCAGGAAATTTCAGGGACCTTAGATAGGTCCAAGTGGGTTGGCTGGGGATTTCACTCTGGATGGTCCTCACTCTGGGACACAGTATAAAGGAGAGGATATTCTTCAGATCATGCTCCATGACTGTAGCAGAAGGAAGAGAAAATAGGAAGAGAAAATGTTGTGTCCCCTGCAGTGACTCCTTAAACTTCCTCCTGGAGTTGCCTCACCTCACCTCCAATCACATTTCTTTGGCCAAAGCAGGTTATTGGGGTGCACTCAAGTTCAAGAGAGAGGGAAAGAATAACAAGCCTAGAATGCTGGAACTGGAAACAAGGGAACCGTATTGCAATCCATCCCAGTGCCCCAGGAGAAAGTAAAAGGTCCTTCTGAAATTGGAACTGGAAAAAGTTGCTGGACATAGTAAGGAAGATCTGTGAGACCTGAAAGCTTAGGGCTGCAGATGGAAGCTAGCCTCCCACAAGAGACCAACCTGACCTGCCACTCAGATAACCTAAGCTAAATGAACACAATGTCCAGGTCATGAGCCTAAAGCTGTGTTCCTCTCCATTCATCCTTTATTCATCCACTATATAGATATTTATTGAACACATACTATGCACCAGGCAAGATGCTAACTCCTGTAGAGATATTAATCACCAACCAAGATATGTGATCTCTGACCTCTAAGAAATCAGTCAGAAGATTCCTATCCCGAGGTCTTCTCTTGAGGTACAGAAAGCAGGGACAGTATGACTGAGAGGAAAGAACCCTGAATTTGGAGGCAGAAGTCCTGATTCTTGCTCTAACTTAATGACATAACATTGGTCAAGTTCATTCCCCTCCGTAGGCTTTGTTTTCCCCATCTTATTCATTGCTAAGGATGGGTTCTGGTCTACCAGCTTAAGTAAAACAGAGCAACAGAGGAACAGAAAAACCCCACAAGAGACTGGAAATCATGGGTAAGATTCCTCTCCATGTTTCCAGTCACTCACTTCTGCTGCTCTGTTCATCTACAAATGTCTCTCCTCCACATGTTCATATCCATCCATGACTGCTTCAGTGCAGGGCCCTCTGCGCCCTCCTCCCCACCAAAGCCATCAACTTTAAGTCCAGAGCTAACAAAGCCCAGAAAGAGAGAGAGAGAGAGATGTTTGTCCTGGACTGTCTCATATATCCACTGCTAGTGCAGTCAGCTACCTGGGGAGGAGTCATGTGTCCACTTTGTAAGGACTTTCTGAAAGCAGGAGTAGAATGCATATCTAAAACATGGGGCTGGGGAGAAAGCAATGGGCATCATCTCTTCATGGAGCAGTTACAAAATGATGACAATCATATCCTGGTCATCATAACCCTGCATGCAGTAATACTTCTTTTCTGAAAACTGTGTTAGTCAGTTTTCCACTACTATAGAGAAATCCCTGAGAAAATCAACTTATAAAGAGAAAATGTTTATTTTGGCTCACAATTTCAGAGTTTCTGATCCATGATTGGTTGGCCCTGTTGCTTAGGTCCTGTGGCCAGGCAGCATGTGACAGTAGGAGCATGTGGCAGAGAAAATCCACTCACAAACCATTCAGGGAGCAATCAGAGTAGAGGAAGGGACCAGGATACCATAATCCTCTTTGAATGCACACCCCCAATGACCTAAAGACCTCTCATTAGGCCCCACCTCCTGAAGGTTCCACCACCTCCCAAGAGCACAGCTCTGGGGCCTAAACCTTTGTTCCTTTGGGAGACATTCAGAATGCAAACCATAGCACAAATCAAACTACAAATCATTGTAAAAGTGACTTATTTGCATGCCACATCAGTCTGCTCCCTAGAATAATGGCTCCTATAACCCATCCTTTCACCCTTATCCAAATCCTTCCTCATTCAAGGGCTTGGAGAATGGGGTATCAGCTGTAATCCTGGAGCATGTTCTAAATGGTTAATAACCTTTTTGTCCTGTATGGTTTCCTGGGTCCCCTGGCCCAATGTAGGATCAAATCCTCCCAATAAATCTGTATCTTGGTGCTCCCATGTCAACATTCTTCTCCAGCTGGGCCACCCCCACAGCCCTCCAGGAGCAGGCATGCCATGCTCAGCATCTGCTGTCTCTTGGACCTGAGTCCTGCTGTGGGCACTAAGATCAAATGTTCCACTCAGCTCTCCTTGCAGTTTAAGGTTTTATCTTGCTGATATTGTGAACCAGGATTCCAAGCCTTCCTCTGCCCCTGCCCACTGTCCTCACTCAGTTCCTTCCCCTCCCCTCCCTCGTAGGAGGTCAGGCCTCAGTGGAACTGATCAGTTGGCTTTGAAATCAAGGCTCTGGAAAAGGAGAAGCTGGAAAAGGTAGTTGGGCTGGGGAGGTCTCAGGATCTGGGAAAGAGGCTGTGCTCTCAGCTGCAGGGTGGGACAGCAAGGAAAGGCCAAGGACAGTGAGCATGAAGACAGTTACAGTCGACTGGGCCTGCCTTCCATCACATGCATGTTTCTCCCTTGACTGTGGCATCCTTTTGAGTCTCGGTCACATGTGCCACGACTTCTGTAAGCTCAGGTCTTTCATCCCCAGCTAAACTCTCTCTGAACAGTCAATTGATCTTTTAGGCTACGAGGCCATACCACATCAGCAGCACGACCCTGAGGCTCATTGGTGCAGTCCCGATGCCCAGTCAGAGTGGGCATGAGTTCAGGCCAGGCTCTAGAGTCCCTGCAGAGCCTCGTCCTTCAGCCAGCACCTGCTCCAAGGTGGCTGATTACCCACAATTGCACCAGCAGATTCAACCCAAATGCAGCTCAGTTGCTTTGAGATTTTTACCACCCAATGTGGGTACTAAATCCATGCTACAAAATCTCACTGTGCCGTCCTGGAGAGCATATGGATCAGCAAGTGGGTGGCAGGAAGTTTGTACAGAAAGGGATGGAGGAAAAAAAGAGACTGAAAACAAAAACTGAAGTGTCCTAAACTCCTATCCCAGGATTCAGATCAGACAAATGAGAAAGGCCAGGGAATCTAACAGGGGTGTGTAGATACCTCCATGGGCCAAACCCACTGCCCTGGAATCTAAGACTGGTCTGTTAACCAAATATTCTAGAAGAAACCAGCACCTTGTTCAGACTCAATGCATATATTTTACTTCAGAAGTTTGTTACCAAGTAGGGCCCTAGGGACAGGTTCACTCCTAAATGTGGGGAGCACAAGCAAGGGAATAAATGGCCACCCACAGACCCCAGGTCTGATGAGTCAAGAGGACAAAGTGAGTCCATTCCCCCAGAAAAATAAAATATGTCCTATCCTTTTGCTTTAGGAATATATTCTCATAATTACAAATATCAATATAGATAAAGCAAGGTTATATATGTGTGTGTGTGTATACAACTTGCTTATCTCTCTTGCTTTATATATAGATATTTAAAATCTTGCTATGTTTACATATAAACATGTGGTACATGTGTACCTATATAAAACATACATATTATATATAAACACACACACACACACACACACACACACACACACACACACATAATCTGGCTATGGTTTTTATCAGACTGAAAATCAACAAAACTTCAAAGGCGCCTAAGTTCAATTTTTACTGCACATATCTGGGTGTTCTGTTGACAACCCACTGCTGTTCGGATGAGTAATAAAGTGAAAACATACATTATTTATAAGTATTACATATTTATCCCATAAAATTTATGTTTTCCTGTCTTCATACCAGCAAAAATCACTAATTGTGTTGTGATGGGCAATATTTTTGTATAATATGGGTTTTGTTGAAAGCCATGTCAGATGAGACAACTTTTCTTGAATCATTGAGATTTTTTTTTTCTAATTTATTCCAATATGGACAAATGGCTCTGCTGGGATGGTTGGAACTGGGATTGTCAATGACTGTATTAAAGCAATGTGTAGGTTCAAAACAAGGCTATAAATTTTATATAAGGTTCAAACAGCGCAACGGGGCTGTGTGTGATAATTATGTCCCAGAAAATATTAACGCTGTGAATTTCATGGAAGATCCCTCTCTCACATCATGCTTTTCACTAGTTATTAGAGCGATGTCTGTGAAGAATCTGTCCCACACTCCACAGAGGTTCCAATTACCTATGTGGACACACACATGCAAACACATGCCTACGCACAGGAATTTGAGAACAAAACAAACTACTAGTTATTATTGTGACACGGCCTTCGGCCTCCACCTGCAATGCTTGTGATTTTGTGCCTGCCTCCCTCTGTCCTGAGCTCCACTGGAACCTCACGTGGTAACCAAAGAAGCAAGAACGCAGACCTTCTCTTTACACAAGGATCAACTCTTTTCATGGTATCTGGAAGGAAGGATTTGACAAGGTAATTAATTTCCCTTTCCACTCGCTGACAGCTTCTGCGGCTCATCCTCTTCTGTCCCTCGGGGGCCGGCAGCCTCTTGGCATGCATCGCCTGGAATTCAACATAGCTCAGGTTTGGGGGATGCAGGGTGAGAGATGGGTGGAAAAGGTCTGTTTCCTGAGACTGACAGTCACAAGTGGTCAGTAAGGTTCTGTGTTGCTCCATATAATTGCGGAGCTGTACATCCGGAGGGCAGAGTACAGAAAAGGATTTCTAGACATTTATTTTTAGTGTGCCATTTATCTGTGGGGCCCTGTGAAAACATGGGGTCCAGTGCAGGAGGGCTAAGAGCCGTGCGGCCCACCCCCATGTGGGCTTAAATAGAAGTAAAGAGCAGCCCTGAAGCGCCCTGACCTCACGCCTATCACCACGGCCACAGGGGGCAGCTCGCTCAGGGAGGGGAGGGAGTCCAGCCACAGAGGGAACGTCCACCTCTCCTCCAGCAGGAGGGTATGGGAGGCACCAGGGGGAACTAACAAGCCAGAAAACACCTTCACTTCATTCCCATTAGCATGGGGACAGCGGCTCAGCCACAGAACGGATCTGCCAGCATCTCACTGCTTTTACTTGTGCTTGGGCTGAGGAAAGGGGAGAGAAAGGCAGGGGGGTTCCAGCCACTGTAGGAAGCTGGTGGCAGATTCCTGAAAGTTCCCTTCCAGGTCTCAGCACTGGAGTCCGCTGCCTGCTCCTTCACCAGTGGCAGGACCTGGGAGGCTTACGGTACACAGAAACCTGGCTCTTAGGGAAGAAGACTGCCTCTGCGCGGCTGTCCTCGGAGACTGCGTGCTCTAATGGGTCACCCAGTGCCCTTTGTGGAGTGATAAGATCTGCCACACTCTGCGCGAGGGGTGGAACGTATACTGAAAGCAAAACCACTCTTGGTCCTCCTAGAGTTTACTGGAGAACAGGAGGCAGCCTCGTGAGGAGGAAATACAGCCTATGTGAGAACAAAGATGCACAAAGGGATGTAGAGAGGACCAAAGGAACCAGTGACCTGTCAGGGGACAAGGTGTCAGGGGACATCCACAGAGAGCTGAGCCTTGACAGGAAGCTCAGGTATCCCAGGAGAGCTCCGAGGGCCTTTGTGATGTGCAAGGCAGCCGCCTCAGCATGGTGATGGATGGTGGGCAGGGAAGGGGTCAGGGTGGCCACATGACCTGGAACACCTGCTCGATCTCGCTGAGCACATATGTGAATGACCAGTACACCCAGCGGATAGCCCGGCTTCCTGTTCCTCATGAAATTGAAAATTATCCCCAATCCTCTGCCTATCAGCATGAACAAGCTTGATCTATGATCAAGACGTAACTTTCAGTGGACCAATAGGATTAAGTGGCAGGGCCTACATAGGGCCTGACCATGGCTCATCCGTGACTCTCCGGAGCCTTTTGTCTGGTGACTGCTGATCTGTTTGATGCCAGCCTGCCTGCCTCTGGTGGCACAGCCAGCCTTGGTTCTCAGACAGCTGCTGGCAGAGTCAGCTGTGGGATCTTCCAGACACCAGCCCTTCATGTGATGAGTGTGCCCCAAGCTGACTCGGGATTGGCAGATCAAGGGGCTGAGGCTTTGGGATTATGAACTTGGGTGTAAGACCCCACACAGGGACCAGGAGGGACCTATGTCAGACATCAGAGGTCAAAACCAATCTCCCCTCCACTGTCCTGCCAGGTGCACAGGTGGGAACCTCACATGAGGGTGGAACTCTCCTTCCTGCAGCTGGACCCAGGAGAGGTTTGGGAGCCCCAGGCTGGGGAAGGCATCCCCTGCCCCTGGCCCTGGCCCGCAGGGATTCTGCAAGCTGGGGAGCTACCAGAATATTGGAGGATCTCTTTGAGAATGTGAGGAGAAATCCACACACTACTCTTAGGTAGCAACCCAGGGACATTCCAAGGGAGGAACAAGAGAATCAGGAAGAAGCCAGTGGAGGATGCAGTACTGATTTCCTGTGGTGGCAGTAATAAATCACCCCAAACCAAGTGGCCTGATGCAACACAAATGTATTCTTTCACAGTTCTAGAAGCCAGAAGTCTGAAACGGGCTCTCCTGGGCTGAAACCCAGGTGTGAGCAGCACGACCTCCCTGCAGAGGTTTCCCTCCCTGGCCCAGCTTTCAGTGGCTGCCACGTTCCTTGGCTTGCGGCCACATCGCCCCATCTGTTCTTCACATTACCTTCTTCTCTTCTGCAGCTTAATCTCCCCCTGCCTTCCTCTGCCTCCCTCCTATCAGGACACTTTTGATGACATGGGGCCCACCTGGATAATCCAGAATAATCTCCTCATCACAAAATCCTAGACTTCATCCCATCTGCAAAGACTGTATTGTTGCATAAGTGACAGTCACAGAGGTAAACCCTGCTAAGGTAGGACTTAGTGTCTTTAGGGGGCATTCTTCAGCCTACCGCAGAGGCTGAACTGTTGCTAACTCGTTTATTTGGCATTCAAGTTTGAGCCCATACTCTGCCTTAGATGGGGGACTCCTTCTGATAAAGGACGCGGACATGCATCAGACATGGGCCTCACTTTCCAGAACATTCAGTGTAGCTGGGGAGGCAGATGCATCATCAGTTAGCTGCTCCAGGAGCAGGAACCTCTCAGAGGCCTGGGAGTGAGGTCTCTGAACTAATACAGGGACCAGTCTGCCAGGCTTTTATTCAAGAGAGCTTAGGGGATGCCCATCTGGGAGTGTCCGTGTGACAACGAAAGTTGGTTGCTAGGGACCTTCACAGGATGAACTGATACAGCCTCCTTTGAAAAGGACTGTCTACCTGCACTCTCCGTACCATTCCCCTCTGCCTTCCCCCCTGATGTTCTGGAAACAGAATCTGAGAAGGGCTGATGCTCTGGGTGAGAGAAGGACAGAAAAGTGGAAAAGGAAGAATTCAGACCATTTACCTGCTAGAGAGCAGCGGTGGAGCGGGTGGAGGAGGAGGAAAGCAGGGGGGCTGAGGGAAGGAAGAGTCTGTTCCCCTGCTTTCTTCAGTCTTCCCACCCTGCTTTTGAATTTGCTTTTGTCTCTTCAATTAATAGGTTGTTTTAGAGAAGTTTTTCATGTATGGAAAAATTGAGCAGACATTTTAAGCTGTCCCCATATACCTTCTCTTCTCCAATCTAGTTTCCCCTATTGTGAACATCTTGTATTGCTGTGGTGCATCTGTTAAAACCGATGCACCAATTTTGCTACATTATTACTAACTAAAGTTCATAGTTTGTATTAGGGTTCACTCTCAGTGACAAATATATAATGACATGCATCCACCATTACAGTCTTGTACACGATAGTTTCACTGTCCCCTAAATCCACTGTGTTTATCCCTTTCTTCCCCCAACCCCTGGCAACCCCTGATCTTTTTTTACTGTCTCTATAATTTTGACTTTTCCAGAATGTTATATACAGTTGTTGAAATCACATAGTATGTAGCCTTTTCAGACTGACTTCTTTCATTTAGCAATGTATTTTCATAATTTCTTCTTGAAGGCTGAGTAATATTCCATTGTGTATATGTACCACACTTTCTTTATCTGTTCATTTGTTGAAGGGCATCCATGTGGGTTCCACAGTTTAGCTATGGTGAATGGGGCTACTAAAATCATTAATGTGGTTACATCACTGTAGTATGCTGATTTTAAGTGCTGTAAACATTTTGTATGTAGGTAAATGTAAGTTTTCAACTAATTTGGGCATGTAGTAAGAATATATTGGGGCCTGGTGTGGTGGCACCAGCAACTTAGGAGGCTGAGGCAGGAGGATCACAATTTTAAAGGCAGCCTCTGCAACTTAGTGAGGCCCTAAGCAACTTAGCAAGACTCTGTCTCAAAAATTAAAAAAAAAATTTAAATGAAAAAGGACTGGGGATATGGCTCAGTGGTTAACCACCCCTGGGTTCAATTCCCAAATTGTGTAATAGATATTTGGTTATATAAGAAACTGCCAAGCTGTCTTCCAAAGTGGCTATACCATTTCTAATTTCTACATCAGTGAAGGGGAGACCTCTGTTCCTACACATCCTCGCCAGCATTTGATATTGTCAATGTTTTGCATTTGGGTCCTTTTAATAGGTATATAGCGGTAGCTCGTGGTCTTAATTTGCAATTCTCTAATGACATGGGATGTGGAACATCTTCTTATTTGCTTTATCTGCCATCTATTCAGATCCATACCATGAAGTCAGAGAAAAAAATGGACCATCAAGTCATGAAAAGACGTGAATGAACTTTAAATGCATGGATACTTTCTATTTTTTCTTTGGTGACTTGTCTGTTCAGATTATTTGCCCATTTTTAATTGGCTTATCTGCTTGTAATTGCCTAATTTCAAGGGTTCCTCATCTGTGTGTGGACACAAGCCTTCTCCCAGATACCCGAGGCGCACATTGCTCCAGCCGTGGCTCGTCTTCACTCTCGCAGCTCTCCCACCTCTGAGTGTCTTGGCTGGTGGGAGTTCTAGGCATGTGCAGTGTGCCGTGCTGGAGGAGGAGGGAAAGGAGGTTACAGGGAGTGGTGCTGAGATTCACTTTAGTTTTCTTCAAGAGATAAGACAGGGGAAGCACAATCCATGTTCAATCTTAATTTTAATATTTTTTGTTCTTTGAAAGGACGTCCCTCAAAGGGGCCACCAGCCGGGCGACAGCCTCTCCAGGGTTTTGCTTCTGCAAAACTGATCCTACATCGCAAACCTATTCACGTGCCCATCTCTCTGCCAGAGTGTAAAGGACTCAGCTCATCCTCATCGTCCCCCTGTGCCTACTCTGGAGGACAGTGCTTAGCTGGCAAGTGTGGAATGTTGAAAGGACAACTTTCACAGGAGTCAAATCAAAAGCGTCCTCTTCCTTCTGTGCCTTCTCCTCCCTCTGGCGTCCCTAGACTGCCTGAGAAAAGCTCAAGCCCCGCAATCCCACTGGCCATCTGGTCTTCCTCTCAGCAGGCCTAGAATGTCCCCTAAGTCTTCCAGTTCTACAGGCCAGTCCATTCTCTGCAGCTGCTGCCCTCCGCCCACCCTCAGCAGGTGTAACTGTCTCATTTGGACTCACCCAAAGCCATTCCGCACAGGAACCAGGGGAAAGTAGGCTCAAATAACATCAGGATCTGAGTCGAAAAGAACCAGAGAAACATGGAATCGAAACATCATGCAAAAGAGTTGAAAAATGGAAACGATGAAAGGGGGAGGGATGGAGAAGTATTTGTGTTTATATTTTCAGTCCATTAACATTTCAGAAAAATCAATGGATTTAGAATTTTAAAACGTCAATCTTAAAAGCTATGCCCTTGAGCTAGTTACTCTCTCAGATCTCAAATCCAGCATCAGTACAAAGGGCGGACTGGTCATCTGATTTCCAAGGACCTTCCCATATCTTATCTTTTCAGTAGGGCAGCAATTTCTGTTCCTTCTGGAAGATGTTTTCATCATTTAAAGAAGAACTCAAAACATTTGTTTTCCCTCAGCAATTCCTGGAGTTGCCACTAGATGGCAGAATGAGACCACAGTGGTGCTGGGTCCGGCGGGCTGCCGATCTGTATGCAGCCTCGGTGGCTGCAAACTAGCAAACCGTCTACTGCAGGCATCTGATTAATAATAGGGCTGTAATTATCTTTACACAATCCTGATTGCAGCTCTGTTGTAGCCTAGCTGTTAAATTAAACTGCACAAATAAATATGCTGGGCAACTCAGCCTCCCCAGCAGTCCCCACTCTGGGTGGCTTCCAAGCTCATTAACATATCAAAACACAAACTCAACCCTCCCAGCTCCCTTCATTTTCATAACAAAAGGGACCCCCTTTCATCTCCCCAGCAACCCAATCTGTATTTAAATAGCTCTGTGAAGACTGATAACGTTATTACTTTATTTCCCCAGTCTAGCCCTGGGGATATTTCCAATCTGTTACCTCTGGAAACGGGATGGATGTGTTTTATTAGGAAAATGAATCACCCTCCACCCCAGCTGCCTTAAGCTCACGAATGGATGTAGATGGGAAGGAGAGCAGGCGGGATACCTCTCCTGGAGACTCTAGAAATCACAGATCAGTCTTGCTCTTTTCCTCCCAGACTGATCAATGTCTGATCTCGCAATGATCAAAATGAAATGAATGAAAAAGTAAAGAAAAAAGCAAACAATCTAACATCAGATGCATTCTGCTTAGGATTGGGGTTACAGACACTGGTTAAAGTTACAAGGATCAGACTCTGAACACTTTAGTCATTGTGGAGTTATTAACCATAGGACTTAGAATACCTTAGGAATTGAGTTCACTGAAAAAGCACCGCTCCTCAACTCTCAGGGGGCTGCTCAGTACACTTTTTGCAAAATATCCTATGCAAGAGTATATCTGCAAAGAGCATCCGTTGTCTCTACCAAACTGTTAAACCTTAAGAACTTATCTTCATTTTCTTGAAATCTGTTCATTTGAGGATGAGGAACCAAAGTCCAGGGATAGGAGTGTAGCCCAGGGTCTTAGGGAGAATCCTCTTCAGAGTGGGACAAGGATTCTCTGAGTCTCCTAACTCCACATCTAGTCACCTTGAACTTGATCTCCTCCAGCCTGTTTCTCCATCAAGAATTCTGAAACCCTTTCCCTAGACTTAGCCAGAACAGATCAACCATAAACAGGAGTTAGGGATGTAAGTGAAGGAATGCATGAAAAGCCAGAAAGGAGCTGCCTTAGATCAGAGAGGTGCTGCTACCCAAAGCTGGTCCGTAACTGAAGGGCCTGCAGGGAACATAAATCCAGCCCAGGGACTCACATGCAGTAAGACTTCAGGGAGAACACAGCTGAGCCCCCCAGTCCTGTTCCTGCCAATAGACCTCTTTCTTCAGTTCCCACTGGGGCAGGATTGGCTCAGAGGTGGGAACAGGCCTGAGCATAAAGGCAGTGGGTAAGAGACTGGAGAAAGCAGGGCAGGAGTTGCAGCCCATTCTCTGAGAACACTTCCAGGTCATTTTATAAGGAAAGGTTTTTTCGACTCAGGGTCCAGAGGTGGGGAAGCACCAGGGCACGGCTGGGTTTCTGGCGAGGGCTTTCATATGGCATCACAAAGTGGCAGAAAAGAGGAAAAACAACAAGGGCAGCTTCACTTATGATACAACCTGCGCTCCCATTGTTACCCAGGCAGAGGCTTAACTCCGAGGGTCCTAACAGGCCAGATCCATCACCCTCATGGAGAGGCTAATTAACAGAGAGAGAGAGAGAGAGAGAGAGAGAGAGAGAGAGAGAGAGAGAGAGAGAAGGAGGAGAATGCTGTCCGCAGTGCAGTCATCACTTTATATAGAGGCAGAACAAAAGGGAGAGTCAAGGGGTGTGATCCCACCAGGCGCTGGGCCTGCAGGCAGACAGGGTCACAGCTCTGGCTTTGAGGGGTTTTCTGGCATCTGAGTGGCACTGGGACTTGGGGGCAGTCTCTATTCAGCTTCTCAGCTTGAGATGATGGCCAGTAGGAGGCTCAGATGGAGAAATGGTTTTAAAGGACAACTTTGCAGAACAAAATGGAGTCACCTAGACCATGGTTCCACCATCTTATAATTTTCCAATTTTAAAGGAGCTGCCAGTGGAGCATATAGAAACTGTTCCAGTCCTCAGAGAGGGAGAACTCACTTATTCCCTTGAGAATTGTCCCTCTCTTAACCACCCATCGCCTCCTGCCGCAATGGCAATCAAGCTCAACTTGAGTCTGGAGCCCAGGAGGGGCTAGCCCCAGCAGCAGGGTGTTAGGCGCTGCGATAGGCCCTGGCATGCTCTGAAAGGATGTGAGTGGTCTTCTCCTTCCTCAAGGAACCAGAGGGCCATCCAGGGACAACTCCATAAGGTGTGGGAGGAGTCATGGAGATGGGGGAGGGAAGCCCTGAGCTGGGTCCAGCTGGGACACGTATGCTGGGGGCCGGGTGCTTCTGTTAGGTCCCCAGGCTGCAGAGGAGAAACGGGGACTTACCTGTTGAAGGCAGCCCCCTCTCACGGCCCAACGTGCCCTGCTTGCACGCTTCTCCCGCACAGCTCTGTGCCCTCTGAGCGGGCGTCTTCTCCTCCTTTCAGTCGAGGAAGCGGGTTGGATCAAGTGAACGGGAAGTTCTGGGGGAGAGATGATAGTGCACCCTGAGAAAGAAAAGGGTCCTCTTTCCTGCCAGGGGGAAGGTAGACAGGGGCCTGGAGCATGACAGAGGGGTCTCCCCGGCTGGAGAACCACACCTCTCCCCATGGGGTCACAGTTACAGAGGAGGCTTTGCTCTTGCAGCCCAAGCCTGGGTCTCTCTCAGGCGGGGGTCATGCTGCTTCCCTTCCTGCTCACCTGCCCAGGAGGCAAAAGCAGTCAGAGTCCCCAGAGCCAGCCTGCTCCCTCCTCACCCCTGGGGAGGACATCCAGAGGTACACAGCTGGGCCCAGGGCCTGGGGCAGCTCTGCTGCCAATTGGCCTGTTTTTTCCTGGAAGAGAGGTGGAAAGACATCTGGATGGACTCTGGGGACTGCTGTCACACAGGACTTAGGTTCCCTCCCATGAGCTCCGGGGGGTTGGGGGGCTCATGCATTTATGCATTACACAAATATTAATTAAAAGTCTATTGTGTACAGAGTATTACACTAATCACTTAAGAGGCACGCGAAGGAAGACAAGGACATAATAAAGCCTTGTATTTATCATCCTTGAGTCCCAGAGCTCTAAGGCAGCTCAGAGACCACTCGGCAGCTTTCTCACGTGGCCCAGAAGCTGGAGACGGAAGGGACACACGGGACCCCTCACTGTCTCATTTTATAGATGAGAAACAGAGACCAGGAGGGGCAGAATCTTGGCATTCCCACGCTCCCACACAGGAGCCCTGTTAGCCAAGTGGGGTCCTGGCTTCTGTTTCTCTTCCATTGTCAGGAATCTCCGCTTTAAGGAAACAAAGGTCTTTTATTTCTCAGGTTACTGTCCTGGGTGTCCCCTCAAAGAGGTTTGGCCTGAGGCCGGGAGCTTCCTGGGATGTCTCAGGATGCAGTCCAGCACTCCTGCCCTGAAGGACAGGAGAGTGAAAGGACCCGAGTGTGGGGTCAGAAGTTCCAGAGCTCCAGACCTGGGAGTTGGGCAGTTTGAAAGGGAGAAACCCAAGATGGGCACTCATGGAAGCTGTCTGGAAGCAGGAGGAAACCAGGGAAGTAGCCCAGGAAGCGGAGGGCTAGCAGGAACTGCCCAAGCAGCTTGCCCGCCAGAAGTGGGGTTTTGCAGTTAGACCAGTGGTACAAAGCCCAAATCCATTGCACTGAGGATGCGTGTGTACTGGAAAGTCACTTACCTTTGCTGAGCCTTGACTTTCTCATCTCTGAAATGGGAATAATGCTCGTAGCTGCCCCTTAAGGTTGTTGAGGGTCATGTGAGAACAGCAGAATGCCTGGCTGGTTTTGAACACTCCGTAAACATTGGCTCCGCTCATTAACATCAAAGTGCCTGGAAGATGTGAGGAAAAGGATGACGCATGACGCGAGGATAACATCAGAGGACAAGGTTGAGGCCAGGCACATTGTCAGAGGCTGGCCTCGGGGGTCACAGGGGAGTGTCCTGAGAACCCTGAGGTCACAGCGGAAGGGAGCCTCTGCCACCTTTGGGCCCATGGCCTTGGAGAAATCACCTCTCCCTGGGCTTCACTTTCTTCATCTCCAAGAGAGGAGTTGGCCCAGATTTTACCTTGGAACACTTTCAAATCTCAGGTCTGTGGGGCCCCTGGAAGAAAAATGGGAACTGGGGAGAAGCTGGGGGTGAGAGGTGACATGTCCTGAACAGGAGTAGCAAGAGCCTTGTCCTATCCAGAGGTGAGGGTGGCACAGCCAGTGTGGACAAGGGCTGCCCAGGGCCTGGCCAGGTGCAGTGTGAACCTGCAGGCCCCACTGTGGGGCGGGCAGGGCCAAGACTGGTGCCCCATGGCCACAGGGGAGCAGAGCCATACTCTCTGTCAGTTACAGAGCACATTCGCCTCCAAGATCCATGGGACTTACACCAGGACACTAGGAGGCGGGTGGAGCAGGGATGATTTTCACAGCAGAGGACACCAGGGTCAAGGTAGTGGGCTAGGTCTATTTTCACTCATCTCAAAGTATGTTCCTAATGCTTTGTGACATTTTCTTTTTCACTCATTGATTATTCAGTAGTGGGTTATTTACTTTCTATATACTTGTGAATTTCCCAAGTTCCTTTCTGTTCTTAATTTCTAATTTCACCTCCTTGTAATCAGTGAACACACTTTGTACAATTTCACTCCTTTCACATTTATTGAGGTTTGTTTTATGGTCTGCCATATGGTCCATCATAGAGAATGTTCCATGAGAAAACATGGAGGAAAAAAATATGCATTCTGCTTCTGATAAGGGCCAGGTAGGGTTAGGCCTAACTTCTGCAGAGCGTCATTCAAGTCTTCTATTTCCTTGCTAAGATTCTATTTTCTAACCATACTTAGAAGTGTAGTATCAAAGTCTACAACTCAGTTGTGGAATTGTCTACTTATTTCCTTAATTTGGTCAATTTGTCTTCATAGATCTTTGTCATTGTTACAAACATCTGATATCGTGAACGTTTTGTCATTTTAAAGTGATATTTTGCAGTGATAAGTTTTTTGTTTTAAAGTCTGTTTTGTTGGATATTCATAAGCCACTTCAGTTGTTTTGTTCCTGCTGTTTGCATAATATATCCTCTTCTATTCTTTTACTTTCAACATATTTGTATCTTTAAATCTGAAGTGTGTCTCTGGTAAATAGCATATTGATGGATTTTTTTTTTCCAGTCCGACAGTCTCTGAAGTAGGAAGAAATTGGGTCTGCCTTGATGAGTCCCCAAGGGTCCTGGGACTGCTGTAGGTCTTACTTAGATAGTATATAGTAGCAGAGCTGGATGCTGATACTTCTCCCCAGAGGGTTAAGCCTCTGGTGTTCCTCCATAATAGGCATAGTCACCCCTGGGTGGCAGTGGCTTTACAGAGCTCTTTAAATGCCTCCTTACCCATGCTCTCTGCTAAGCTGTAGGTCTTATTGGGTCTCACACCAAGTCTTTAAGCCAACAGATGTGGGAGGATGGTGACCAGGGCACTCTCTGGTCAAAAGTGATCTTCAGGGTGTACATTTAGGACCAATGGGCACCAGACCCCTTATGCCTGGAGACAGCTATATTGTGGGTCACCCTACCCAGTTCCCATTTTCCAATCTCTAAGAAACATCTCATGTGTAATCACAACCCATATCCTGGAGTTGTTTCTTGTTCTAGTGATTTATACATCCACCCACCTATGTGCTCGTCAGAGCTTTATTGAAATTTCTTCCGTGCAGCCATCTTATAGAAAACACTAAGTTAAGTATGGCTCTGTCAATTAAGCCCCCTCTATAGGAACTCAAAGTGTCCACAAGCCATTTTTCCAGCACACTCCAATGCCAACACGAGGGACATAGGGCCAAGGTGGGCTCACTAGGTGGAAGAGTGAGGGATCAAAAAATTCTGCTTCAACTGCTGGTGAAGTAAGTAGGAATTAGCCAGCCAGCTTATAAAGCATCAGGGAAGCAGGGGCAAGGCATTCTGGGTAGTGCAAATAGGCTGTTTGGAGAAGCCTACGCATCCATGCACTATGCGGAGCTACAACTGGGTCCCTATGGCAGGACCATGAGGAACAAACCTGGAGTGGACGGGGACGCAACCCTGGAAGCAGGTGGTTCAGGTCCCATTCTTACCTTCTTATGTCTGGGATGATCTGAAGGCTTAAAAGACCCTTGTCTACAACTGGCCTTTACGCCCTCTCTGTTCCTGCTCAAGCAAGGTCCATATCCAGGCCCACTTCTCCCAGAGTCCCTCAGCACCTGGATGTCCTCAGTGTCTAGTTAGTTCCAGTGGCAGGGAGGACAACCCTGACATTCTCCCTCATTCCATGGGCTCCATCCCGCTACCCCTCCCCATCCCTGGGTCACCCGGCAAGAGTTCATGGTTCAACTCATTTCTATCCAACAGTCCACATAGAGCCCCTGTCCGAAACCTGGCAGGGCGTTGGACGTGGGGCTTCGGGGGCTGTCTGAAAATCAGCAAGAATCAATGCTACAGCAGGCCTCGGCCTGGGCAGGCTGCTCCGGGCTGGGTTTGTGGCGGTTATGTCTGAGTAGAGCAGGAGAAAATTGCATTGTCTGTCACTGTCAGTGTTATCAGCAGCAAACACAAACATTTTAGAAGCCAAGATGGATAACTCTGGCTACAGGCAATGCCCAGAGATGTTGCTCAGTGCCTGCCCAGGGTCTCAGGGACTCTTCCATCACTCAGCATCAGCACTGCCATACCTTTTATTACCCCTTAAAATCTCCAGGGTGCTGAATTTTGAATTTTCTTTCCACTGAATTCTGCAGCCCAGCCAGGAAGAGTCCCCCCTACATGCTCATACATATAAAGCACACTAGCATCCACATAACCCCTACCTCCTGCATCTGATTTGATTGTCCTCTCAGCCTGCGTGGCAGGCACGGTAACTATTAACACCCCCACTTCACAGATGAGGAACATAGTGCGCCAGTCAGTGATAAGCAGCTATCAGGTGGAGGAACCGGACAGTGAAACAGATATATTGATTCCAAGGAGAAAATGCTTTCCAGCCTACCAGTCCTTCTTGGCCTAACAACAGGACCCAGAGATTTAGGGTCTAGAAACACAAAGTAATGAGTGTCTTTCTTCTCCCTCATGTCTTGGCCTTCCTGGATGCCCCTTAAACAGCTCTGTGTACCCCCAAGACTTCCTGCGTCCACCTGAGCAAGCACCTGCTCTGGAAGTCAACACGCGGGGCTGACTAGATGGAGGGTAACAGCCGAGAACAAGTCCCTGGAGTGTGCAGAGAGCCAGGTGTGGGTCTCCTTGCTCCTTACAATAACACAGCTGAAGGGGTAATGGGAGCTCTATTTTCAGAGAAACTAACAGAGGCTTAAAGAGGTACAGTCACAAAAAGCCAGGCCCATTTGGTCCTAGAACCATTGCCATACTCCCTTGTAGGGGCTGAGCCATATGCTGCAGAATCTCCAGGGGAGATTTAATGAGTTAATTGAAAGGTGTTCTTGGAATGTCACAGGATGCAGCATCTCCTCCTCATCCTGCCCTAAAGGAGAGGGAAAGATCTGTTCTCATCTTTCCCATAGGATTTCTAGTCTCCTTGCTACTCGGCCCTGTTGTAGCCAAATGATTGATCACAAGAAGAGCTCGCTCTTCCTCTAACATAGTTGGGCTCTCCTATCTCCATTATTCTAGTCCATTTCTCAAGCCTTCAGGGAACATAATGGCCACCAAGACACCCTGTTCTCCTCCCTGCCTTTGGGCTCTTATGGCTACTATCTGATTGTCCCTCTCTTCTGTCCATTTTTTCTTCCATTTTCTACCTTATTTATGTGGTTCTGTCACACATGCCTTGCCCCACTCCTAGCCTGGGGTTCTGGTCATTTTGGTAGCTTCTTCTCTGCCACACTGATCCTCACTGACTGCCCTCGGGAGCTCTCTGGGAATGGACAATGTCCAGCACACCTTCCCACCTTCAAGAGAGACATCTGGATGGGAGCTCTGGGACTCACTACACTTTGATTGAGTAATATTTCTGCAATGGCTGCTCTACTGGCTGCCATGTGCTAGGGACTTACAATGTGTCCAGAGCTGTTGTCACCCTATTGAGCATTTTAAAGTCATGGCATCACTTTCTTCTCAACTGTCTGTCGTCAACAAGTTTATGGGTGGAGGAGCTGAGACATAGGAGATCTGTCTGACAGAGCCAAGATTTGAATCCAGGTTTTCTTAGCTTCAAATCACACACTACTGCCTGGTAATATCAAGGCAGACTCTAATTCCTGCCCTTGGCTTAAGCAGTGATTCACATTAGAAGAAGACACCTGTACAGAATCATAATGGAGGGACTGTTCTCTCCTAACTTGGAGCTCAGTCTGTTGTTTCATTAGTCATGTGCACTTTGACATTTGTCTTATGAACTGGGACATTCATTCTGGCTTGGTCCCCTGGTTCTTCACATGGAAGCAAAGAGGCGTTTCAACTTAGCTCTATTCTCTTTGACCTCATCATTGCAATGAAGTAATTCTGTCAACTTTGAAGTTTTCTGCTCGAACTGAGTTTGTTCTTCCCACCTTAGATAAGGGCAAACAAGGACAAAAGGATCATAGTGGTTTGGTCTTTCCTTCTCCAGAAACATGAGAAACATTTCAGGACTGGGTCAAGTCTGGTACAAGCAACAGGTCAAGGACATGGAGTTGTTTAACCTTGAAAAGGAGAAAACTCAAGAACTGACTTAAACCACTGGAAGGACTATTCTGTGGACACTTGGTGAGATTCAGTCAGATCCAGAGGGAGGGCCCAGAAGACCCAGAACCAGCTAGTGTAAATGTCAGAGAAGAGTTAGGCATTGTCTCAGTTGTGTCCTCCTGCACTCTCCACCTAGAAACAGACCAAAGACAAGAGTTGGGTTGCACATGGTTTATTTGGGAGGTGTGGGGGTAGCAGGTGGAGAGGATGCAGGGGAGAGGAAGCCAACAGGGAATTGACATCAAGTCAGTTACCACTGTGGGAGACGTAGCTTCCTGCTCCATAAAGATTTCAGGACTGGTGTACCATCACCAACACCACTAAAAGTACCCCATCTGAGGGTAGTGAGCTGGTTAATTGTATCCCAGGTGCTCTGAGTTAGTGGGCAGGTTAGATTCTGATAGCCTAAAGGTAGACAAAAAGATGCAGATGCTATCCTTGGGAAGTATACAGAAACATAAGGGGTCCTGGGATATGGGAGAAGGACTGAAAGATTCTTCTGCAAGCACCATGTCGAAGCTGTATAATCATTCAAGTAATCCAAAGGGGAGGGGGCTCTCTATGAGGCAGTAAGCTCTTCACCACCAGCCCCAAGGCCAAATGGACCAGACGGGGACTCCAGCTTCGGGTAAATAGTTGGACCATATGTCCTCCCAATTAGACTCTAGAGGCAGAGTCCTCAGATCTTCATGCTACTGGAAGTCTGAGAAGGTCTACTTGGCATGCCACAAAAATGCAAGTCCTTCCTTTTAGTCTTATGGGCTAATAGTCTCAATGTCTTACACACTGCTTTTTTTAAACTAGAGCTTAAGTGTTTTCATAATTTTTGGGCTCATCCTGACAAACTCATACATGCATGGAAATTGATTTCAGTTCATGATCCCCTCTGTTCCCTCCCTCTTCCCCTGCCTCTCCTTCTTCTACTAGATATCCTTTCACTCTTCTATTAATTTGTGTTTGATTGGTTCTTTATGTAATCTTATCCTTCCCTCCCCCTGTCCTTTATTATTTTACTCTATCTTCTGAATATGAGAGAAAATATTTGACCTTTGAGTTTCTGAGTTAGACACCGGTTTTTATGTGGGTGGAATCACATTGAACCAGCATGCTATGATTCTGTTTCCTATTTGGTTTATATCAATTTTTCATTGAGTTCTTCCTGCCCTGGATTGGAGAGCCCATATCCAACAGGGCTAGTCTAAAAAGTTTGCAAAACAAGTTACTTTTAGGTCTAACTGGGACTTTTGTTCATTTCCCAAAGAAGTTACCCTTCCTGTATCTGGGTAGAGTGGACACTGCATGCCTCTGCATGATTTTAGGAATCCACTCAATAAGAATGGCTGTCATTCTTTGAGGAGATTATTCTTTCTGTGCACCATCAGATATGCTCTCCATAGTGGCTTTCTCTGCATCCTCACAACCCAATGAGCAAGGCACTTTTTTTTTTTTTTACTCTCTATCCCCATTTTAGATGAGGAGGTTGAAGATCAGAGAAGTTAAGTAGGACTGTAACTGCTGCAGCTTACAAGGAATAGTGGGTTAACCCCTGATCAAAAATTCTAAGAATTATCCTAGTCCATTCAAATTCGAGGAAGCCAGCCTAGCCTCTCCTGAGACTTCCTGTTCAGGAAAGAGACACGGAGGTTCTATAGGGAGGTTCTACAAAGGACGTTGGAGCAGGGTCATATAAATTTGGGGATTGCCAAGGTGGTTTGAGTGCATGGTCCTGCCTTAAAGAGAGCAAACTGAGGACACATCCTGTCCATAATAGAGAGGTCTGTGCTGTGGGACACGAATCTGATGGACTGATTAAGATGTAAAATGAGCATTTATTTGATCAACAGTTAGTCCTACAGTTAATATTCCACCTCACAGAAGCAAAACCAGGGCAAATGTGCAGGGGAAATGTAGGCAAGTTGGGATGCAGTTGGTTTTATTTTATTTTATTTTATTTTATTTGGTATTAGCAAAAAAATGGAAGCAATTTTGACATCTACCAATAGAGGAATAGATGAATAGATACGGAGCATTCAAGCAACAGACTATTATGCAACATTAAAGACTGCTACAAATGCCAAACTTATCAAATCATGCACTTTATTGTATCTCACACCTCCTCAATAAAGTCATTTTTTAAAAAATTCACATTAGATCCATGTGTACTGATCACGAAGATGTCCACGATTTGCCTTGTTGAATAAAAGCAAACTTCAGAGTTATGTACACGGTATGATTCTATTCAGGGCACGGTCACGTGTGCATCCATGTGTGTGTGTTTATGTGAGTATTGGGAATGTTAGAAAGGTCACTCCTTAATGATCTTGGTGAGGAAAATACAACTGGCAGGAAAAACAGGAAGACTTAAACTTTTCTATATTTAGTTCTCTATTATTTGGCTTTTTATAACACGCTTCTATTGCTTTTGTAATAAAAAATATTGTAAAAAAAATAATAGAGTCAGTGAATCACCATAGGAGCAAGGCTGTATATGGAGCCAACTAAAATCATTCACCTCTAAGGAGACAGGTGCCTGTGGGTTTCACAGTCCCCTGGGGCTGGCAAGAGACACTGAGGCAGGGGCTATGTTGGCCCCAGCCACTGAATACACCGTAGTCTATGGGGCAGCCTGAGTTTAGAATAGAAACATAAAGATCAGTAGCAATAGAAAATGCATTTCCTTTTCAAATGTCTGCATGATAAAATATGGAATTTTAATAATTTCACATGATGGGAATTATGGCGGCCGAGGTTTTATCGCTGCCTCAGGCATTGAGCTGACCCCACCAAGACCTCACATTTCCTCTGCGACAGCAGGATGATTTTCTACTTCATAATCTTTTCTCTCATTGTGGGAGGAAAAACAAATTCCCCAGGTAGCTTTCCTGCAATCCCAGCCCAGCACAACCATTGAGAGCAAGATTTTATCCATTTGTTCAGCCAGCAAACATTTATTGAGCACTATTGTCCTAGCTTTATTATTTTGCTTGTATCTAACACTAAGGATACAAGAATTGTAGTAAATCATCTGGACAACACACTTAAAAAAGTGAAATCACTGAACAGGCAGAGGAGGATGACATGACTATGAGAGTCTAGAATCCATTCACTCATTCATTCATTCAGTCATTCATGCCAAAGGCAAATTTGGAAACCCAGATCTTGAGTTGGAAGATGAAAAAAAGAATTATGAAGTTTTCTGTGGAAGAAAAATAAGATTCATTAGCTGTAGCTCTTGGGTACAGAACTAGGATTCTGGAGTCATATGAAGGGGCAGAGTTGGTAGAAAATGAGATGAGGTTGATCCAGAATCTACCCAGATGGCAGTGGTCCAAGAGTAAGGGGGACATGAGAGGCACCTGAGGTGGCAGTGGGGGTGATGCACAAAGAAATGTGATCATTGCAGGGGCAGAGGGATGGAAGCCAGGGCACAAGAGGGGCTGGCCTCAGACTGGAGCTCAGATGGTCCATCCTCTATAGTAGGAGGCCAAGAGCGTGGAAGGTGGGAGATTGACAGATGTCTCTTCTTGTTCCTTCTGTTTTCTCAGTAAAATTGAATTCAAGACCCTCAAACAAAACTGCAGGAGGGTGCTCTCCTGGAGGTTTAAGGGCAGAGGAAACGGTGTGAAGTAGTCACCTCCAAGGACAAGTGAATGGCTTGATCTGGGATATAGATTAGCACTGTTGAGCAGAGCCAGGGGCTCACTGGATGTTGGTGGTCACAGTGAAAAGTGAGACCGGTCAGCAGGATGGTGTGGTTTTCTCCAGTTGCATTCCCTTCTCAGGTCAGGGAAATAGCAGAAAGGTAATTTTATCTAACCAGGTTAGGATTTCACCAGGCAGCTATAAGAGAGGAAGAGAGGGTGACTACTGTGACAAATCCCAGAGGCTCATCTGGGTATGAAGAGGAGTGACAGATAGAGAAAAGACAGTCAGCCCTTTGCAGTGGCAGAAGGGGGAGATTATTAGCCCCATTTTGCTGGTAAGTAAGCAGAGGCTCAGAATGGCAAATCATAATCTGTAGAAAAGTCATGTTCCAGGGACTTCAGAATATGAGGAAGGCGAGAAACAGAGAGTAAAGTATTTACACGAGTGACATCTCCCTGTCTGTCTCCTTCTTCCTCTCAGGGAGACCAGCACTATGGTCAGCTCTCCAAGTTGTCCACGACTGAGGTTTCTCAGGATGCAAGACTTTCAGCACTAAAACTGAGAATGTCCCAGGCGAACTGGGGTCCTATAGGGCTCCAACCAACATACATGTGCACACATACACACACACACACACACACACACACACACACATACACACAAGTACAGGGGAAAGAACTGCAATTGGTTAGGGGCACCCATTGCTGACAAGGCCATCAAAGGATTCTGCTCTTCTGCACAGGACCTGTCTCTTTTGCCCAGAGGTTGGAGTTGGAGGTGAGGGATGTGGTGTCAGAGTCAATAGTTACATATTCTGCTACCATCTTATGAAGAAATCGAAATTATATTTTGGAGGAACAGATAACTGCCAAGCAGCTCAAAATTGAAAGACTTCCAAAGGGGAAACAGGGAAGGTCTCCTGCCCTCTGGCTGGAGTCTGCTGTGGAATGAATGACTAGTATGTGCCTCCATGGAGGCGTAATGCATAGCTGGCAATCACACTAGAGCCTGCAACTTGACCTTTTCACGTGAAAAAAGATCACAGAGATCATTCTCTCTGGGCACATAAAGAGAAGCATTGCCCACCAGAACATAAGCACTGAAGGACAGGCATTCGGGCTGTTTTGTTACTGCTATCTCTTCAGCACCTAGAACAGCACCTTAGAGGCGGGTGGAATCCGGAGTGTGTCACAGGAATTGAAGGAGTCCTTTGTTCTTCTTGGTGCTCCATTGAATGCATGTGCCACAATGTATTTAATTGTACCTTATTCTGCTTTCGGATTGTTGCCACACTTTTGATCTTATAATTAATGTCTCAGTGAATAACTACACACATATGCTGCTTTACACATATGTGAGCTGATCTGTAGGATAAACGCCCACAAGCAGAATTGCTGAGTCAAGGTTATGCCCATCTATCATGGTGATGGATATGACCACGTTATCCTCTATGTACAATTTCAATTATTTTATGATTTCCTCCATGTATTCATCATGCATTTTACGTATTACCTTTTGTCTTTGATTTTAAGCCACCTTCAATTTCTGCCCACCCAGCCCTCCTCTGTTGGCCACTGTAGCTCCCACCTCCCAATTTTGTGATGACCCTTGTTTTACGGACTTTGCTGAGCATCCTACTTGGAAGCCAACCTTCCCAAGGGTGTGTGAGAGTACACCAGAGAAGAGGCAGATCTGCATCCAGGTATCTGGGATTCCTGGAGTGGTATGGGGCAGGGGAGAGGCCCTAAACTGGAGTGCTAACATTTAGAGACAAGCCAGGGAAGTCTGAAAACCTCACTCGGTTCAGCCTTTCTCAGGAGCTTTTCCCTCATGTCCTGGGGAGGGGGCGTTAGCATCCCGTTTACTACTATAGAGTCTCCTCCCATAATCTCTCTGTTTCTTAAATCCTCAGCTCCTTCTAATTGCTTCTTGATTAGTCCCAGGAGAACTCTAACGTAGATGGGGCCAGCAGGGAGATTTCTTTCTGGGCCTCAGGAGAGAGAAATTTTATTCAAACTTTGCAAATGCTGACTCTCAACTAATTTGGACCCAACTCTATTTTCCTACCCTTTCTGATACTCGATCTCCCTTCAACACTCAATTCCATGGTAATGCAGGAACTCCAAACGATGTTTTAATTCCCTCTAATGTACGGCACTTGTGTGGCATTGTCTGGCCTGAAAGTCAAAAGACCCCCAGAAACTTCCATATGCCTACTCTCCAAGGGACATTTGTGAAGGAGTAACTAGTGGTTTGTTTTCCCCAATAAGTCTCTGCTAGACATTTACCCATATCTGGAGTACTGTGATAGTCCCTGGAAGTGGGGGAATATAAATAGGATGCCTGTGCCCTTGTGTTATGAAGTTCATTTATTCAGACTCTGGTGCATGTACTCATTCACCCCATCAGCTCACTTCTGAGCAGCAATGGAGTGTCCATCGTGAGGCAGGCATTGTGTAGGGCTGGCTGAGGAACGCAGATGTGAACCAAGATGAATGCTGAAGATCAGGATCCTGGCACCGTTGCCATGGGCACTGTGAAGAGTTGGATCAATGTGAGGTCTCCGAGAACACATCAAACCTCTTCCCAAAAGGAAAAGTGGGGGAGGGAGAATACGGTTTTCAGCTTTGATATTTGGTCCCCATTTCTTTTTCTTTTTTTAAAATTTTTTATTTGTTCTAATTAGTTATACATGATAGTAGAATGTATTTATGCACTTTGATAAATCATACATAAATGGAGTATAATTTCTCATTTTTCTGATTTACATGTTGTAGGATAATATCAATCATGCAGTCATATGTGTACATGAGATAGTAGTGTCTGTTTCATTCTACTATCCTTCCTAATCTTTGAGTTCCTCTCAATCAACAGCAACCACAGAGATAAGAATGACAGATTGGTGACATCTCAGTGTCAGATGTGGTGGGAGATACAAACAAGAAAAAGGATAAATAAAAGAGGAAGGGAAATATAAGAACTGAGTTCAAATTTCTCAGCTCAGAACAAATCCAGGTAAAAATTTTCTTGCTGCATCTCAGGAAAGGGTTGATGAAATGAATTAGTAAGGTAAGCAAGGTTCAGGAGAGAAATGTTTCCAATACCTACAAAAGCTCATTTTTCTAGCCCCTTCAAGCATTTTTAAATCATCCATTTACATTCAAGTAGTTAATAAGATAATTTTAGATCATGCACATCTATTCCTGAAACCCATGGCCGGTTGAGCGAGTGAATGGATGAATGAGTTTTGTGAGCCAGGTTTGAATTATTGTATGGTTTCAAAGTGACAAAGCAGCACAGCGGATTCTCGGTTCTGACTTTTACACTAACGCAGCCTCATCCGCCCACAATTAGTCCTCATTAATGAGACCTCACTGTCATCACAGGCATTTGAGATCTGAGGTCCCTGGAGAAATGGCTGTGCACGAAATCAAAGTCAGAAGTCTATTAAGCAAATTAATAGAAGAGACGCAGTTTCAAAAGAAATATTTTGCCTATCAAAGGAGGTAGGAAGGATTTTTTAAAACACATTTTTTAAAAGTCATCTATTCACAGGTAAACTATACAGTGCTAATTAGAAGTCATTCTTTTGAACCCATAAAGTCTGTCCCCACTGGGCCCGTATTTAAATCTTTGTTAATCACCTGAAAGCGCTGAATGTCGCTTAACATAATAAAAAAATTAAAATGAAATATCCCAGTTTCTGGCTAGAGTGAGGCAGTGAGGCATGGGAAAATCTTGGGCTCTCCATTTAAATGGCAGGATAACCAATTTCCAGCAAATGCACACAAGTTTTAAGCAATGTTTCTAAAACAGAACCAGGCTGCATATTTTGGATCAACTCTCAACCTCTTTGAGCCTCAGTTTACTGACCTATAAAACTATACTAATACTAAAGCATTAAGGACCACCGATATGCAAAATCACACACAGTACCAGGCATTACTGTTGGTGACAACGCATATCAGCTCACAGTCTTCCCTTTGCAACCCTATGGTGGTAGTTTGTTAGTCTCATAAGATGAGGAACTCAAGAGAAAGGCAGGGCAGGGAATTTTCCCAGTTTGCATTGCTCAGATAGCAGATGCAGAATTCAGCCTTCCAAAATCTTACTCTGCAGTCTGTGGATGTAACTCTTACCCTGCACTGCCTCTTAAGTGAACTGTTAAGAAAAGTCTAGAATCTCACCGGGCAGATAGTACCCAACCATTCGATATTAGGTAATGTTGTTTTCGTTTTCATTTCTCTAGAGTTAAGTAAATAAAGTTGAGTTTGCACAGTGATGAGATTGTTGGGTGTGGGGGAAGGGCACAGCAAAGAATGACTGTCACAAGGCAGGAATCCTGCATTTGGGGCCTTCAGCAGTTCTGGTGCCCTCGTGGCCTGCCGTGCCCTGCTCCTTTGTAGGTGATGATGCCTTGGGTACAGACCCTGGAGGCTTCAGGATAATTCTTCCTGTGCCTTTCAGCTCACCAGGATCTGCCCCCAAGACTCATTCCCTCCCTAACTCACATCTCTATAGCTATAACTCACTCCTCTGACTCACTTTGGAGACGTTCCCTAGGGCCCTGGACCCTCCTCAACAGCTAGACAATCCCTGTACTGTCACACAGACCCCATCACGACCTGTGGGCCTAGATTTTAAATCATATGTACACCCAGAGAAAACCAATTTCCTTCTGTGATAAGCTCTCTAAGGAAAGGTCAGGCCCATAAATAATTGTGAGGGAGGCAAGGATGTGGTCCCTAACTGCACACTCTACCTGGTAGGAGGGAGCGGGGCTTCCACAAGTGGTGCTTCTCCTCTGCCATTAAAACGCGGTCCCAGAGGTCAACCCTTAGAAAGAGTGACATTAGGAAGGGGGGAAGTCAAAGCAGAATGTGATTTCTAGGTGAAGTCCCATCTCGGCCTGAGGTCGTGGGGAGCTCTGGGGTGTTAATTACATTGTAGAATATTTCCCATCTGGAGGGAAGCCAATTATCAACTTTGGGGCCCTGGGGCTCCACAAGCTCCCAGGGACTCTGGGTCTTCTGAGGGAGGTGCAGGTGTGGGCCAGGCAAAGCCTGCAGAAGGAAAGACATTCCAGGTTGAGCAACAGGGACCTCGGGGCTCCCGGGGGAGATTCGCGCAGCCCTGTGCTACTTCTCACAGCACATCTCTTGCTACATTTCAGTGTTTGGTTTGCTTACCTTCTCCCTAACTAGCCTTTGGAGGACAAAGACTTCAAACACAGAGGAGCCTAAGGAAAACAAATGCTCAAAGGGGAGCAAGAAACAGCTTCACTCTGCTTTTCTTGTTATTTGGCTGGGCTACGAATTAAATAAACGTGATGCAGATTAACAGGAGGAAAAGTCATTTTAATTATGTATGTCAACAATGGAGTCCCACAAAACAGGAGGGTTGAAGAAGGGTGATTGAAGCTGAGGTAGGTTCTGAGCTAGTTCAAGGAACAGCAGCTCGGGGCTCTGGAGAGGGTGCATGGGAACACAAGTTACGGAGCAGGAGGGAAGGAAAACTTGCTGGAGAAAATCACCCAGGTAGTAGAAGTTGTCTGGAGCAGCCTCTGGAGAACAGGTGACTGCGCCTAGGGACCCCTCCAGTCTCCGCTTTGGTTGATGGCATTCCTGTGGAGCAGATTTCTGACAATAGATTTCCCTTTGAAAGAAGGATCTGTCTTTAAGTACATCAGGGAGCTCAGAGAAAGCTGGTCCTCGCATCTACCATTCTCATGGTACCCTCAGTTCAAAGTCATTGGTGCACCAAAGTGTCATATTTGAGAATCCTTCATGCCCCTTTACGGATACCTAGGAAATAGGAACAAAGTCTGGTTAACCAGCAGACTACTGACAGGTGGCTTATCTTGAAGAGGTTTCCTTCTCCAGAGTGGCGGAAGCCCACGCCCAAGGGCCAACTTTAAATTTAGCATTAAAAAAGTCAACCTATTTATACCCATTTCAGCTCATGATTATTTATTTATTTATTTTTATTTTATTTTATTTTTTGGTACTGGGGATTGAACTGAGGGGATATTTGGCTACTGAACCACATCCCCAGTCCTTTTTATTTTTATTTTGAGACAGGGGCTCACTGGATTACAGAAGATAGCCTAGAACTTGTGATTCCTCCTACCTCAAACTCCGGAGTCTTAGGATTAGTTACATGCCACTGTTTCTGGCTATAAATATTGTTTTACCAATAAGATGCTAAAAGCAAAGTTTGTGCCCCGCACAGATATGGAATCTCATGTTGTCCTCTTCAAGACTAAGATACTGAATTTGAAACTCTCCAGGAAATTCACCAAGCTCTTGCACGCCATCTCCTCTCTTCTCAGCTGCAACTTCTCTATGAATAACAGATCAGATCAAGGGTTTCTACTATTTTTGAGTAGGAGGCTTGTTTATGAGAGTAAAATATCTTAAAGTCTCACCTTTGTTATTTATTCACCTCTCTAGATGATTTTGGAATTCATTAAGAGAATATATAATAACAAAAAGCACCTAGAAGATTCAGAGTCTTTTAAATAAATTTGCATTCATGAATCAGAGCAATTTTTCAATTAGTAGCAGGCAGGCAAGCAAGATGCATTATTTACTTATTCTATCAAAAAATTATTGGTGCATTTGAAGATGGTCACAGACCAGGTGTCCCTCAGCTTCCTTTCTGCCCTGAAGTGATCTTCTATAATCAGCTCATAAGGAGGTTCCACCTTTCCAAATAATTTTAGCAACTGACAAATGACTTTGCACTTGGATTTCTCTCATTTAATCATTACAGAGCAGGGAGTCCCAGCTTGTGGTTGGCTCAGGAATCCCTAAGGAACTGGAGGCCAGATTTCAGGTGTTACACCTTGTCTGAGGGGTTTGCAGCTGAAGGAGAAAAAGGGCCAGATCTTTTGAAGGAAATCTTGAGGGGAAGAAGAAATGAGGACAGCTTAGAGTGTTACTGCTTCTGTTCCCTAGCTGAGTGTCAGGAAATTCTTGTACAGATGGGGGGAGGGAGGCTCTCAGGATGCAGCTGAGGAGGCTGCCTAGCAATGGTGCTTTTTGAGAGCAGCCCTTCATGGCATGCAGAGATGCTGGCAAACTGCACTTGCAAGGAAACACAAGCTACCTGCAGCTGTCCTCATTGTTGCAGCAAAACAGCCACCTTTTTATTATACCACACGATTCTGTGAATTGACTGGGCTCTGCTGGGCAGTTCTTCTGCTGGGTGTGCTTGGGTCTCTCATGCATCTGTGGTCAGATGGGAATTAGAATGCTAGGAGAGCTGCCTGCCCCCACCCCCAGACCCTCTAATCTCTCTCTCTGTAGCTTTACAAACTTTCTCCATGGCCTTTCCCTGTAGCCTCTTCCTGTGGTCTCTCTGGAAGTCTTGGGCTATTTTCTACTTGGTGGTTCAGGATTCTTGAAAGCTCAAAATGCAAATGGCAGGCTCAGAAGTAGCACAGCCTCTATCTACTTCCTGTAGGTTAAGCAAGTTACAGGGTCAGTCCACTTTAAGCTGCAAAGGGGTCATACAAGGGTGCAAGCATGGAAAGACAGCTCAGTGAGTGGTTGCTCACAATCCTGTAGCATTGCAGGGTGCCCCAGTTTGGGGACCCTAGGAAAATACATCTTGGCACGTCCCTGAGTTCGCTTCTGCACCAGGAAGCTGCAACACTGGTGAGGTGCTGCCCTCATGTGCCTTCCTGAGGTCAGTGCAGGGCCAAAGCAGACCCCGTGCTGCCTGTGAACTTTGGGCAAGACATCTTGCAATCCCAGGGAAATCTTGGGGTGGGTCGAAGTTGCCAGGTTCCTGAGTTAAGAAAGTATATTAAAAGCAAACAATAAAAGTTATTTCTTAATATTAATACAATGTAATTACATGTACTTGCTGAGGAAATTTGGGATGGGGTGAAAAGGGGAAAAAAATGTATAGCATTCTGAATGATCACCATAGCCCACACATCAGCGACGGTTCCATCTGTATTGCATCTGATTTTGACCATGATATGACCCTTATCAGTGGGTCAATTTAAAAGTGCAGAAACCATATCTGAAAGAGCACAGTGGCCAGCAAGGAGCAGAGCTGGGATGGAAAATGAGGCCAGTCTGACTCTAAGGCCCTGAATGGAACCTCCTAATGGGCCTGCAGCCTGCATGTTTAATGTTGTCACTATGGTTTTTCTTCCTTTTAATTGAGGCCTTTACCAAAATGACATTTCCCCTCTCCTCCACATATCCTGCGCAGCTCCCTAATGGCATGTTTACTCAACAAAGGACAACAAGGCTATTTGTTCTGACAGTCCAAGCACCTGCAGGCCCAGCTGCCCCTGCCCCCCATTCCCCAGGCAGGGACTGCAGGGAGCAGAGCTCCATTAATGAGAACAGAAAGCAGAGGGCACACAGGAGGATGCCCTCACGTTGTGGCAAGCCCAGGGACACGAGGGCCAAAGGATCCAGGGAGAGTGTTGTGCCAACTTGTCTTTCTAATCTCAACTGTTTTGCAGACCAGCAGCATGCATGTTGAGTCCAATAAGTGTTAAGGAGACCATTATGGCTGGAGCAGATTAAAGGGACTTCAAGATTTGTCTTCCCCATGGGGTGCAGCTGGGTAACTTGTAATGTTCCGAAGCATAGTAGGGTAACTATGGTTGACAACAATTAATTGTGTATTTTGACATAGCTAGTAGAGAGGATTCTGAATGCTCCCAACACAAAGAAGTGATAAATGTTTGAGGTGTTGGACATGCCAATCACCCTGATCCAATCATTGCACATTGTACACATGTATTGACATGTTACACTGTACCTCATAAATATATCCAATTCTTATGTGTCTATCAAAAATAAAACATGAGCAAAATATTTGTTTCTCCCCTTTCTAAGAAAAAAATAAAAGGGAAGGGCTGTTTTATTTAAGCCAGGGTGTGTGTGTGTGTGTGTGTGTATGTTCAGGTTGGTGGGTATGGATATGGTACTTATTAATCCTAACTCAATTAGGCAACAGCGTTTTAAATATTTCATTGGTCTAATAGGCATTTCAAGCTTATCATGTTAAAAATAAAATTCTTGCTTCTCCTTGTCCCTCAAACTGCTTCTCCTTTGGTCCTTCCTATCCCCAGTACTTGGCAGCCATGTTCTGTCAGAAGTACAGCCCATCAGTGTTCTGTTCTGCCCATTAGACTGCCACCCTCTCCTCATCAAGCTCCGCCTTCCCCACTTGCAGCATTCACACAGGACCCCGCCCCTGCTCCTTCACCAACCCCACCCCGGGACTAGGTCATCTGCTGTTCTCCCAGCTCATCTTTCTTAATCCTTGGCCCAGCTTCCCTTGAATCTCTACTCTGTTTACCCAGAAGACAAAGCCATCCCTTCCAGAGGTAAGTCTGATTGCATCTCTGGTCTGCTCAGAAACTTCCAGTGGCTTCTCATCTCCTTCAGTAAGAAATCGCAAGTCCCTCTATGGCTGTAAGCTCCTACAAGAGCCAACTCTCTTCCATCTGGCAAACATCATTCTTCTCTTTGTAGTTCTTCTCAGCTGAGTCACAGTCTACATGCTCTAACACGCATGGATTCTATGTGTATGGCTCAATGGGACTTTGCCCAGGTAAGTAGCGGGTGACTACCACCCAGATCAAGATGCAGAATATTTCCATTGTCTGGAAAAATCTCTTATGTCTCTCTTCTCTTAATACCCACCTCCATCGTAGGGTAACCACTAGCCCGACTTTCATCACTGTGGATCCATTCTCTTTTATTAACCTTCATTTAATGGAATCTTAGGGTATAGACTGTTTTGTGTCTGGATTCTTTCATTCAACATAATTTTGGAGATTCACCTTCTTATATCAAGATTGTGTTCTTTTATATAGCTGTGAGGTATTCTATCATATGAATGAACCACAACTGATTTATGTATTTAGCTGTTGATGGGCATTTGTCTTGCTTTTGGCTTTGGGGTATACATATTTCTCTTTTCATTTCCCCTAGCACATACCCAGGAATGGAATTTCTGGTTAATAGTATATATTTACTTTTAATAACATTAACAAATAGTTTTCCAGTGTGGTATTGCACTCCTACTGGCCAAAGATGAGTTTTGTTTATTTCATATTCTTGCAAATGTTGGTATTTTTCAAGGTGTTTTTAGTCATCCTTGGAGTATATTATATATCTCATTTTGACCCAGATTTTCATTTTCTCGAGGAATAATAAAATTGAACATTGCTTATTCAAATCTTTTGACTGTTTTTAAAAGTTAGGTGATTGTTTTTATTATTGATTTATAGGGGTTCTTTTTATATTAAGGTCATGAGTTCTTTGCAGGTATGATCACACAGGTCTCCTTCAGGGCTGTGTGACTTTTGATGTGACCTGACCTCCTGCCTCTTCAGTCACTTACTCTGAGCCAGTCACTCTGACCTTCATGCTGCCCCTGCCATGTATGACATGGCCTTACCTTGTCTGATCCCTTTGGGCGCACTCTTTGACCTTTCCAGAATGTTCCTTCCCCAGATATCTGGATGGCTCACTCCCTCATTTTATCCAGGTCTTTGGTCAAATGTCATCTTCTCAGAGCTCTTTCTCTAACTACTGGTTCATAAAAGCTACCCCAAGCCTCTTATTTGTCCTTATGGTAGGTGTCACCTGAGATACTTGTTTTGTTTGTCTGTGTTTCTCCACTTGACTTATCTCTGTGAGAGCCCAAATGGGTCCATTCTATTTTCTATGGATCTCCAACACCTACCGAGTACCAGTTTTTCTTTTCTTTTCTTTTCTCTTCTTTTCTTTTCTTTTCTTTTCTTTCCTTTCCTTTTCTTTTCTTTCTTCCTTCCTCCCCCCCCCCCCCGACTTTCTTTCTTTCTTTCATTTTTTTTCAGCACTGTGATTGAACTCAGGACCTGGCACATTGTAGGCTACATCCCCAACCTCAGCATACCAACTTTTATAAGATATTAAAAATATCTGGTTAAACAAATAAAAAATGGATTGAATGTATTTGTCAGATAAATATTAGTATGGCATAGTAACAAACAACCCCAAAATATCAGTGTTTGAAACCTCAAAGTTTTATTTTTCACTCATTCTATGTCTAATGTTGACTAGATGGGGTGTTCTTTTCATTAATGTTATTCAGGGACCCTGGTTGACAGAGGAGCCATTTTCTTATAATACTACCTTCTCAAACAGACTCTGACATTTGCTATAGTGAGGGCAAGAGAGCACAGAGAAAAGAGCAGTGACCATTAAATTGTTTCACTCAAAGTCACATAGATCACTACTGCTCATATTTCATTGTTGAAAGCAAAGCACAGGTTGATACCCAACTTCAAAAGGATGTGTGCCTGGAAAGGGAGAAGCATAAAGCTCTGATGAACACCATTAAGGTCCACCACAGTGAGTGAAAGCATGAATGAATACCATATACCCAAATGAAATGAAATGAATGCATGAATGATTGAATAGAAAACTAAAAGATGGAACCTGGTAAGCAGCAGTTGGACAACCAATTCTTTGCTCTTCTCTGTTCCTAAATCCTATGCAGCACTATGGGACGGATGTTGTCTTCTGTTGAGAAATGGCTGTCTTGAATAATTCCTTAACCACGTTCTGAGGAGTAGGAGAACAGCAGTGAATGTCTGCTGCATTTTGTTATTTTCCAGACAATGCACATGGAGTTTTACATGAATTACTAAAGTAGCTAGTAAGTGCCCCTTTTAACAGTTGGGTCAGTTAAGACCCAGAGAGATGAAATAGATGGCTGAGTTCTCACAGTCGACTGGACCAGACTTTGGTTGACTTTAAAGCACCTGCCCTTTCACTGCATGCTAAGCGACAGACAAGGATGCAAGCATGTGCACTGCCCTGGGACCCCTTTTCTCCACTTCAGCTGGAGTCACGGGCATCGTTCCAGCCTTGGTCCCTGTTGGCTGTTTATTGAAGCCCTGTGACCTCCTCCTCCCTCTGCCCAAGTTATCCCAAAGGAGGTCAAGCTGGCTAATTAGGTCACTTCATCCATTCTGTAATTTAACAATTCTGTCTACTCATTTATGTTTCTTCATTTTTTTTTCATGCAAATGGAGACTCTTGAGTACCACTGGTGTGCCACGTTGTTCAAGGTCCCAGGACTGAACACTCTATACTGTTAATTAAGCTGTAAGTTCATGAATCTCGAACTAATCACGTGACATTAAGTCACCTAAAACTTTGCCATGTAATCTCTTCATTTGCAAAATAAGGATCGTACCCACTCTGCCTTTCACAGAGAAGTATTCTGTGAATAAAATGATCTGATGAATATTAAAGCATTTGGAAACTGGAAAGAGACATAGAAATGGATTGTTGTTTTGTAACAATGTTGATTGGCATCAAAGGAAACTCAAAGCCTACTGCTTTATCAGTTCTGTTCCTGGAGACTCCACTTTCTTTCTTTTGATTCTTTACAGAACAATACAAACCGGGTTGGGCAACTCTTCTCTTTCTAAAAGTCTCCCTTGGCCTAACTGGATAATATGCATTCCTTTCAGCTGTGCAGCAGAATTCCTTTGAAGGGATGAGTTTGAAGTTTGAACTAGAAAGAGCAACAGAGCTGAGGCTCCTCTGGACCCTCCCAAGTCCTGAGCTTATTTGGGAAGCCAATTCTTTTGCCCTATGCCAAACCCGAGGCAAGACAGTTTTACTGCGGCCCCCAACTAAATCCAGCTTCAAAGTATTTACTGAAGGCTTCACACCCTACTGTGGTCTGTGTGCTGGCAAGCGGCCATCTCTCACTTTGCTGACATCTTCGACATATGCATTTATTATGACAGTTTTCTAGCAGGTGGCAGTAAAATGTCTGGTTCTAACAAAATCAGTATGTTATGACAAATTTCTGACAGATGCAAACTAAACATCTTGAGGGGGCACTTTCTTCTGATCTGTGGGAAGGAATCTGTGCACTTGGGGTGTGTGAGCTGAGTGAGGGATTGAAACTGGCTGGGTTGCCCAGGACGGGGTGTGGGCTAGAGCTGAAATCCCTCTAAGCCTCCTGGGTACTAGCTCTCCAGGCTGTCTTCTGTGGTCCATCTTCACTGTTCCCTCCTCCACGCAGGCATCCCTTGTAAGATGGAATCCTCACACTTCAATTGCAAACTGCAGGCACACAATCTAGTCCATCACCCTATCTGGTCCCTCCCACCATGTAAGCATCTGATTTCCACTCCATGTTCCTGCAGCTCTGGCTGCACAAGGGTTCAGCAGGGTCTCATTGGTGCTCCTCTATGCACCCTCCACCCCGAGGGCTGCCAAGGCACCTGTGCTCTGGTACTCATGATCAACAAAGTCTCTGCCAGGGTGACTCTGACAGCCTTACCCTTGTCCCATTGCCAGATAAAGGTAACCTTCTGGGTTTCTAGGATGATACAGACCCCAGGGATGGAGGCCAGGGCTGCTGGTGGCAAGCCTGGGTCTCCCTGCTCCTGGGTTTTGCTGACCCCTCTGACCACCTGCCAGCAACCAACTGAATCCTCCTTTGGTCACCAACAGATGCTACCACAGGGCAACAAGAGAAGGGGAAATGGAGCCTCAGCTGCTACATTTGCCAAGTAGACCCCAGGGTTGTCCCCCCACTTTCTCTACCCTCATCTCTCTCCTCCTCAGTAGAGACCTGGGTTCCATGTCTTTGCAGGATCATGTCAGGAAGCTGAGAGCTAGTGCAGAATTCTGCTCACAGAGACATTTCCAGTTGGTTAATCTAAGTCACCCTATTTTTTGTCCCTACAAGTAGAATAGGAGTTTGTACCTGTCCTGATATTGTTGGGGTGGAGTAGGAGGAGGCATCTGCTACTGGAGCATCCTCTCAGAGTTCTGGGTCACCCAGCCACCTGGCAGGTGAGGGAACTAATTCTAATATCCTGGTTTTTCCCAGTTTCCTTCCACTCGCTGCCTAAGAGCCCTGAGAATGTGCAAAAAAATTGTTTCCATAAATAGATGCCCCTCTTGAAATGGTAGAAACAGCTTCACCATGCCTCGGGATGGTTTCTTAAAGCTTGGGTCACTTTATCACTCCCTTTGATAATTATTTTTAATTGAGTTACTCCCTAAAGTAATAAGTAATAATAAGAGGATAATACAATAACAGAAGACCAGCTACCGTTTACTAAGTGTCTTCACTAAGCTGAGCATTTTATATCCATTAGCTCCATTTAATTCTCACAGCATCCTCTCGAGGTTGGAGAAATTGCCTACTGCTGTGGTTCCAGGTGTCCTTCAAGCATTCA
This sequence comes from Sciurus carolinensis, assembly GCF_902686445.1. NCBI lineage: Eukaryota > Metazoa > Chordata > Mammalia > Rodentia > Sciuridae > Sciurus > Sciurus carolinensis. The sequence continues at coordinate 67,999,244 of NC_062215.1, read as the reverse complement.
TGTGTGGGAAGCCTGGTCCCCAGTATGGCAATGTGAGAGATGGTGGCATCTTCAAGAGGTGGAGCCTAGTGGGAGGCAATTAGGTCATTGGGGAACTCTTGGAAGGCGTTGGTGTAGTTCTCATGACCCTGGTTAATTCTCAAGAGAGCTTTGTTATAAAAAGCATGACTGACCCCACCCCCGCCGGCTTCCTGTCTCAAGATATGATCTCTCCCTTTGCCCTGCAGTCCCCCAGTGATGCCATCCACCATGTTGTGACCCAGTCAAGAGGGTCCTCATCAGAGACTGAACTGATGGGGCCTCCCAATCTTGGACCTCCACAACTGCAAGCTAAGTAAACCTCTCTTCTTTACCAAGTACCTAGCTTCAGGTATTTTATTATAGTAATGGAAAACCAGTACACCTGCATTATAGGGAGTAATCGTCTATGACTTAGAGAAGCTCTTTATCAGCACAGAGAGAACCACTGGGTCTCTGAGACTCAGACTGGGTAGCTCTTCTCCTTTAGTTGAGGTTAGAAGTTCCACTTCATGATTCTATAAATGGATCTTGGAGGATCAGCGGCCTTGAAAGCACCAGGAATCCAATTAGAGCACCTTAAGTCCATCCTGGATACAAAGCAATTAGGTTTCCCAGAGTAGAGAGCCAGTACATCACCTGCTCCTCTTGCTCCCACTTTGATTTGGACTTTCAATGCTCTTGGTGAGTGGGGAAGCCTCTGAGAGAGGCCCAGGCATCTCCATGTTAGAAATATCAGCAACTGCACATTTCCCAGCCATAGTGTGCTGACAACCTTTGGCATTCCAGTCTTGCCCCGCCTCAGCAGCAGGCCCCCATTCTATTTAAATTTGCTTACTACCTATATTTTGAGGGGGGCGAAAAGTGTATTTTTCCCCATAACATTCATTTTTACAATCATTTGGTACAAGAGCTGAAAGCTGTCAGAGCAGTAATGCATTGCATCAAATTAACATATTTTCCTGAAATGGTAATTACGCCCCTTTTGTGTGCTTCTGAATACACATTTCTTGAAGTGTGAATGAGGCGCTGACACCAAAGTCTCACTTTAAATCATCATTATTAGTGCATCTGTCCAAATGATTCAAGGGAAATGTCTGGCAGAGGTTTTTAAGCTTAGAGGAATTTAAAGGTGAGCCACGGAGTTTCTTTAGAGAGATTGGAAAGCCTAGCATCTTTCATTCACACCCTAGTGTGAATTCCAGTCCCTCAATGCTATTAAATTCATCTCATCTTTATCGAATACCTACTATATTGAAGCACCTTGTTAGATTAGAGATTCAGAGAAGACTCCATCCCTGCCCTGATAGCCCTAGAAGGAAAGACAGACAGAGAGATTTTAGAGGAAAATCAATTAAATGACATTTGAAGATAGAGGATAACTCAGTGTGTGTGTGTGTGTGTGTGTGTGTGTGTGTGTGTGTGTGTGTGTGTGTTGGGGCAGGAGATGATTCACGAAAGCCTTCAGAAGGTGACATTGGAGCCAGACCTCCAAGGGTGGCAAAGATGTAGAGCTGATGTCAAGACATTCCAAGTTCAAGGACAGGTGATTAAAGCCTGTGTTTGGAAAGAACAAGAACCCAGTTCTCCATGCCTGATGTCATAGTGAGGGGTCAGAGCTTAGGAGATATCCTTTGCATTATGGACCCTTCAAACTGGGCATATCAATTGCATTGTGACTGAAACACAGGGAAGAGGTGGAGAGGTGGTCAAAGGCCATCACAGAAACTTTACAAGCCACTAAAGAGTTTAGTTTTCATCCTAAAAGAATGAGAAGTCTCTGAAAGTTTTAGGAGGGACATGATCAGATTCGATTGTGGAAATATTCTGCTGTGGAGATAATGGATTAAAAGCAGTGGTGTGTCACGAAGAACCAATAAGAAGTCTGTTACTACAATCTACTTATTTTATTGAGGCCTGGACTATGATGGTGGCCACAGAGATGGAAATATGTGGATGACTTTCACAGGTGTGTAGAATAAAGATCAGGAAGTCCCTAGTGATCAGTTGATTATCTGTATATGGCAAAGGATTCAGAGGTGTTAATTATTGTTTTAGTCAGCATTTTCACTGCTGTGACCAAAAGACCCGACAAGACCAATTTTAGAGGAAGAAACATTTATTTGGGGCTCACGGTTTCAGAGGTCTCAGTCTGCAGACAGCTGGCTCCATTGCTCTAGGCCCTACGTGAGGCAGAACATCATGGAAGAAGAGTGTAGTGGAGGAAAGCAGCTCAGGACATGACACCAGAAATCAGAGAGAGTTAATCTCACCAAGGGAAAAATATATACCCTAAAGGTATGCCCCCAATGGCCTACCCACCTCCAGTTACCCACCAGTTAATCCCTAAAGGGAATTAATTTAATGATTAGGGTAAGTCTCTCATTACCCGATCATTTCATCTCTAAATTTTCTTGCCTTGTCTCACGCAAGGAGCTTTTGGAGGATACCTCACATCTAATCCCTAGCAATCATGATTCTGAGTTCTTGACTTATGCAGTCAAGTAGATGGTAATGTGATCAGAGGAAGTGGGGAAAGGTAACAGAGGATCTGGGACTTCAGAAGAGTTGATGAGAGGTGCTGCATACTAGGCCCTCTGAGCCATTTTGTCTCTGTGTCTGGAAGATGCCTTCATAATTTTAGTAATCCTTCTGGGTCTTCTTCTGGTGCCACCCCATAAGAACATGATCTCATTTTGGACATGGCTGTTTTGATTGCAACGAAGCAATATGCACTAGAACTGGTTACTGAAAGGGGTGGGAGAAAGCCATTGGAAGGATGCAGCAACAACCAACAGAAATCCAGCCACAGTGGCTAGAATGGGAGCAGGCTTCATGTGAGCCAGCGGAGGAGATACCAGGAATTAAGACCACAACTTCCCTCCTGCTCCAGGACTTAGAGTTTTCTGTGGTTCCAAAGCCCTAAAAGAAATTTGGTGAGTGGTCTAACAATGAGAATCTCAAGGATCCCAAAGCTTAGTCGCAACCCAGGACATGAGTGTGTGGTTTTGTAATTTTTTAAAATTTGTTCTAATTGGTTGTACATAACAGTCGAATGCATTTATACATCTTTATAGATCATACATAAATGGAGTGTAATCTCTTATTTTTCTGGTTATACATATTGTGTTGCTCCATCCATCTGTGTTCATCTTCTTTATAAAGTCTCTCTGGACAAGGAATCAGTCCTGCTTCTGTTCACACAGGTCAGACCCTACACAGCCCCAGAGGGCTGCATTCCCACAAGGATTTAGCCTTGCAGATTAGGGCCATTTCTTCATTCTTTTCCTTACTTATTTTCGAAAGTTTAAAAATTCAGAAACTTACCAAAAATTATATCACAAATACCAGTGAAAAAACAATATTTGTTTGTTTAGTTAAGGCTTCTTAAATATATATATGAAAAAGAAATGGGATAGTACAGATGAAGTTGAAACCCTCCTTGTTTCCCTCTTCAGTCTTATTCTCTTCCCTCTGTGTCTCAAGTCAATCAAATCCCATGAAGTTGGTCATGGGGTTTTAACTTTTACTGCACATATTCATGTCCACAAACATAATATAGCTTTGTTGTGTGTTTTTATTTAACGTAAATAGCATCATTCAGGTTGTGAGGTTTTGCAATTTGCTCTTTTGTTTTACTTGGTATTGTTTACAAGATCCAATTCTGTACATTCATACGGATCTGGTCTCTTTAATTGATGTATAATATTCCATTTTAGGAAACTATGCCACCATTTTCTTATCTGTTCCCTTACTGAAAGGCATTTGTATTGCTTCCAAATTTTGTCATTACACACAGTGAATGCTGCAATGAACAACCTTTTAGAAGCTTTATTGAATGCATTTGCCTAAGTTTCTTCAGGGTGAATTAAATATATTAAGTGAGTACGTAGTAATGGTATTACTGTGAATTGGGAATTGAGTGAGGAGGTCCATTTAAAATTGTTTAAGATATTGCCAGATATTGAGTAGGTGTGAAGGAGCCCATATAAAATTATATTCAAATATGTCACCCACCCAGAAATTTTACCTATTTACACAGTCACCACTTCTTCCCACTAGGAAGACATGGGTCCCCCACCCCATAAGAACCACTGCATTAGGACATAACCATTTAAGGGAATGTGTAACAGGTTCAGATTTATTGAAGGAGAAGGGGAATTGAGAATAACTGTCTTTAAGATTAAAAAAAAAGGCAGAACTGATTTTCTTGAATGTCTTTACTTTAGTTACCAAATTCCCCAAATCTTGTTTGTAGCAGAAATATTGTCTAGATCTCAAGGGATTACAGGGAACAAATGTATAAATCACTTTGCTACTAATAATCCCTGAATCAAGTTTGGGTTAGGATGATCCTACAACTTAGAGGCACCAGGTGGCAAGTAACCAGATCCTTCTGGTGCCAAGTTTGGGCTCAAGAGCAATAAGAGGTCAAAAGGAGTATGAATGAGTTCATAACCAGAGAGTGGAAAGAACAGAATTAGATTCTGTAGTAGGCAGCTGCACTAGATTGGATAGTGGTCCTCCCCCCACCCAAGGTTATGTCTATCTGGAAACTATGGAAGTTGTCCTTTTTGGAAATGGTATCTGCAAGTGTAACCAGATAAGAAATGAAACTGGATTAGGGTGGGTCTTAAATTAATTATTACTGGTGTCCCTGTAAGAGGAGAGAAATTTGGACAGAGATGCACACAAAGAGGAGAATGCCACATGAAGATGGAGTCAAAGGCGGAGAAGACTATGGTGGTGATGATGGAGAGGCTGGACGGTGTCACTGCAAGCTAAGAAATGCCAAGGGTTTCTGGAAGTCACCAGGTGGTAAGAAGAACACAAGAAGCATCCTATCCTAGCACTTCTGGAGAGAACATGGACTTGCTGAAACTGGGAAACTGAGACAGCAACCTTCCAACGTGGCCCCCAGTGACCAGCCTCCTGGTGTTCACACCTTTATGTAATCTCCTCCCGTCTTATGTGAACTGGACCTAGTGACCCATTTCTAGCTAGTGCAGCAAACATGATGGGGTGTCACTTTTAAATCAAATTGAAACCAAATTTCCTCTGCTTCTGCTGGCGGGTAGGGTTGGTGTAAGCTGCAGGCATCTGGCATCAACTCCAAGGGTCACAGCTATCAAAATCAAATTCTACTCCACTAGTATCAAGTGGAATGTTGCAACTCTTAATGGTGGGCTCTGCCCTCTAATGTTGCAGGAGACCACAGAAGCTCACTGTCAATTTCTTTCTGGGTTTTTGTCTCACAAATCTGAAGAATGAAATTCATGGGCAATGGAAGGTAAGAGTGAAAGAAGTAAGGTTTATTCAAGTGGGAAGAATAGAAATAGAAGTCTTGTAGGATAATAGGGGACCCCATCGAGGTTGCTAGTCTGGGGATTTATATAGCTCTTGGGTCAATCACTATTGGTTCAAATGTATGCTAATCATGTTTCAGAAAAGTATCAACACTCTTGGTGCAAATTTATGCCAATCACATCTTGGAAAGTATCAAGGCTATTAATTAGCCCTTGAAACACTTTCCTGCAATCTCCATTCATTTCTGCCCCAACTTCCCTTTTTCCACGACTCATCAGGTAGGCAGGGCCACTGGTAGGGGAAGTGACATGTTGGGGTGCCCTAGTTCACCTCAATCCTGGTTTGCCTTGGACCCGGCTGACTGTGCCTCAAACCTGCATTTCATGGCAGGCTCTATGTGGTCATGGCCCATGCACATGGCCTGGGATTCAGCCCACCTGTGCCACCACACAGCTGCTCCGGGACAATGGCTTGGCTTCAATATTATTCAAGACAATGAATTTCATCTTTTTGTCTTTTCTTACCCTTTCTCTTACTCTCTCTGATAACTGGTAAAAAAGCATTATACTATCATTTTATGGAGAGGTCCACATAACAAAAACTGAGGAAGGTCTTCAGCCAAGAAGGAACTGAATCCTTCCGACAACTTGTTGCTCAGTTAGGACTTGTGATGACCACAGTCCTGTCACCCTGTGTACCATGTGAGATCCAAGAGGCTGAGAACCTGCCAAGTCATGCCTGGATTCTTCACTTGCAGACACTATGAAATAGCACATTTGTTGCTTTAAGTCACCAAATTTTTTTTTTTATTATTGTATACAAATGGGATACATGTTGTTTCTCTATTGAGAGTGATATGTTTGCATAGTTGGTGTAGAAGCACATCACAGACCAACATGGGTGACATATTTGGCCAGGTGGTTCAGAAGAGAGAAGGATGGGCTCAGGGTGCATCATGCTCCTGAGAGCTCAGTCTGGTCTTCAGATGCTGCAGAGGTGCACCTACCCAACTGGACCTTGAAATCCTTACCCAAACTCAACATCACTCCCACAGTTCAAAGCAACATCATGCCTAGCTTGAAACTACTACTTAAAAAAATAGAATGTTAATTATAATCCAGGGTCCATAGTCAGCAATTAATTTGGAGAGCAATTTGGTGACCTGAGAAAGACTCATCATATGATATCTTTTGCTAGAAGGACCAAAATCATTCAAGTAGGATTTCCCCAAGTAGTCCTACCAATATGCTTGACTAGTCCATCATCTTTCTTCTGCCTTAGTTTTCATATTTTCAAAACCAAGAGATTAGTTTTATATCATCTTTACAGGCTTCTTCATCATTTATATGTAATCATTCCTTATAAAATAACCAGAAGACCTGGAAATAAAGTAGAAGCAAGTGATCATTCATGTGAATCTCTTCTCATTTTTCAAAACTTAAGGATGACCTCCTTTGGGAAGCATCCCATAACCTTACCAGACAAAAACTGAAGCAGGTTTTCCTGTGGTTCTGCTCAGGTACACATCTGGTACAGCTCAGGTACACATCTGCCAATCATGACTTACACAGTGCTTGCTGATTTTCAGATCTTTCTCCTCCACTAGCCAGTCAACTACTTGTGACATTTTGAGACTGATTTATGTCAAATTCTTCTTTGTATGCACAGAACCTGGCAGACTGCTTGGTACATGATACATATCCAGCAACTATTTGTTCAGTTAATGAATGACTAGATGGATGAATGAATAAATGAAGCTCCTTTGGCCATGGTGAGAATTTTGATTCCTGGAGAAGTAGCCTAGGAAGTTGTGTCTCCCTCTTGCCACATGGCTTGCTGGTGGTAGTGGCACAAAGTGGTTAGAGAAGGGCGCATGTTGGTGCAGAAAGGCTAATCTCGGGATCCATGCAGAGTCAAGAAGTTGGGTGAAAACTCCTCTCCTTTCTGCTCCAACCATGTATGGAGCTTGGAGACAGAGATAATTAATTCATAGCATATGGAGAGACAGATGTTAGGAAAATGTAACAAAGATAACAAGGTCAATACAAGAGAAAGAAGGGGGTCTGGATACTGCAGTGATGGAATGGGTTGTCTCATAGAGTCCTGAGAACCCACATAATGAAATTTCCTAATACAGGAACCAAACAGAAAAAGAAATAGCTCCTTGGAAAGTTAAGTAGTTTGTCCAAGGGCACAAAGAAAGTGACTTGAACCTATTCTGTCTCTTTGCATATCCAGGGTATTTTATTACCCTGGATCTACCCATTAGAACATCAATTTTCCCTCAGTGCAGAGGCTATTGCAAACACAATTCCTTAATGGGAATCCTTGATTCTAAGCCATCATTCAGATCAGAACTAGAGACATGACCTCAACAGTCCTACTCTCTTCAAGCTGCTATAACAAAGTACCACAGACTGGGTGACGTATACACAACAAAAACTTATTTTTCAGTGTCTGAAGATTGGAAATCCAAGGTCAGAATCATGGTTGGGTTCTGGTAAGGACTCTTTTCCAGGTTGTAAACTGCTGACTTTTATTATCTTCTCATGGCACAAGGAATGAGTTATCTCTCTGACCTCTTCTTATAAAGACATTCATCTTTTTTAAGAGAACTCTGTCCTCATGACCTAATTACCTCCCAAAGGCTCCACCTCCAATTGCCATCATATTGCAGATTAGATTCCAACATGAATTTTGGAGGAGATACAAACATTCAGTTCAAGGTAGGTCAGGCAATCGACTTTGATGGTGGTAATTCTGCTGGGGGTTGGAGATATCAAAGTAGTAAATATGAGGTGTGGATGAAAAGAAACACATGCATTAGGTCCTGGTTATGGTGGAAAAAAAACATCGATTTATATACCACTTATTTGGGCTTATCCAATTACCAGCAGGATACTGATGCTTCGTTTTTGAAAGTCTGTTTCTTTATCCAGACATGGTAAAAATAACACCTACCATACAGAATTGTCATCAATATTTTAAAAGGTGTGTTTGCAGAAGCATCTAGTAAATGAATGGGGTCCATGTTCTACTTATAGGACTGGAGCAATCAGGTGAAATGCCTCAGCCATAGAAGTTACTCCAGTAGGAGATTTCAAAGGAGCTGGAGCAAGGTAGACACAGGAAGTGGTCTGATGGAGGAAAAGTAGGTGTCGGCTTCTTCTTGTGAATATTTTTCTGCTGTGAAAAGTCCCTCCTGAAGCCCCAGTTGTCTTCCCTCCTGATCTCATTGGCCAGGTTTACCTCTCATGCCCACAGGTCATCAGTAGCAAGGAGGAAGGGATTCCAATGACTGCTTTACACATAGGAGTGCTGTGACTGGGTTTGAGCATTGCCTCCCCTTGGTGCAGGACTTCTCATTTGCCAAACACAAGGATCTGATGGCTAGGGAATCAAGTGGGAATGACCTGAGAGGACGGATAAAACCAAAGTCACATAGAGGTCCATTAGTGTCCTGTTGCTATTGTAATTAATATTAACACACATAGTCTTTTAAAAAGCACACTTTTATTCACTTACAGTTCTGAAGACTGGAAGTCCAAAGTGAGTCCCATAGAGCTAAACTGAAGACATTGACGGGGCTGGTTCCTTCTGGAGGCTCTGAAGGAAGCATCTATTTTCTTGACTTTCATCTTTAAGAGACTTCCTGCATTTGTTGAATCATAGCCTCTTCTTCACATAACTCCAGCATTTTGATTCCATTATTACATCTCCTATTGTTGACTCTGACTCACCAGTCTCCCTCTTATAAGTACCTTGTGAGTACATTGGGTCCACCTGGATAATCCAGGATCACCTTCCATTTCAAGGTGCTTGACAATCACAAAGTTCCATATTTATAGTTCCTGGGAATTGGATGTTTATAACTTGGGGAGCTGTTATTTAGCTTACATGAAAGACATAGAACTTCATCTTCCAGATGGTGAGTCAAAACTGGAAATAAGAAAAACTGGTAGTTGAAGTAGATACTGGGAAGATTAGGGTCTGGGAAGGTTTAAGGCAAATGCTTAAGGGATGATTCCATGAAGAACTGAAAGATGTGGTACTTTTTATAGGGGATTGAATTATGTTGTTCTTATCCATGCTGGATACCTCCCCTACCCCAAGCACTCACACATACAAAGAGGAGCTGGTCATTAAGCTTGAATTTTTTTTCTCATTTTAAAAGTTGAGGCAGCAGCAGGAAGCCAAAAATGGGACATCAGACGTTATAATTATGGGGTGATCTCAATTGGTCCAACTAGATGTATCTAAAATAGGTCTCCTGCTTGGGCCAGGAAGGAAGCTGGGGGCGTGTGTAAAAGATCATTAAGTAGAATCTTGAAGTAGTTTCTCTGACCGAAATCACCAAGGAGATTGTGAGACAGAAGAAGAAAAGGGAAGGGTGGTTGATGCAGAATGGCAGGATGGGGCATGCAGTTTAACTAGAGAATTTTCTCCCCTCTGCAGCCAATAGGGAACAGAAGTCGTAGCCACCTACCTAGGCTTGGATAGAAGCTTTCAGGCCACCAAGTCAAACAAGGAGATCTTGACTTCAGAGCCAGAATAGTGCAAGAAAAAAAGAGACAGATTCTTAAAATGTGAGGAATAAGAATCAGTTGTTTTCTTTGCTCTGATTCAAGACCCCATTAAAATAAGTATAATGAGATCCTTAAGAAGACAGTCACTCATGAAGGCAAAGATCAGGTGTGGGGGGGAAAATCACAGAAATATCAGAAGAACTTTGGATTTTAGAAAACAGATGGATAAGTAAATTTTAACTCTGCACGACAGATAAAGCTGAAATAAAATGCCCATAAGGTTGCTGAGTGTGTACAACAAGGAGCCAACCAATTTCCATTCTGGAATTCTGTAAACACTCTGGAATTTAAAGCAGTAGATGTCTTCAAAAAGCTGAAGAGTCAAGGATTGGTTGAAACTGTGTGTGAGAGAAGCAGTCAGACTCCCTGCATTACCACCTCATCAACCCGTGCACTTTCGCTTCCCTCCCCAGTGGGAGGCTGAGGTTTGCTAATCCTTGGAGGTTATACCAGAGGAACTTAGAAGTCAAGAATACCATGCTCAGCTTGGGAAGACCAGGAGGTGCAGATTATTGTACTAACAATTGGGACTAAGGGAATAGAAAGACTTTAGCCCTTTAACGGGAGATTGGAGGGAGGTCAAGCTGAACCACAGGAGCGGAGTTCACAGATACTGACAGGAGCTTCCCTTACCAAAATGCCTTGATGCCTGCAGGAGCATCCTACTGGAAGTCCACCCCTGGACAAAACAACACATGGGCATGGAGCTCTCTTCCTCCCTTGGAATGTGAAAGGATACCAGACTCTGAAACATTTGAGTAATGCCTCTACCTGAAAGCAGATGAAAAGTGAAACAGTAGAAAACAGACACAAGGTGGAAAGAAGAGAAGGGAAATCTATGTGGGGAAACTTCCAATTTATATGTTTGGAGAGATAAGAAAACATATTAAATCTATGAAACAAGAATTACATGATTTTTTAAATGGAGCTTTAAAATAACAAAATTTGTCTTGGAAATTAAAATCATGAAAGCCAAATTACAAAGAGAGAAGAGATATATAGGGTCGAGATACATAAGATGAGATGGAATAAAAAAACATAATGGAAAAGAACAGGGAAAGATAAATATCTTAGAAAGTTAATTCAGAAGGTTAAAATTTGAACTGAGAAAAGTTCCAAAACTGGAATATATTAGAGTAGAAAAATTATCTAAGTACAAGTAAGAAATAAATGTTCCATAAGTAAAGGCTATGGGTTTTCAGATTTAAAAGACTCAGTGCTAGCACAATAAGTAAATTATTTTAAAATTTCAGAGTAATGAGGTAAAATGAAATCTCAAGAATTCTTAGAAAAACAAGATCTATCACATACACACAGATGATCAGAAATCATGAAAGTATTAAATTATTAGCAACAATATCAGAAGCTAGAAGACAAGAGAAATACCTTCAAAACTTTGGAGGAAAATATTTGCCTAGATTTCTATGCTTAGTTAAGATAGAGATATACAATAAATCAAAGCATTCTCACACCATGCATCTTTTCTTCAGAAGTCACTACAATGTTAAATCTTCATTTTGATGAGGCAAAGCTGACAATTCAACAAGAAAGTGTTTAGAAAGGAATGTCAAGAATGATAACCAAGCTACAAATATAGAAACCAACTACTTTTTATTGGATCAGGATAATTAGGAGATCTAGGAAAGGGTGTTTCTAAGATGGAAGTGGAATGAAAATCATAGATTATGTCCTATGTTTGAATGTATTGAGAGACACTTTCCATTTCTGGAATACAGTTTAGGAATGCAGGTATGGTGATATGTATACAAAGGGAGTGGGCAAATAAAAAAAAATTGAGGCAATTATTAACTCCAGGAAAAACAAAAGGTGGTTCAAGAAGGGAAATATAAACATGTAAGTGCAGTACACAGAACAGCTGGGATACAATTTATATCACTGTAACAAATCATAGAATTATGACTACAGATTTAGTCAGACATTATATTACAGTTATTTGGGAAGATGAGGTCATGGTGAAGAGAAAGGTATTTATACATATACATATGTGTATTTATCATATATTTAGGAGGATAAGAATTTTAAATTCTCTTTTTAAACAGAAATATCAACTAAGTAATTAAGTATATAAAGAAAATTTTTAAAAGAAACTACTCTAAGATTTAAAATATTCTCCTCTGGGGAACAAAACTAAGGGTTTGGGAGGCATCAGGTAGCGGATCCCTGTTTTCCATTTTGACCCTGGAACACTACTCACTTTCTATGGCTTCTGTAATAAATTACCACAAAGCGGATGGTATCAAATAGCAGATGTTATTCTCCCACAGTCCTGTGGTTAGAATGCTGAAATGTATTTCACTGGGTCGAAACCAAGGTGCTGGTAGAATTGTGGTCCATCTGGAAGCTCTGGGAGAGAATTCGTTCCCTCCTTCTTCTGAGTTCAGGTAGCTGCTGGCATTGCTTGGTTTGTGGTCACGTTGCTCCAATCTTCAAATCTCTCTCTGCTCCAACAGCACAAGCCTTTCTCCCTGGGTATAAAATCTTCCTCTCCCTTTGTCTTACAAGGATACAGGTGATTGCATGAGAGTTCACCTGGACAATCCAGAGCCATCTCTTCAATTAAGATCCTTAGTTTAATTAAGTCTGAAAAGACCCCTTTCCCTAGTAAAATGACATGCCCAGGTTCCACAGATGGAGCTATGGTCCTATCTTTGGGGACTATTACTTAACTGACCATGAACATTTTAAAAATATGTTTATGACATCTCTATATGATAATTAATTAAAGGAAAGAATGTATTCCAAAATTTTTACTGTGATTATCATTGGAAAGTTATGGGAGACTTTCAGTGGCATCTCTATAGTGTTCTTGCATGATGAACATACATTACTCGTGTTAAATGTTAATTTGCGAGGGGGAAAAAAAAAAGAGGCAAGGAGAAATATTTCATGCTTTGGCCGATCTACATTTGCAGCTAACTGGTTCCAAGTCTTTCGTTTCAAATACAAACCTCAGGCAAGTCTCCAGTGAAGTGACACCGACATTCATGTTGTTCCCTGGAAGACATATGTGTGTTGCAAACATACGCCTACCGGAAGCCAAGAGCTCAGGGGCTGGAGAGAGATTTTGTGGGGTTTCAAAACTGAAAAGAGTACTTTTCAACCCAATCTATAGAGTCATTTGCTCTCAAACGTACAGCATATCTGTTTCTTACTGTTGAGCTTTTTTTTGTTTTTCTCCAACTTGCTGAACCCCACACTAGAATATGAAAGTTGAAAGGGACTTGAAAGATGGTTAGGCCTAACGTGGCACAGTTGGTCATCCCAAGGACCCCAGGGGTGAACTGCTGACGTCCCAGGCAACAGAGGCAGAACGTGGACCTGGGGCCCAGATTCTGGATGCCCAGAGCACCTACACTGTTCCTTGGGCCATAAGCCTCTGCCCCTTGCTTCTCTGTAATTTAGGAAGCCCTGGTGTCTGCAGAGCCCAGGAAGCTGGGAGAACAGAGTGACCTGGGCTCAGGGAAAAAGAGGAAAGTGTATCAGAAAGTTGGTGACTCCAGGACTGGGGAGATAGCTCAGCTGGTAGAGTGCTTGCCTCGCAAGCACGAGGCCCTGAGTTCGATCCCCAGCACTGCAAAAAAAAAAAAAAAAGAAAGAAAAAAAAAGAAAGAAAGAAAAGAAAGTTGGTGACTCCAAAACCTGGGTCTGAATGAAGCCTAGGATTTTATCAAAGTCAAAGCCTAAGGCCATAAGGACAAATGGAGCTGGGGCTGAATGTCAGAGCCTAGAGCTTTGACAGGCCCCTCTAGTTAAGGGGAAGAACAGAAGCAGGACTCTCTAGACTCCAAGGGGCACACTGAGTCTAGAACAGAACAAGGGAACATCCTGAGGGCAGGCGTAGGCCCAAGCCCCAGTTCTCCTCCCCTTCACCTACCCTCCCCTGCCTAAAACCTTCCCAAACTCCCCGTTTCAATAACTAAAATCCAGACACTTTGCCACAATACGAGGTATGGCTCCCATCTCTCCAGCCTCAGCTCCTGGCCGTCTCCTCTCCTCTGACACTGGCAGGCATCTAGCTTTCCATCCCTCAGACACAGCAAGGTCATTTCTACCGGAGGGACCTTACACTGCTATTCCCTCTTCCTGGAACGCCCCCCCCCCCACCATCCTTTTTGGGTCTGCTTCCTCTTTATCTTTCAATTATCCTCTTAAAGCAACCATCCCAGAGGGGCTTTTCTAGGCCACTATCAAAATTAACCCTTCCAATACTTGAGCACCATCCATAATCCTGTTTATTTTCTTCACGGAGCTTTCGGCTGTCTAATCTTATTTGTCTGGTGTCTAGTCTTTCAGCCCCATGAAAGCAGAAGCCTGGAGCAGTCCCTGAGCAAATCACTAACTCTCCTGGATTCAGTTCCCAGGGAAGGCAGCAGAAGACCTGTCACTGACTCTCCAAGGGAAAGATACCTTGCAGTCTCTGGATTGTCAGTGGGTAGTTTCCTTTGCTCTCAGTGAGCGCCCCGTTTCTCCCTTGGGAAACATCTTCATCCTTTTGAACAGAGGTTAAAGGTAATGATGTGCACTGTTATCATGAAATATGAAGGCATCGCTCTTGCTCTGCTCCCTTGATGGAAACTTCAGAGGTCATTGGGCTGCTCAGATTTCAAGTTCAAGTGACCTGTGCTACTGGGAATTAAGAGACCTGGGTTTCTTCCACTCTTTCCTCACAACAAGCTCCTCCTGCCTCGCAGTCTTGGTTCCATGATGATTAATGGTTAAAATCAGAGACATCCACTTCCCAGGAAAAGCAAAAGGAGAGAAATGTGACTGTGGAGCTACTGTAGGCCAAGCACCATGAGCAAGTACTTGGCCTTTGCATCCCATGGAGAGGTAGAAATCACCATTTAAAAAATGAGGAAACTGAGGTAGTAGACCAAGTTTCAAAAGCTAATATATTCCAGGTCAAGACACAAACTCGCATTTTCCTGATCCTCAACCAGAACTCTCTCTCCAGGATGGAAAGGAGGAGCTGTGGCCTTCAGAATGAGCCCTGCTCCTCACCATGCCAAGGGGACACCCTGCCCAGTCAGTGCAGCCAAGTGCCTCTCCACCAGCTCCGGCCATCTGCGGGCCTCCAGCTGTCACTTAGAAAGTTGGCCTTTGGATCAGGAGTATTGACAGTGAAACGCATACATCTTTGGTTGATCCTGAGACTAACACAGATGGATGTGGGGAGGCAGGCAGGACTACTCCTTGTGGGGGGACATTGATGGAAAAAACCTGATTGCATCTTAATCCAAAAGCTTTCTCACTGACGAAGTGACTTGCTAATACCTTACTCTGACAGTCCCTAATGATCGAGTTGGTTGAGATGTATTATCAAGGGTAGCGCTGCAAGGACTCTCTGCTTAGAATGGCCATGGTGGACCCTGACTAGGGGGGAGTCTATCCTGTGTCAAGGTGCTTGAGCCCCACGTTCAACTCTTTTCAAGTCAGGATAGGTGCAGAGACCAATGCCCTGCAGAGCTCAACCCATCGCTTAGGAGGTGGACCTAGTCCTTCTTCCTGTCCCTTGTGTGGGAGTGAATTGGGCTAAGCATGATCCAAGGAGGCTTGGCCACTCAAGATAACTTTGTGAAGAACTGAATATTGAACCCAGTTGAGAGATTATTGGAGTTCCATTCCCCACCAGCAGGGAGTCCTCGTCTCCCTGCCTCCAACCACACAGAATTTTTTCAGTATACTCTAGGTTTTCCAGTTGAGCCCGGCTTCTCCATCTGCAGAATCCCCGGGTCTATGCTATTCGTGATAATGTTGTGATTCTACAAACAATGATGTATTCTAAAGTCGGAGCAGACTGACCTCTTTGGGAACTGTACATCAAAATGATAGCTCCATGCTATGACATCAGAGACTTTATGCCTCTTTCCCTTTGGCAACTACTTTTAAAAAATGATTATTGTGGGGTTATTCATTTTGCAATAAGACTTAGAATGCTCCCAACACTCTACTCTCCACCTCTGCCTTGGGAAGTCCAATTTGCAATCTATAACAAAGGGGATCAATTTCCACGTGATCACTTGAGGAGTCTGGGATGCCAGGCTGGCAGGAGCAGCAAGCCTTCATCTCCTAACTCCCATCCGTCAGAACTACCATCCCCTTGTCTTTGAGCAGCACAGTTCCAATTTATTTTCCCTTCCTCTTTGAATCTACTAAAACAGAATTGTAACATCTATATGAGTAACAGCTAACTACATACAACTAGTTTTGCTAATTCTTTATTACTGGTGTCTTATCCTTTCTCCTTTGT
The DNA here is from genome assembly GCF_902686445.1 of Sciurus carolinensis. Classification (NCBI taxonomy): domain Eukaryota; kingdom Metazoa; phylum Chordata; class Mammalia; order Rodentia; family Sciuridae; genus Sciurus; species Sciurus carolinensis. Next base: position 67,983,062 of record NC_062215.1, on the reverse strand, counting down.
CTTTGTTTTAAATGACTGACTTCTCCATCTGGCAATTCCATGATATTGGGGACTCTCATCTTACTGTGGATGCTGTCTGCTGATTCTTCTTCATGTGCTTTGTAATGGAGCTCATCTTTGGCAGGACCCCATAGTAGTCCTGTGTAGGCTGGGTTAAAGTTATATCCACTAATACAGAGTTTGATTTTATTTTGCTAGAAACTCTAGGGATATTTCAGCCAGGGATTGCTTTATGCTAATTTTCTGTAAAGGTACAGTGTATGTAAATGGCAAATCTAAGTGAGTTCAGGGTCATAATTACAAGCATCATTGACAGTATCAACAACTCCTCCTCTTCCTCTTCCTCCTCCTGTTTTTCCTCCTCCAACTCTTCTACCACCTCCTTATCTTCCTCCCTCATCTCTCCAGAGTTCAGAGAAAGGCATTCAAAGTTCCTTGCTATTTCCCTGAGGAGTACAGGAAGATTTCCTTATCTTCTCCCTATTTACTAAAGGTCCCAATTTAGTCTGGAATCTACTTCAACTCTTGGCCTGATGTGAGTTTAAGAACTCATAATCTGTATCCAAGGGAATGTTAAAAATTCAAGCTACTTGAGTAAGGCTGTCTTTGTCTAAGAGCAGCAAAAATATAAAACCATATTTAACACTCTGTATTTCTGGGTTTTCTTTTTCTCATTAAGGACAGATATGCATTTAAAAACATGTTTATTATATCTCATCTGGAATGTCCAGTCCCCTCCACCCCTGAGGAGAATTAAGGCTATGTTATCTTCCAGGTTTCTAAAAATGAAAGTCCTATGGTAATCCTTTCTAGACATCCTTCTCTAATCCTACTAGTTCATGACATGGATACTATTATCTCTATTTTTTTTCTACTTTTAAAAATTAATCTTTATTTGGTGCATTCCAATTTTTATAGGTAATAATGGGATACATTGTGACATATTTGCACATGCACATAACATAATTTGGTCAACTTCTGGAAACAATAAGTGTGCTAATAAATAGCCACCTCATATTCACATTGGTTCTATCTTACAACCCATCTGTATTCTGAACCCCTGCACCACAAACGCACTCCTTCACAGCCTCGTTTGGGCTGCTGCCTCTGTGGAAACAGGGCAGTAGGAAGCAGAGGACCCATGCTGAGGATGAACCCCGTGATCCTAGAGGTGTTACTCCCCTTCTCTTGGTCTCCATCTGTTCACAAGGAACAGAACCAATCACCTCTTCTCCACGGAGCTCTTATGAGAAGAGAACCAGTCATGAAAGCTTGGAGCTTGTCCTCAGAGGTGATGTTAGCACTGCTCAGTTGGCTAAGGCACCAATTGTTCCCACTTCTTTGGGAATATATATGTATATATTTATGAGCTTGGTTTCTGAACAAATCCCTTTGGGAAACTCCTATTCCCCTGCCAGTAGCACCGGGAACGTATCAAATCCCCTGTGAGAAGGAGGCACTTTGCATCAATGTGTAGACAATGGTAAATAATGTGAGATGCTCAAAAAGCAGAAGTGGCGGGGGCACTTGCAGTTTCCTTGCCACCCTCCCGGGCTCTGAAATAAATTCAAACCTCTGCCTTCCCTTGCTGCCAGGAAATGAGCAGCTGGTCTCTGCTTCTCCTTCCTTTCTCCCAAGTCACAAACTCATCTAGCCCAACCTCACCCACTCCCTATATCCTTTCTCCCCAACAAAGCAGTGTGGCCATCCCATTGTATGTCAGCTTCTGAAGACTTTACATTATCTATGAATTTATTGGATCTTCACCAATACCTCCTGCTGCAGACTGGCAAGGATTTATTAGCCTCAACTTATTACCAGCGATTCTTGCAATAGAAACCAAAAGCTATGTCTCATACATCCTCTCTTTTGCTTTTACTGATGGCTTGCTATTCTGATGGGAGCACTTATCAGCAGGGTGGCTGTGATGGTTTGGACATGAGCTGTCCCCTAAAAGAAGTGAAATGATAAGGCTGAGAGCTGTGAACTCATCAGTCCATCCTATCTTGAATGGATTAACTGGTGGTAACTGTGGGCAGGAGGCACGTGGCTAGAGGAAGTGGGTCACTGTGGGTGTGTCCCAGAAGGGTACATCTGCCCTGCAGCCCTTTCCTCCTCCCCCTCTCTACTTCTGGAAGTCATTAACAAAGAGGTCTCCTCCACTACATGCTTCTGCCATGACGTTCTGCTTCACCTTGAGCCCAGAGCAATTGAAGAAGCCCACCATGGACTGAAACTCTGAGCTGAGCCAAATTAGACTCTTCCTCCTCTATGTTGTCCTTGTTGGTATTTTGATCATGGTCTTGAAGAGCTGACTAACACTGTGACCAAGGATGAAACTGACCCTCTTGAGCCTCATTTTCTACCTGGGTGTAAAATATAAAAAAAGAAGAGGTTAGATAATAATAACATTTGAATGCTTCCTGCATGCCAGGCACTGATGTAAGCATCTTCCATGTATAAATTAAGCTTATCTTCGTAACAGCACTCTGAGGTCAGCACTATTTTTCTTTCCATTGTGTAGATGAGGAATCTTCAGCACGGAGATCCTGCCTGCAGTTAAACAGCCAAGAAGAGGGAGCCCTGGAATGTATAAGGCAGCAAGTTTGGCAACTGAGTGTCAGGACTCAATGATAATAATAAGCCACCTCTAAGTCTACTTAGCATGCCTGTGTTATAACTCCCTAGGAAAGTTAAATCAAATGGTATCTACAAAGAAATAGGTGAATATAAGCAGTTCTTATTTTTTTAATTAGTAAAAAAAATCTACTTTCCAATTTAATCACATGTCCACAAGCATTGATCAGCCACTACCCATATCAGTAAGTCTAACTGAACACCTACTATGTGCATCTAGCTGCATTGTGCAATAATGATCATGTCCTTAGTTTATTTATGCACTCTTGGACTCAGACTCTGGACACTGGTGGTTGGAGTTCTTCCCATGGCAGAGCCATATCATATGAAGAGAGCTTCCTTTCCCTCTGCAACGTTCTGTGGTAATCTTTCAATAATACTCTGGGCAGAGGGAAGCTGAAAATGACAATTCTGTGCCATTGTCATCCCTGGTGACCATTTGCTTGCTCCAGTGTCGGACTGGAAGTGCTTTGATCCTCAGCCGGGTTTGGAGCTGTGACCAATGATGATGTCTGCTGTGGCCACTTGATGGGAAAGTTGTGTTTTGCTGGTGGCCAGGCATTTGTCATCAGCAGTTTAGGAAGGGGTCCTTTTTAAATAATGGCTGGTAGCAGGGTCCTGAAGCATGAGAACTTTGAATGGGGATAGAAGGGAACGTTAATTTGGAAAGAGTGAGCACTGAATGACTACCTGGAAGAGGGTCCCTGAACACTCCTGAACACTCCTGAACACTCCTGTTCCTCCTCATAGCACACGTTGAGCACTTACTGTTCATCCTTGACCAACTATGTGCTCAGCAGAGCCTGGTAGATCATACTGTTGTTCCCACTGTGATTACAGATTGTGAGAATTTACTGGGAGAAGCACCTTATTTGCTTGACTTCTTCAGGGGAACATTCTGCAGTGCTGTGCTTGCTGTCTGATGCTGTAGCTGTTAGGCACTTGGGGCTCTTTTGTCCTTGAAATGAGGCCAGTGTGGCTGAAGAACTGAGATTTTTCTTTTCTTTGAAGCTATTTAAATGTAAATCACTACATTGATAGGGAGATGCTCTAGTGGGCCAGCAGTCTTGAAGTTTTCACCTCTCTTCTGGGTTGATTCTGTTACTCCAATCTCATGGACATCCTAACTACAGGGAGACAAGACACGTCCACAAAAGTTTCATGTGAGAGTCAGAAACTAAGCAAATGGACACAAGAAACACATGAAATCTAGAGGACTAGAGAAAATGTAAGGTATGCCGGAAAATGTAGCAAAATCCACTAAAGCTAATATTTCATAGATATAAGGGAAGATCTTAAATCAATAGCACAAGAACTAGATGCTGTGGAGAGGCATAGAAAACAAGAAGGCATCTTTGCAAAAGCAGAGTCCAAGGCAATTGAGAGGTGAGAAGATATTTGAGGAAATCTTGAAAGCAGCTCTATGACTGGAGCAGGGAAATAGAAGAGAAAGACAAGAATATTAGAGGATTAATTCAGGAGCTCTAACACTTTGATTAATAGTAGCTTCAGAAATAGAGTCCAAGCCATGTAAAATAGATTATCAAATAAATAATAAAAGAAAAATACTCAGATTTTAAGGATGACTGAGAAAGCCCACAGGCTGCCCAGACAAATAGAGTTTAAATGAACCAAACAAGACATGGTACCATGACATTTCAGAAGAACAAGAGCATTCAGACTTTATAAACTCCAGAGGGGTGTGGAGGTCAAGTAACACAGACAGACAGACATCAAAACTACTTACTAACCACATTAGACTCTGAAACGCCAAAGGATCAATACCTTCTTATTTATGAAAGAAGAGGTTTTGCAAATCTGTCTAGGCCACAATATAGACTCTATCTAAAAATAGATGATCTAGATTCTATCTATGTACATTTGGTGCCAAAACAAACGATTGGTCAAATACAAAGGTAGATGAATTCATTTTCATATTTGCAAGAACTCAAATCCTTCCCGTGCGTTTTTTTCAGAGGGCACCCATGGCCACCTCTCAGGCGACATGGACTTGGGAAAGTGTGATTTGGGAATGAGAAGGGCATGGTGTTCGCCCAACACAGCAGGGAGGGAAAGAAATCCCCAAAACAAGGCAAACAGAAGTCCCAGGATATGGAAAGGGCAGCATTTTCGACCTGAATAAGAAAATGGAATATTCTAGCAGCCAGGTCTCCTATTAAATACTAGGGCCATCACTATCACTATTAACCAATGAGCAATAGGTTTGCACTTTAAAAATGAATTTGAGAAAACTGAAGAAATATTTGGATCAGATTCCTGTAAGAAAGCTAAGCATTGTTTTAAAAGGAGGCTATTAATCTAAGAAAACTGAAATTGTATGGGAAAGGTAATAAATCACCGTAAAGTTCTTTGTTTAGCAGCGATCAGTATTTATATAGCTGTAATAATGCAAACACTGACTTGACTTAATAAAAATTGAAATAAAATGATCTCGGGAGGATGTAAAAAGGGGCAGAGGGGTGGTGGATGTGAGTTAAATGTTCCTCTCTCATGAATAGGTAGTTCATGTCCAACTCTGAAAATCCAGAAGGAGCAATTTTGAAGCATAGGACTGAAAAATGAGGAAGGATCCAGAAGAGTTGAGGCAGGTTGGCCTGAGGTTGTGGGGCTGATCTGGGCGAGGTCAATGTACAGGGAAGTAGTCTTTGTTCTAAGACTTTCCATAGTTTTAATTTTTTTTTTTTTTTGATTTTTTGATTTTTTTTTTTTTTTTTTTTTTTTTTGCGGTGCTAGGAATTGAACCCAGGGCCTTGTGCTTGCAAGGCAAGCACTCTACCAACTGAGCTATATCCCCAGCCCTAATATTTTTTTTTTAAATGCATGTGTGCATTATTTTAAAAATTTGCTATCCTAAAAATTCATGAAATAATGTCAAAAATTTAACATATTTTAAGAAGCTTTAGTTCTTAATGAGATGAGCTCTCAGAAACCTGGCAAGCTGAGCTGTGCAGAAGGACTTGTTTGCTGAGCTTCCCAAGAGTGGTGTTTATGCTGGACAATTAAGCAGATGAAAAGCTTTGCTTGTTTTTGTTTCAGATATATTTTACTTACATACATATACACACAAACACATAAACACACACCTATCTGTATAACCTTAAGATAAAGACATGCCCCCCCCCCCAACCATTCCAGTCCTATGCACTCCATTTACAAAAATTATTTGGATCATAAATTCGATTTCATTCTTTCCACTCTTTCTTTTATTTTTAACACACACACACACACACACACACACACCTGTAAAGATAGGTTAATTTATTTTCAAGTGTTGAAATTTGTACTTGAATACCATCATGGCATGTGAATTATTCTGTTGCTTCCTTTACTCATTCAGTACATTGAGACCTATACATGTTGGCATAAGGATCTGGTTTCTTCATTTTATTCTGCCCTGTGAACACATCAGAATTTGTTTCCCCTGCCTGCTTTTCACCCTCTCAGGCAATATGGAAGTGACTATGCTTTCCAGGCTTCACGATAAACATGTGAAGAGTGTCCCTAGTCCACATGCCTAGGCACAGAATTTCTGGGTTACAGGGTAGGCACATTTGCCATCTTACTATGTCACTGGGTCAACAACATTTTGAAACACGGTTAAATAGTGTTTTCGGCAGATTCTGGCTCCTGGGTGACAGACGGGCACAGACGGCCTGCGGGGGGTGTGGGCTGTATCTGACATACCATCTGTATAGCTGTCACAACAGCCCTGGAGGGTCCCCTCTCAGAGGGGCCTGTGAGGACCACAGCAAAGACATTTATTCAGGTTCCTCCTAACAGGCTGGCACTGACGTTTAAAGGGTTGATGAGTTTCTTTTCCCTTTTACACAGAGGAGGGGCATCCGCTCAGAAACTGGAGGAAAGCTGAGCAAGGTAGAGCCATAGAGCTCATTGTCTGGACAAAGAAGTTCTCATGGGTGGAAGGTGGATGACTGGGTCCTCCAGTCAAGCATTAGGGTGATATTTATGAATTATGTGTGAGACATGGAACTAGACTCTGGAGTAGAAAATTCTCAAGAGAGGGACTGTTCCCTTCTGCTGGGACACGGTAGGCATGACTAGGGAAGCCTCCTCCATCCACATTCCTTTCCAGAGAAACAGTCCTGGCCTTGGGTCACTGCCTTTTTCCCAATTATTGCATTAAGGGCCCTCCCCTCTGAGCTGTCAGGGGACCACAGGTCACTTGACTCCACAGTGCATGCTTATCTTAAGGCCCCACATTGAGAAAAGGAGTGGGATTTAAGCAAAGTGAGGCATGAACCAGCAGTGGGCCCTTGCTTGGCAAGTCAGGTAGGCAGAGTCTGGGCAGCCATTTCTCTTGAAAGGTGAGATGAGAAATAAGGGAAGAGACTACAGAGAGAGGAAATCGAGGAGACCAGAGACCAAGGAAACGTCACTGCCACTGAGCAATGGAGAAAGTAGCATTTGTTCTTGCATCCCCAGGTCCTGGTTAGAGTCATCCTTTGCCCCAGATGTAACTCTGCAACTGTTCTCTCTCCAGTTGTCCATGACACATTCCACTGGGGCTTGATGATAAACCCCCTTTGCTGAGTGGGCTTGAGTGGGTCCCTTTTTCTAACTCTGGAAGCTCAGTCAACACAGGGGAAATCAGAAAGGAGGAAACATGGGATGTTGGTGTTCAGGTATGGCTTGGATTTGGCTGATGAATGAGGAAGAGTACTCCAGGCAGTAGGAGCAGCATGAATGCGAACAGAGAGGAGAGTGCATTAGCTTGGATGCAACATGAGGTTCAGCTGGACTGGAAGGTGGGATCCCTGCCAGGGAGGGCAGGTGGTGCGTGAGGAGGAATGCCAGGCAGACCACCACCATGCTTTCATCCCAGACCCAGGTACCAGGGCTTTCTTCTGTTGACAGTGGGGAGTCACTGGGTGGGACACAGTTTTGCACAGAGGACTCAAGTTTCCCAGATTCTGTAAAGGTTTGAATTTCAGGTTAAAGTGAAACCTCAAACCCTACCCTTGGCTTTGCCTGGAACTTCAAATGACAGAAAAGTTATCCATAGACCAAGGCTGCAAATATTCCTTATGCTCTGCAAAGTCATAATACAGCCAGAAAGCATCAGATTGGGAAAGAATCTCAGACACACTTCAGGTCTGCTCTGATTTTATAGAGAAAGCAATGGGTTCACCATCTCCCAGTGAATGGGTCACAGTGCTGGAACCAGAATCCAAGCTGTCTGACTGGTTGTTGGAGTCATTTTCTATCACTGTACTGTCACTCAAGACACATCCTCTACCAGGCACCTGTGATCCCAGCCCCTTCACCTGTGTGTGTGTGTGTGTGTAAAATTATTTTTTGCAGCACTGATTTTAGTAACAAAATTTGTGAGTAATGTAAATACCCATTAGTATGTGATTAAATAAGCCAATGTCCCTCCAGATAAACAAACACAATTCAGTTGTTAAGAAGAATGAGCAGGCAATTTTGTCTAGTTGATGTTCCCGGTGTGAATTTAGGCAGAAAAACATGCAATTCCATACATGTCTGTGGCAGACTCTTCCTCTGACAGCCCCCAGTAAACCAGGGCTTTCAGAACTTATACGTGTGTAGAACTTTTACAGTGTTTTGGACTTGGCATTGACTAGTTTTGGGCAATGAAAGCACCATGCAAATGGAGGCTTCGGAAGAACTTGCATGTTGGCCCTTGTTATCGTGAAACTCTTACAGCTCAGTCACCACGTTGCAAGGAAACTCAAGCTTCCATGTGGAAAAGCCACATGGAGAGCAAAAGAGTCAACAGCCCCAACTTTCCTAGCCACCCTGAAGGATGCAGCAGACCTTTCGCTGCTGGTGAAAAGGCATTCGGGGACATTTCAACTCACACAGGATGCAGGATGAGCAACCCTGCTGAGCCCTGCCTGATTTGCAGAACCATGTGCTAGTATTACCATTGTCATTGCTTTAAGTTGCTCAGGCTTTGGCTGGCATTTTTATACAGCAATAGATAAATGCTGTTTATTATCACTATGTGTTTTTTTTGGAAAAATATATGTACATACATTCATGGTTTCCTCCGGCTGCCATAACAAATTACCACAAACAGTGTGGATTAAAACCACAGAAATGTATTCCCTTACAGTGCTGGAGTCCAGAAGTCCAAAACTGAGGTATGCCAGGGTTACCCTTCCTCTGCAGGCTCTGGAAGAGAATCCTTCCCTGTCTTTTCCAGTTTCTAGTGGGTATAGGCATTGCTTGATGTCCTTAGCTTGTGGTCACCTTACTCTGATCCAGTCATGAAATTCTTTTCTGTCTCTTATTGTCATTGGATTTGGGGTCCATCAGGGTAATAAGGATTGGATATCATCTCAAGATGTTTAGCTTACTTATATCTGCAAAGAGTTTTTTTTTTTTTTCCCAAATAAGGTGACATTTATCCATTGCAAAGATTTGGATGTGAGGTATCTTTTCTATTATTTCTGTAGAAAAAATACACAAGCAACTGGTACAGATTGGTCGCCTTCGGGGCAAGAGAGGTGAGAAATGACTGGAGGACAGAGGAGAGAGGGAGAAGGGAAATCCACTTCTCTGTGTGCAGTCTGTGGGACAATTTTGATCATTACAACTGGAGGAATGCTACTGGCATCTAGTGGGTAGAGGCCAGGGATGCTCTTACATCTGTGATGTGCTTCTCCAGTCATTGATCTAGGGAAGACAAGCAAATGGAGATGGAGATTTTACATTTATGTGGGTTCATCCTTTGGCAAAGATTTGTAGCCAGGTTCCTTCCTGGGTACCACAGACAAACAACTCTGCATTCTGATGCTCACACGTCCAGGCAGATGCATCTTGATAGTGACTGAGGGAAGGCAGATGTTCCAGCCCTTTCTGTGCAGATGGGGACAGCTGCACTCATCTGATGCCAACCATCATTGTGCAGTGACCTCTGCTAGATCAGTTACTGCCCTTGCAACTGCTGTGGACACCCATGTGCTTCCTGTAGAGACACCTGGCAAGGAACAGACCACTCAAAGGGACTCCCAATACCTAGTTTCCCCAGCTAAAATTGGGGGTAATGGTTCCAGGGCAATTTGGAGGCAATGATTCACATATCAAAATGATGTACATATGTGGAATACTGGATCTTAGCAGCCTGTGGTGGAGATGAGGGATAAAGGAAGCAAGATATCCACTCAAATTATCCAGACTGCAAACAGTCTGCCGTCGTGTGAATCAGTATAAATGATGCCACGGCAGCAGACGACTGTGATTTCTAATGCCTGGTCTCTCCTACAAAATTAACCACATCACTGGTGAGTGGGTTTAATAGCATTGCTAAGATGCCTTTCATTCTATTTTAATCTATTTTGTAGGAAAATTATTTGCAAACCTCCGTGTTTTTACAGTTAGCAATAAATGACTTGCAACTCACCTCACAATGGATCCTAACATACCTCTGGGAGGACAGGGCAGTGGAGAACAGCTGCCCCATTACATGAAATTCTTCAATTTGAACACACACAAATAAACAAAATCAACAATAAGTCTCCAGAGCCAAAACACATCTCAGTCAGACAAGATGGAATCATTTGAACCCAGAGGCCAGCAGGCGGCTTCTTCTTTGATAAAGATGGTTTACAGAATTTTCCAATTAACCCACATGCCTCCCCAAACACACACATTCCCCTCTCCCTGCACCTGTGAGGGGCTGTGCAGGCTATGAATTGAACCCGAAATGGAAGGAAGTGAGGCTGGTGCAGCCCTGAGAAAATGCTATGATTAATCTCCTCTGGACTTCTCAGGTTGCATGTAATGATCTGGGTCCTCAAATACTAGCAGCTCACTCCTGAAGCGGCAAAATGACAGGTAATTGCTTTTGGAAAAAGCCAAATAGAGGATGGCTTCTCTTGGACCAGATTTATTTTAATTCTCAATAAACAGAATAATAACATCCTTTTCTCTGCGAGCCAGGTCATTAGAGGGATTTGGGCTGCAACCATCCCTGGGTGTAGGACCTGCAACCAAACGTCATAAATGACATTCATCAGATAATGACCCTCTTATTATTCAGCTGCGGAGGAGATGGCCCATAAACTATCTGAATTCCTCTTTTGGCATCTACCTCCCAGAGCCCAGAGCCACATCGAAGGGAAGAGCACAGTGGAAAGAGGGCCAGGTGGGCTTGGGGAAACTGTGTTGGGAGGAGGTTTCTAGAGCTCCTATCTTCTCCTCCTCCACCACAGCAAGACTGCTACCCACTGTGGCAGGAAGAACGGGGGCCCAAACTTCAGGTGACAAGGCAGAGAGAGCAGGACGCAGCTTTGGGAGACTCTGTCCTAAGACATGAGGAGTGTCATCCAGGGTGGTGTCCCAGGGTAGCTTGTTCCCTCTGTGCCTTCTCTTGTTTGGCTCCTCCTCCTTTTCTCTCTCTTGGAGGCTTACCCAGCCCCCATCTGAATCTATCCCTCCAGATGTCATCTCCCAACATCTCTGTTACAACTGTCTGGCAGTGACTGCCTTCTGCTTTTGGATCCTGAACCTGGGGAAAGTTAAGAAAGAACTCGCATCAGGCACCAACCATATGCCAAGTACAGTATTCGATATTTTTAATGTTATCCCATTCAATCTTCACAATCCTAGGCAGAAAGCATTCCTCTTGTTCTTGTTGTATCTGAGAAACCTGAGACTCAAAGGGGTTGAGCAAATCTACCCAAATACACACAGTAAGGAGGAGAACCAAATTTAAACCTGGGTCTGTGTGACCTCAAAGCCTGTGCATGTTTTCCCTCAGCCACTCATGATCTCAACTAGACTGTGTTTAGGCTTCTTTCCTAACCACTGTCCTTTGATCCAGCTCCACTAGTATCACTTCAGTCCTCCTCCCCAACCTCACCCGCTTCCAATTTATGGCCTGGCTCTGACTGCCCAGTTTTAATCCACAGCTGGGAATGGACTTCAGTTCTGCTTCCCAGAAGTCAAGAAGGACATCCAGGGAGACAAACTCTGTTTTGTACACAGGAGAATGGGGCAGACAAGCCTGTTCCCTGGAGCTGGTTGAGGTGATCCCAGCATCTAACAGTGGCCAGGGTATTCTGACTCCAAGCCTAGCTGGGCTCTTCCTGCAATATGAGGCCACCTTCAGAAAGCGTCTAGAGAGCTCTCGTCTCTTCCCAAGGAGCACTGAAAACCAGGAGAGCTGCCTGTCAATCTCAACCAGCCTGAGCAGGATCAGGAGAGGCTTAGGGTGGGGGTGGAGAGAGAGCACAGGATGATCTAAGGCTTGGCCAATCAGATACTTTGTGCAGAATTAAATGTTGAACCTCAGGAGGAGATTGGTTGGAGTTCCGCTTCACACCAGTAGGAGGAGTCCTTGCATCCTCAGTTCTCAGACCACCCCAGACTCCCTGAGCCCCAGGTTCTCCTAAAGAATCCAGGATTCTTTGCTGTCCCTGCTATGTTGTGATTTTACCAAGAATAAAGGGTTATTTTGTCATTTCTCTGCTGCCTGTCCTGGCCTGTGCACCTCACTCTCCTGGTTGACTTCGGCTTGGTTTATTCCTCCAGGCCTGGGGGTGCTATCGTAGGACCCTCTGCAGCGACCACAGGACCTCAGAACCCACTGGCCCAGCTCTCCTGCTGGAGCAGATTCCAGCATCCTCCTTCTGAGAAGGGAACCAGATGAACCAGGTAGTCATGCGGGAAAACAGCCTTGATCCAGCTTCCTGCAGAGACTGGCTATCAAAGTGACCTGGGGAGAAGGAAGTCCCAAGGATCCCAGTGAGCCAAGCACCCTGATCAAAGGCAGTGGCCAAGTGGCCATTCAGTTAAGAGTAAGAACACTGACATATCTCCTAATTGCTGGGCCTTTTACAACTCAGTCAGGGCAGAGATATGGGCATTATGTCAGGTACTGGCCCTTTTATTATCATTGAGAATCCTGTTGGAGTGCTGTCTCTAGGCCTCAGTTTACCCACCTGACAAATGCAACTATATCACCAGTGAATTCTACCATCCTGAAGTGGGAAAGGATAGCTAAGGAACAAATGGCTAGAGGAGAGAGTGTGTGTAAGACCAAGTGATGGATAAACTCTCCTTAGATGGGTAACGGTCCCAAACCTGCCAACTCTCTTCCTCTTAGAAATCAAGCCAACCCTGTCAAGTTGGTTAGAACTGTTCCTTGTTTTCCAAGAGACAGCATGCACTTTGGGGCTCAGTATTTGCATTTCACAGCTAGTCAACCCTTGATTGGAAACATGATCCTCGGTCATGCCTTATCAGGGTAATTTAGAGCTCAGGCAGGAGCAGAGTGTTGGAGCATGCAGTGGGGAGGCAGGGGAATTTCTGAAGAAGTGGAGAGGGAAGCCAGTTCTCTGTCCATGTCCACCTGGTGAGGGCCACACACAGGCAGTGGTGATGCATGGAGGGTTGGGAGATGGGCTGGGGAGAAGTTATTCATCTTCCTGCATGGTGATGGAGGGGTCATGGTAGAAGGGGAGCCTGCTTGGGACTGGGAATGAAGGATGGGTTTCTACCCATCTGGAAAAATGGCAGACACCATCTTCTGCCTTAGGGAGAATTGAAAAAGGGAGAAGCATGACTTCCATATGGACCTATGCCATGTTTCACCTCTCAGAGGAAAACTAAGCCCCCTGCAGGATCCAGAGCATTAGGATTAGACCAAGGTCACGCAGTCAGTGGGAGTTTCCTGCCTCCAGGGTGGGCCTTGGTGTTGAGGAGAAGGCCTGGGAGGCAGACAATCCAGTGCACTGCTATTTCTGCTTCTATATGATGGCTCTGCTTGAACCTGCCTCTTGCCTAGACTTGCACATAATATCTGGTTTCGCAGCAGGATCCTGCTGTTATGTATTTTTCCAGCTTGGTACAAAATGCGGTGGTATTCCCAGATGACACAGACCGTTTTGTTCTTCCTCTGAAATCTGATAATGCACATTTTTCCCCAACAATTAAAAAGAGAAGACATGAATATAATTTCCTTAATTATGAGACGTTTTTTTCTTCTTGACACCATCGAGGCTTGCCGCTTCCTGTCAAATTTAGCATCTAGAAAAGATAATAATCAATTTGGCAGGCAATTATACATTTATGATATTCAGGTTAGCTTAACATATCAATATTTCATGGTGTTCTGCAAAGAGGAACTGGGAATTTCTAACTGTCATGCCACCCCAACACTGTAGGAAAGTTGTCCCTGCTGTGCCCTAGAAGCCAGTTTCAAAGTGAGTCACTGTAAAGAGGAGCTTCCAGAGGGACAGGACTGAGAAGAGCCAGGCTCCTGGAACCCACGATAGTCACTGCCTAAGCAATTTTTCTGACATTCCTGAATTTTCAGGAGATTTAGGCCAGCATTTGCTTTTGAAGATCTCAAGTTGTATAATTTGTAGACTAGACTTTAGCCTAGAGTCTTTTACAGCATATCCTTAGAAGTCAAAAAAGCAGAAAGTATAGAGAATGATCAGCAGAAATGTCTTAAAAACAGTGGGCTGGAATTGTGTGGAAAGAACAGCAAGCAAAGTCTGTGTGCGTGTCTGAATATTCAAGTGCTTCTTCGTTAAGCTGACTGCTGTGAGTTGCTTTGTATCCTTACCCCCTGGTCATATGCTGAAGTGCTCGTTCCCAGTACCTCAGAACGTGACCTTATTGGTAAAGAGGGTCACTGCATGTGTAATCAGTACAATTAAGAGGAGGTCTGTTTTAGTTAGCTCTTGGTTGCTGTGACCAAAATGCCTGACAAGACCAACTTAAAGGAAGGAAAGTTTGTTTTGGTTCATGGTTTTGGAGGTTCAGCCCATGGTCGGCCGATTCCATTGCTCTAGGCCCAAGATGAGGTAGAACATCATGGAAGACGGACATGGTGGAGAAGCACTGCTCCGTTCATGGCAGCCAGGAAGCAGACCAGAGGGAAGATGTGTCCCCAGTGACCCACCTTCTCCAGCCATGCCTCATCTGCCTACAGTTACTGTCCAGTTAGTCCATTCAAATTAGGATGGACTGATTAGGTCACAGGTCTTGCACTTCAATCGTTTTATCTCTGAACATTCCTGCATTTCCCCAGGAGTTTGGGGGGTACCCCTCATATCCAAACCATAACAAGTTCCCCTGGAAGAAGGGTGGACCCTGATCCATTGTGACATGTGGAATGCAGTCCCCAGAAACCTTGATCTGAGACCCTGAGTCTCCAGAACTGTGAGACAATACATTTCTATTGAAGCCACTCAGTCCGCGGCCCTGGTTACCGCAGCCATAGCAACTAATGCATTGACTGTCAGAGGTTGGGGGCCATGGCAGAGGTTGAAGTGCCATCCTGAGCTTTTTTGGTTTCACTCACTGTTGAAATGAACACTCCACCACCTTGAAACTGGGAAGCACACTTTCCAAACTTATATTAGCTGAGAATAATCTTGGCAGGCTAAATAGGCTGAAAGCTGTCTGTGATTGGAAGACTTAAGGGTATTTCTTATTTTATTTTATTTTTTAATATCTCAAGCAAGGCATACTTAACTTCTAATTCCACTCCTTGATTAAACATTAAAGGTTTGTACTGGCTCTGTGGAACATGGAATTATCTGTTAACTTGCAATCATGCTAAATTCATAAATCTAATTTGACTCTGGCATTAAGCCAGGAGCAAATGCGAGAGATTAACTTTTTCCAATGATCAGGGCTAAAAATGAAAATTCTTCTAATGTTATTGTTTTTTTAATTGATCGATTTAATGTGATTTCTGGAGGCCACATGCAGATCTCTTGAATGTGGTGGGAATAGGAAATGGGGAAGTGAAGCTCATTCCTTTTTGACAGCTTGCTTTCAGAAGTTCAATCACAAACGATATCACTGAAGTTGTCCCATGTGGACCTGGCTTCCAACTTATGGAAACACAAGGTTCTGCAGAGGTCCAGGCTCCACCTGTCATAAGTGGAGGCCAGGAAGTTAACACAGGTCAAAAGTCACCTACTGAGGCTCCACCAGCTTCTAGCTGGGTCCCTGCCCTCTATGGTCAAGCCAGGGACAGAGGACAGTGAATTCACAATCCTAGTCACTGTAATAAATGCAGTGATGAGCACATACATGGGACCCCAGAGCAGTGCATAGAGGCTCTGAGTCCTTCAGAAGGTGATGGAGATGGTTTTGGCAGGGGGGGCCACCAGCTGAGCCTGGTAGGATGACAAGAGACAACCCTGTGTGGGAGAGGGAAAGACGAGTCCTTCCAGAAATGGAAACAGCATGAGAAACAGTCCCAAACTGGGACCCAGACCAGTCTTCCAGCCACTCAGGACCTTGCCCCCTGTTCCAAGGAACACAGGCATCATTGGAAAATGACAGGGACTCTTTGAAATGCTTTGGGAAGGACTCTGCAGAGTTCCTTCCAAGGACCAGCATGGGGTCACCCTAAACTAGTGATTCCCAAACTACAGGTGGTGGGGTCATTCACTTTGCTCTCCAGGGGACCTTTGGAAATGCCTGCAGTATTTTTGGTTGTCACAGTTTGGGGAGCTGCAGCAGGTGTCTTGTGGTGAAGGCCAAGGACACTGCTGCACATCCTGCAGGGCACAGCTCAGCCCTGCCACAGAGAATGACCCCGCCCCAAGAGCATGTGTGCTGAGGCTGGGGAACTGCCCTCAACCACTTATTAAGAAGGGGACGGAATGACCAT
The DNA here is from genome assembly GCF_902686445.1 of Sciurus carolinensis. NCBI lineage: Eukaryota > Metazoa > Chordata > Mammalia > Rodentia > Sciuridae > Sciurus > Sciurus carolinensis. The sequence goes on along the minus strand of NC_062215.1, from coordinate 67,966,774 downwards.
ATAGGCCAACCAGGAGTGTCCTCAGGTCTGGGGAAGGAGGCACCTGCCCCCTATGGTGTGTGTGACAGGAGCTGATAGGCACCCAGACAAAACAGGCTCAATCAGGAGGGAGGGAGGTGGGACTGGATATGGGGCAGTTCTCTCCAGGATCGCTGTGAGTAGGGACAGTAGAACATCAGCTTGACCTAAGAAAACTCCTTCCCACTGGGTCCCAGGGAGAGGCGGGCAGCCCCATGCTTCCCCACTGCCTCATCCCTGACAGACAGATGGCAGGGCCAATCCAATTTTGTGAGGTCGGATGCTTCCACAATCTGGGATGTGTTCTTCAAAAATATAAAAATTTAGATACAAAAGCTGCTGTATATTTAGAAGGAGAAAATACATCCAAACAAATGACACATTTACAATAAACTAACAAGGACTGCGGACGGAAGCACCGCGCAGGCAGCCAGGGGCTGGCCTCATTGGCTTGGCAGCGCACGCAGCGTGGCTGGGCGGAGTGAGGCCTGTGTGTTCCGGGGCCTGTGGGGAAATGATGAGATTCCTGCTGGGCTCCCGGCAGGAGGCCCAATCACTGCACTTTGGCAGCAGTCCTCCCTAGTTGTGGGGGAAGGAACATCTTCTGGAAATTTGCTCCAGGCAGACAGATGCTGGGGTCCTGGTGGAACTGCAGCCAGTGAAGGCGGTCCTTCCTTCAGACGCGATTTCCACTCGCTGAGGCAGCTGGAGAACCAGGGAGAACTTTAGCCACTGACCAATGACCTGCCAGTGACCTCCTAGTGACCCCATGAAGGGGAGGGTCACGACAGTCACTTTCTTTCCTATAGGTCTCTTCCAACCTCTTCAGAGAAGCTGTGAAGGAGGCCCAAGTGTCGAGGGGCTCCCTGCAAGTCAAGGGGGCACCCCACTCTCTGGATAACCCCATTTCTGACCATCAGAGGGGATGCTTCACCAAATGACAACCCAACCCAAGCCCAGTACTCCCCTCTTTGATATATCATCCTGTTTCTGTAACTGTAAAATAGGAGCAGAAATTATAATTCAGACTTCCTCAGGTTATTACAAAAACTAAAACCCATGCCCTATTCAGCTCCCTACAAGGCTCCTTCCTGCCTCTCCCTTCTCAGCTCCAACCCCATCTCCATGTGACACACTGTACCTTGGATCGTGGAGTTCTTCCTGTTCTTCAAATACATGGAGCCTTGTCCTGCTTCAGGGCCTTTGCACTTGCTGTACTCTACCTTGAAGCCCGTTCCCTCTGCTTTTGCCTGCCTGTTCTTTCCTGGCCGTATTGTACATCCTACAGGGTCTTAGTAGGAGGACTTCTTGAGTGTCTCTATCTTGAGCAGGTTCCCATCCCTGTCACCAACTCCTTATTGCTCTTCATTGCAATCCTACCAGCTCCCTTCCTAGTCCTGTTGTCGCTGTCATCTGTTTCTCTAGCTAGAAGGTTACCTTGGTGAGTGCAGAGCCCTGACTATTCACAGCTACATTTCAGGACCACAGAGCCTGGTCCAAGGTGGGCTTCATGAGACCCATGCTGAAGGAATGCGTGGATTAATGAACACAGATAAGAACCAGGTAACAGAAGCCACAGCCTTGGAATACCAAAGGCAATTGACAAACAGTACTTCCTTCTCTTCCTCTACTCTCAAAAGAAAAAAAAATGGGTTTGCATCTTCCATTTGACCACCTATAGGAAAGAAAAGCACCAGGAAAGATGGGAGAATACTGGGGCAGAGGCCAATGGGTTGTGCTAGGGAGAGATCTCGAATTTCTGCCTGAAGGTACTTCTGATTCCCTCTGCATGCATGAGGCAATCCAGGCAGAAATGCAAAGTTTTGTTGTCATTTCTGTACTATCTTGTCCAGAAATTTCTGGAAATACTGATTGCAAAGATAGAACTGAACAGAGGTAACGTAGTTTGAACCTTGAACTGACATTTTTGCCAAAACACAAAACCAGTAAGTTCAGAGCCAGCATGGATGTAGATACAATGCCTGGAGCAGGGGTGGAAGATGGCCTGGTTCTGCCTCTACTTACCTATGACTCTCTGAGCAAGTTTTTTGATCTCTCAGACTCTTGTATTTCCAATCTGATAAATGGAGAGGTACTATTAGCCTCGTTTTGCAAAGGAAAGGCAGACAGGCTTGGGAGAATGTGGCATAGGGATTGGCTGTGGACTGGGTGTCAGGAGTGCAGTGAAGTCCCATTAACCCTCTGTAAACTTGGAACCTGTTCTTTCCCCCTTACAGGCTGCGATGCCTTCGTCTCTACAGCATGCATGTGTGTGCGTGAGTGTGCACAGACACTCGTGTGCATTGGGCGGGAGTGGAGTTAAACCAGGCACCTGGTCCATAACTTAGAGTTCTTCATAAAGTTCTTCCCCACCCCTGGAGAATAGATGTAAGCCCAAGAAGGCGACAGTGGATGCTCTGAAACTCATTCACAGACCCCAGGGCAAGATCCCTATGTTGGAGGATCCCCAAACTCTGTTTAAGCTCATGATTCTTTGGGACAAACCCAGGTGGCACTGAGCACAGAGGCAAGGATGCCCCTTAGGAATCTTCAGTCCCAGCGTGGACAGGGCACCTGGCACCTCTCACATTCCCGCATCTCACTGGCCTCCTGAACTGTGGTGCCAGCTGACTTGGGGAGACACGTTGGGCAAGAGGAAGAGCTCAGGTGGAAGGAAGACGTCAGGTGAGCACAGGAGAGGGTGAAGCTTAGCTAAAGGTTAAAGGGGAGTAGCAAACATGGTAACGTTCATTATGACTGAAAGATGAGCTGCCCTGTGCCTGGTACCGTCTGAGCACCTTAGAGGATGACGTCAGTAATCATCGCAGCATCAGAAGGCAGAAGTCTTTATTTGTATGAACACAGGTCTCAAACTCTGCAAAATGCATTCACCTTTAGTGTTCTGATTCAATTTCCCCCAAATCCCTGAGTAGTCTTCAGGGTTGAGATTGTCATTCTTATTGTAAAGACAAACAAACAGGTCCAGAGAGACCCAAAGTCACAGAGTTCCTTGGTCCCTGGGCTCAGACCCTTTCAGGGAAGCCAAGCTTGCTTCGGTGTTCTTCCCATGACAGCTCCTTGGCCAGCAGAGGGCAGAAGAGAGCAATGCTGCGCTTCCAGGCCTGCCAGGGGCGGCATTAACCCCTGGGGGACACCGCAGGACAGGTGGCAAGCATGCTTCATTCACCCACTAATAACATCCTGAAGGAGTTGGGGTGTAGCTCTGTGGTAATGTGCTTACCTGACACGCCTGAGGTCCCGGGTTCAATCCCAGGCATTACAGGAGCGGGGGAAACAAATCAATTGGGGGAAAAAAAGGATTTTTTATAACTTACAAATTGTTTGGCTTGAACAACTCACTTAATCTCTCTGAGTTCAGTTCCCATGTCTATAAAATGAAGAAAATGGTATTTGCCTCATAGGGATACAAGGTTTAAATGACAGATGCATACAAAATACTCAGCAGTTTCTGGCTCGGAGCAAATACTTAAAGTAGTAGCTACTACAGTTGACATTATTCATTGGTTTGAACAACATTTCTTTCATTCCTCCAATCATTTTAATTCACTAAACATTTATTCATTTCATATCTGTTATGTAAAAAAAAATCATTGCCCCGGGTGCTGGGGGATGCACAGGGGATGTTTTGAAACTGGCGCAGACGTGGTCTCCCAAAGCGGGGAGCGGAAACCGTATAAGGTGAGTGCAGGTCCTCTGGGGAGGGGGAGGGGCTGCCAGCGGGTGGGGGAGATGCGGGGACCTCCCTGGAGCACTGAGCCTTTGAAATAGCTTTGAAATGGGTCTCAGTCCAGACCTACAGAACCCCCATCTCTGAGGGTGGGGATCGCTCATATGCATCTTTCTAAAGCTTCACAGGTGATTTGATACTATGCCAGGTTCAGGGAGGTGCTGGGTTGGACATAGAAATGTGCGCGACTAATGTCCCAAAGATGAGATACCCAGACCCAGGCTCCTTCCCTGTGGGTTGCTATCCCTGTGGGTGCAGGGCAGTGGGTGAGGATCATAGAGGCCTTAAAACAAGAGGGACACGGGACATAGGCTTCACCCCGTGGAGGACTCTTCTCCTTCTCCCTAGTAACAGGTGGTCCTGGAGCTTTTCCTAAACACTACGCATCCCCTCTGAACCTCGGTTTCCCCGTCATTAGGAAAGCAGTTGCTCCAGCTGATCCTCGTGCCTGTCAGCCCTGATGCCACATGATGGTACCACATCACTGCCAGCAAGGCAGATTGCTGCATAAGACAGTAAGGGCTTCAAGAAAAATCTGCTTCCTGCCTGCTACAGCTTCTTGGTACCCACAAAAAATGTCCCAGCTCTTCGTCCTGGGGCTTGGGCTTTCCCTGGATGCATCCCCTGCCTCTCTGGCCTTTTGTATCTTCTTTGTGCTTCATCAAATAACCAGCTCACTCTTTCCCAGAACCCCTCACCATATCATTCCACCATCCTGAATATCTCCTCCTTTCTCCAAACTTTACCCCACTCTGGGTCTGCATATGAGACTGTCAAGCCCTACTTTGTTCAAGTGCTGCCTCTCCTATGAGACTGTCTCCTATGATTTCTCCCAAATCTCCTCTTCTTTACCTCGTCCATGCCAGACTGGACATCATGATCATTGTTATTACCATCAGCCAACATTCAAGAGAGTTCTCTGTGCACAAGGCATCATGTAAAGAGTGTTGCATGCTTTATTTTAGGGACCACTTTCACAAGCATATGATATTGGTACTAGTGTTATTTCTATTTTGCTGCCAATTATATTTCTCAGATCCTGTAAGGACAACTTGAAAACTCACATGGAAGGATGCAGTGGTTTCCAGGCAGATAACTGTGACTGAATGGGATGGGTTGGGTGGAGAGTAAAAGAATTCTGGGGACATTTAAACATTGGAAAAATAATCAACAAACAAAAACAATGGCTCAGCTGTGGAACCAGCCTAGGTGCCCTTTGATAGATGAATGGATAAAGAAAATGTGGTATATAAATAGAATGGAATATTACTCAGTCATAAAGAAGAATGAAATTATGGCATTTGCCAGGAAATGGATGGAACTGGAGACACTCACATTAAGTGAAATAAGCCAACCAAAACCAAAGTCTGAATGTTTCTCTGATATGTGGATACTAATCCACAGTAAGAGGGTGAGGGAAGAATAGAAGTTCATTGGATTAGACAAAGGGGAATGAAGGGAAGGGAGGGGGAATGGGAATAGGAAAGACATAGGATGAATCAGACATAACTTTTTGATGTTCATATGTGAATACATGACCAGGATAACTCCACATCATGTACATCCACAAGAATGGGATCCTAATTAGAGTAAGTTATACTCCATGTATGTATAATATGCCAAAATGCACTCTACTGTCACATCTCTAAAAAGAACAAAGAAAATCAAAACTTAGGGCAACTCCATCCTGGCCTGAGCCGGCCAGCTCTGAGCAAGTCTGTCCTGAGCTGCAGCATGCTGAGAAACACATCCTAGTCAAAGGCACTGGCTCCCTCTCAAGCCTCACAAAGACTCAGGAAATGGAATAGCTGATGCAATTTTTTAAAGTGAAGACTCTTTTTTTTTTTCCATTTTAAAGCTGGGAGTGGGAAATAAAATTGGTAGCCACAATGCACGGGCTGTCCAATGTTTAACTTGCACCTTGAACTATGGCAGGGAGGGTGGCGTGGGCACTGGGAGGGGAGTGGAAACCCCTTTGCAAGATCTGTCATAGAGCAGAGTCCTGCGCACTTCCTTCCTGCACAGTTGCTTTTTAATTCAAGGAGTTGTTCAGATGGGAAAAGCTGTCTGTCTGTAATGGTCCCAGTGGCAGCCAGCATTAATGGAGTGTGTGAAACTGGCCCTTTGGGACAAGGTATTTGAAAAATGACTGTCAAGGGTTAAGAACCAGGAGGTTTATTTTCCGTTTGTGCAGAAATGAATCCCAGATACTTTTTTTTTTTTCATTCTGGGAAGTTTGTTTTCCTTGGTTTTTCAAACTCCCGAATGAATAGGAGGGAAGAAAAACTGAACTGAAGTGGTTCCAATTTGCAACAGGAGTGCAATTTCAATTGATTTAAAGTGGGGAGCAACAGAGGTAATGATCACAGGAAGAGGCTGGAATTAGTCAATAAATAAGGTTCAAGGTCCTAAGCCTGACATCTCTTTCATTAGCCTTAAAGAACAAGAATAAAGAGATAGGCAGTTCCATTTATCAGGCTCCTAATAAAAGTACAAAGTGGTACATCCCATGGCTTAGGACCTGGATCAGGTCATGGGGGGCCCTGAGAATTAATCTAGAACCTACCATCCCAGCAGTACGACTTGACTGGTAAAGATGTTCTTACTAAGTGCGACCTTCCCAAGAGCCTTAGCAACCCCCAGGTGACCCTCTCACAGGCTGTGAAACTTGGATCCATGCATTTCAATGCCATGGGGTCTGACCCAACGTTGTCCTAATCATACACTAAATAATCCCTCTCTCTACTCATCCTTCTCATCTTCCCCAAACTCTGCACCATGCTGGAAGCCAGTCACAAGAAACTGCTCTCCCTAATTCAATGCCTAGAGCTAGATAGTTCATGGTCCAGTGGGAACATGATCATGGTACAGAATTAATAAAACGAGGGGCGTGGCATCCTCGCTGGCATGCAGTGAACACTTGGTGTCAGTCATTATTACTGCAATGATGGTTTTCTGATTCTTACCCATAGGATGCCAAATGTTATTATGGGGTGTGTGTGTGTGTGTGTGTGTGTGTGTGTGTGTTGGGAGAGAAGCAATAAGCACAGCATGATGCCACATGAGAAGAAGAAAGGAGGCCAAGAAAGGCTTGGGATATGAGCAAATGTCATGTCTGTTTGCAGCAGTGAGCTTCAGACTTCAGACAGCAGGACACGTCCATGGAGAAGCTGAGGCAGGAGCTGTAGCTTCAGGTCTTAAAGGCAGCACTTCCATGGAACTTCTGTCCCATAGGTTCTTGAACTTTTCCATCTCTTAAAGCATCTGAGGACGCTAGTGGCACAATGTGAAGAAGCTGATATTCTGAGGGAGTTTCATAGTTTATCTGTAAAACAGATTCAAAGTTTGTATTGTAATCTGTAACTTAGTCTGTAAAGAACTTAAATGATGGGACTCTGGGAAGATGGGCCACGTTTACTTGGGGCTTCTGCCACACACCCCGAAACTTGCGCACCCAGTCTGAGAAACACTGTTTTGGTGATGGATGGACCTGGGAAAGGGTTTTGGGATGGAGAGAAGTGTGGGGGAGATTGCATTTCAGAAAGATGGATGGGTGGGTTACCGGGAGCAGGTCAGGGGGTGGGGACAGGATTCCAAAACCAGCCCCAGGAGGGAGCACAGGGATGGAGCCCAGACAGGACTTGCCTTCTCTGAGTTCCTGCTTCCAGGCAGTTGTCCTCACCATTAATAAGAGGAGCACATCTGAAAATTCCTGCAACTCCCACTTTCCCTTCTTTTGTAAATTGGTGGTTCCTAAATTTAAGAATTCAACATTCCTATGAATGTAACTGGTTCAGACTTAAAAATCTTTTCTGTACTGAGGACCCTGTAGCCACCCCCTACCAGCACAGCTGGTGGGCAGCTCACAGCGGGTGTCGGGGGGGATGGAGGTGGCAGGATCATTCATGATCCCTGGGAAGTCTCTACGCAGTCCAGAACATGGGTGCAGATTCATCTGGTCTGCAGACCATACTGGTCATGGGAGCCATGACAGTGTGGAAGGTTGTTAGCCTCTGCTTCGGTCAAGTTTGGGCTCTGTGGTTAATGCAAGGGGGGATGTCCTGATTCTCTGTATTCAGCCTCCCTTCTGGTCCCACTCGGCATAGCATGGGTCCCACTTCTCATGGACTTCACCAAACCCCTGTCCGCTCCACCATCTTGGGGAAGTGTCCTCCAGCATGGTCTACCCCAGGTCTCTGAAACCTCCCGCCACCTCTGTCAGTCCACCCCCATCCTGGTTCTAAGCCTTCCTAAGCTTCTGCTGTTTGTTTAGTGGGTGCCTGGCAGCTCTGCTTTGTCCAAACCGGCAGGCAGACAAAGACACCGAAACAAATCTAAACAAACAGGAGCGGCAGGTATCTACAACAGCAAGGGCCAAACACAAATTAAACCCTTGTCTTCTTACCCTGTACTATGCCTTTCTTGTCCTCATCACCACCTCCACAGTCCCCAACTGAATATCCATGAATGGCAAAAGTTTCCCTGTTCTTTTTTTTTTGATACATTTTTTGAGGGTTCTTTTTTTATTTATTTGTTCTTTTTAGGTGTACGTGACAATAGAGTGTATTTTGACATATTATGCATACATGGAGTATACCTTCACATTCTTGTGGTTGTCTGTGATGTGGAGTTGCACTAGTTGTATATTCATGTATGAATATGGGAAAGTCATGTCTGATTCATTCTACTGTCTTTCCTATTCTCTGTGTTAGAGGGCAGGGGTCTTAAAACAAGCCGGTCGGTCTGTGGTATTTAGAGAGGCCTGAGAGGAGCTCAATGGGTTATTTAATGGTTGTCATGAACCATGGTGATGCTTCTACTGCTAGGTGAAGGAAACAAGGGATCCCTTCCATGTCTGTCTGTCAATCAATTGATCTATCTCTCTATAGATACACATACACGCTTATCTCCTGTGCATACCAATGCCCCTGAGTACATGCTTTGTTAATCTGCTGACGTGGACTTTACTCCTGTGAAAATGAGCACAGGTGGGTACCCCTGTGGGGACACACTACCCCTTTCAAGTAGCCTCTCTTCACCTTGCAGTGAGATGTTGCTTTGTTCCAACGAAGTGATACGAGGTGCCTGGGGACATCTCTGGAGCAGCTGGACAGGCATTTGTGCCCACAGCTTTCCAAGTTCACAGATTTGAAATTTGATCACTTACCCAGGAATGACTCTCTAGATGACTGACTGCCAACAACCAAGGGTAAAAGTGATAGATCTTGCATGGCAAAAAAAAAAAAAAAAAAAAAAAAACGAAGTCTATACTTCAGTATCAGGATGCTGTACCCAGTTTCTGCCACTTGTGTGGGCTATTTCCCCCTGGTGCTGTCTGGTGGAGGGACCAGCTATGGTTCAGAAGGCTGCCTGGTGAGCACAGATTCAAGGAAGGGAAATTCAGTGCTGCCCAGAGAACTGTTAGGCAGCATCGTGGAGAGTGTGGAGAATTTATCTTCGCATCTACTACTGCGCTGAGCACAAGGCCTGGCTCAGCAACGGAGGTGATAACAGACACTTCCTGTGTACCAGACTGTGTTCCAAACACTTCACGTGGACCAACTCATCTAACCACCCTCAGAGACACCCTATGAGGTAGGTGCTGGAGAAGAAAATGGGAATGGCAGTCTGCAGAATAATGGACCCAATGATATACGTGTCCTAACGCTTGAACTCTATGAATATGTCACCTTAAGTGGCCAAAGGAACTTTGCAGATGTGATTAAGGTTAAGGACCTTGACATGAGGAAATTGTCCCAGATTATTCAGGTGAATCCAATCTAATCACATGAATCCTCAAAATTGGAGAACTGTTCCCCAACTTTCGAGATCACAGAGAAGGCAGCATGAGGAGGACTTTCCTCTAATTGCTGACTTCGAAGCTGGATGCGGAGAAAGCAGGTGACTTTCCTCAGCTGGAAAGAGCGGGGGTGAATTTCCCCCGAGAGCTTCCAGGAAGAAACATGGCCCCGCTGGCCTCAGGACAGCCCAGTGAGAACCTGTGAGCCCTTGGCTTCAGCTGAGGGAGGAAATGGGCTCTTCTGATCCCCAGGGCAGGAAGATAGCACATTCCTGTTGTCTTAAGTTACAAAACTTGAGGTAATTTTTTACGTAGCAATAGAGAACTAATGCAGATTTTCAGGAAGGTTCAATGACACAAGGAGTAGGCAGCAGAGCCAGGACTGACTTCCAAGCAGCATGGTTCTGATATCCGTGCCCTTAAGAATTGTGCACAGGGCCAATCCACCATCATTGTCAATGGAGTGAATGAAATACATAAGGAAGGAAGGAAAGAGGATTAGTGAAAGGAAAGAAGAAAAGAAAGGACAGAAGGAAATCATTTGTATGAGATTGAGAATCTTGAGTGTTATCCATTTCCACTGTGTAGGATGTTCTGCTGACAACAATAAAAAAAAAAATGCCCCCTTTCATTCTCTTCCTCCTCCTGTCTCCCCACAAACTGCCAAAAGAACCTAACAAGGGGCTTTCTAGAGCACATACCAACCACCTCTCTGGGCACCCTTAGGTTGGGGGCATGCCAGAATTTCCAAGACACCAGGATCCACAAAAGCTCATCGCTTTGCATTCTGGTGTGGTGGTTTTCTGGCTGAGTGTTAAGAAGAGTTCTTAATTCACCAGTGAGCCAGGCCACCTCACCACCTTAGGCTGGTTTCACCTTCTGCCTCAGTCCTCTCCCCCACCACTGATTGGGCCACCACTAGGCTTGGTAGATTGAGCAAATGAAATCACACAGCATCCATTTAAATTGAAATCTCAAAAAAAACAACAAATAAATTCTTAGTATAAGGATATCTCAAATATTGAATGGGATATATTCATACTCAAAAAATTATTTATGTATTTACAAGCAAATGCCATTATTTCATTCTTCTTTAAGACTGAGTAATATTCCATTATATATATATATATTCCATTATATATATAATAAAGGAATATATATATATATATATATATATATATATATATATAAACATTTTACTTATCCATTTGTCTGTTGAAGGGCACCTAGGTTGGTTCCATAGTTTAGCTATTGTGAATTGAGCTGCTATAAACATTGATGTGGCTGCAACACTGTAGTATGCTGATTTTAAGTCCTTTGGGTATAAAATGAGGAGTGGGGGAGCTGGGTCATATGGTGGTTCCATTCCAAGTTTTCTGAGGAATCTCCATGCTGCTTTAGATAAAGTTTGCACCAATTTGCATTCCCACCAAAAATGTATGAGTGTACCTTTTTCCCCATATCCACACCAATGTTTATTGTGGAGTTGGAGAACATCATGCTAAGTGACATAAGCAAATCCCCCAAAACAAAAAGCTAAATGTGGATGCTAATTCATAATGGGGTGGAGGATAGCGAAGAATAGACTTACTTTCGATTAGGTAGAGGGGAGTGAAGGGAGGGGAGGGGGTTTGAGGGTAGGAAAGATAGTAGAAAGAATCAGACATTGTCTGCCTGTATATAACTATACAACTGATGGGATTCTACATCATGTATAACCAGAAGAATGAGAAACCATACTCCGTTATATATAATGTGTCAAAGTGCATTCTATTGCTGTATATAACTAATTAGAACAAATAAAAAATTAAATAAATAAACATTTAGAGACAAAAATTTATTTATCTAAAATTCAAATTTGGCTGGGCATTTTGTATTTTATCTGGCAACCCAGCTTGCAGGAGGCCAGCAGGGAAACTCTTGGGGTCAGAGGTATCTGTAGTCTGGTTGATCCAGGATGCGGAAAGCTAGCCATTCAGAATCAGCTCAGAGACCAGGGTTCTCAGCTCCTTCTTCCTAGAATGGATGGACAGATCCCCAGTTCCAGGAAGGGGATGAGGGCAGGTCAGGGAGGATAAGGAGGGTGAAGAGGCAGCTAGGACAGGCGAGGATCCTCTGACCAGCCCTCATGACCCAGAAGATGCTGCCTTATCACTTTTAGCTTTCCAGGTGACTCCTCGGCTGGTTTTATGTGGGTCTGGGCATGGGCAGGCAGGCCTGGGCAGGCAGCAGGAGGCAGAGGGCTGTGGAAGATTCTCTCTTTGGGGGTTTTTGTCTTCTTGGATCTCACAGTGCTTTGCCTCTGGTATAAACTCCCCAGGTATGGACCCCAGGTGTAGGATGCATATGTTTTGCTCCAGGCCTGCTGCACCGGAGACCCTAACCCAGTGACACCTTCTGTTAGTCAACTTTCCATTGTTGTAACCAAAATACCTAACAAGAACAACCTAGAGGAGAAAAAGTTGATTTGGGGTTCACAGGTTCAGAGGTTCCAGTCCATGGTTGGCTGACTCCATTGCTCTGGGCCCAGGAGAATGAGGGAGGAGCCAGGAAGACAGGATATAATTCCCAGGGCATGTCCCCCATGACCCACCTCCTCCAGTCATGCCCTACCTGCCCACAGTTACCACCCAGTACAGTAATCCTTTCTAATTATTAATCCATCACATGGATTAATCCACTTAGGTTAAGAATTCTCATAATCTATTGATGGATTAACTCACTTATTAGGTTAACAGCTCTCATAATCTAATCATTTCACATCAGAACATTCCTGAATTAACACAGGAGCTTTCAGGGAACACCTCATATCCACAATATAACATACCCTCTGCCACCCACATACTCAGAATCCCCCTAATTCTGCTCAGTTATATACTTGTCTCTTCTTTCTACTAGCCATTGTATAGTTTGCTGAGAATTCACTCCTCCATCAGTCTATCAATAAACAAGTAGTAGTTATTGAGTGCCAACTGTGTACAAAGTTCATGTTATTCCCCAAAGTAAAGACATGGAAGGAATCAGGTGGGGGAGATTACATTTATTGAACCAGTCACTGTCCTGCTTGGTCCAGGATTTCACTTGTGATTGTCATAACAACCCAGCAAATTACACATTATCTACACAGCCTGTGTGAGGAAACTCAGTAGCTTCTCCAAGTTCACTTAGTAGAGACCAGATTTGTAACCAGTTCCGCCTGAATTCAAAGCCACAGGCAGATGCTCCCTTCCCACCTCCCTTTGAGATCTTTGAATATTTAATTCTGCCTCCTCTGTGTACACTGTAATTACATGGAGAAAAATCCATTCACCAGGATTCCTCCTGCTGAGAGACCACTGAACTTGTCTGGAGAATATACTAGGATGAGCCTTTCTGGTGTGAAGCGATGAGAGGTTCTGAGAGCACATTCAGGAGAAGAGGGCGGAATCCTAACTGCGAAGCTGAAGCTGGGGTCAGGAGTGTTGGCAGCCCTGATGCCTTTGCACTTGAACCTTGGCTTCCCTTAGAAGACCTAACTTGTTTGCCATCTGCCCACAGTCTCTCCAATAGCCTCAAGTGGAGACACCAACCCTGAAGAATCTAAACTCTGATCCTCCACACAGGCATGGCATTCTTGCCTAAATGGGCACTTGCTCAGAACCAAGTGATAAGGAAAGAACTACATGTTTGCTCTCTGTGGCTTCACCATGTAGTGTTATTATTACAGAATTTGCATTAGACACCTTATTAGCACATTCTACACACACACACACACACACACATATATGCAATTATAAATGACATTTATAAACTGCATGCATAGATTGGTTTTTCAAAAATTTGTGAAAATATTAAATACATCACAAAAAACTATGAGAAACAGATGAAACAAATGATATCAATTAAAAATATTTTGTTAACAGAATATCATCAATGATATCATGAGCTTAAACTTTTTACAAATAGCCACTTAGGCAATTATAACCTTTCTGGCTAACTTCTTTCCCCCTTTGACCAGATTAGAGGTATTTTTAGCCTAGAAATCTGGGGTGGCAAGACAGGACCAGAAAAACTATGCCTGGACACTATTCACATCATTTTCAGCCTAAGGTTTCTTTGCAGGAATCTTTGAAGTCACTTGTCTATTTTGTAAGGGTTGGCTCAGTTAAAATTGCATGGTATATCGTAAAAATCCTCTTAACTGGGCACACACAAATTGAACGCATCACAATAAATCTGCAAGCTAAAGAATTGGGAAGCTCCTCTCTGTCAACTCTATTCTGCTAGGATTTTTCCCAACTTCCCTGGATGCTCACGGATGGTACATGACACATGGCTACCTGACAGGGGACCAAGTGAAGGGACTAGTGTCAAGGTGTTCATGAAATGAGTAAGGCTCAGTTCATATTTGTAGATCAAAATAAATATCAATCTTCTCAGCACTCACTGGATCATCTTGGATACTTACTTTGGAAACTACCAAGTGCAAGGTGGGACATATTGGTATCGGTCAAAGAATCACACGATACACCTTTAAATATCAATAATGATGAATGAAATGGACAGGCTACTGAGAGCGCAGACCACGGAGGTTTCAGCTTTTTCCAGGTAGTCAAGGCCCGCTGCCTAGAGAATGCCAATCGAGCTGAGATCCAAAGACAGAAAACACGGTTTCCCAGAGGAAGAGTCAGGGAGGAGATGTCTAGTTACGAGAAATGACATTTGTAAGAGCCCTGAGGTTAGAGAAAGGAAGTCCCCTGGGGCAGCTGCACAAAGGTTGGTGTGACTGGTGCATGGGGACAGAGGGGACAGAGGCAGGGTAAAGCCTGGCCCCAGGCACAGGCTGCGATCCAAAGGAGGTGCTAAGAAAACACGCGGGGATGAAGGGGTCGCGAGAGCACAGAAGAGCAGCAATGAGAGCGGAGAGCTCGCTCAGCACAGGCTGGGTCAGCTGGGGCCATGGGACCCTCAGGAGAGCTGCCCTGAGCTCACTGGGATTCAGCCGAGAACATCTGGGAGACCAGAGATTAATAATAAGAGGTCAGTGAAGGGTACGGGGAAGGGGAGGGATCCACAGACAGAGATCACAGTTGCCAATAAAAGCTCAAACCTGCCATCCACCAGCCAGTCTTTCCTTCGTTTAGCATTACAGTCTGTGACCTTGTATCCTCACGGCAGGGTTAAATTATAAATTAGTTCCCCTTCCACATGGTACTTACGTACAGCTCAACGTGACTCTGCCACATACCTTGAGGCACAGGGAAGACTCTTTAAATGAAATATAAACTGTCTCATACCCTGCATTTAATTAGTGCTATCTTCCACTTAAGATCTAAACAGAAGACTCTACAAACACCATTTAGCACGCATCCACTCATGCAAAGATTGAAGGAGGGAGAAAAAAAAAACAACCTCGATTACATCATTAGACTCAGTTACATACAATAACAAAACACACTTCTCTACTCTGGATAAATACATTAGGATCCACTGGAAGCCGTTTATCAAGCTCCTACTGAGAAACCAACATTGACATGGAGAAAGGTTTGTGTTCTTGGGAGGCTGCATTGGGTAGTTGAAAGAGCAGGCTTTGGGAATCAGACAGACCCAGGCCTGAATCCTGAATCTTGGACCCTCCTGCTACATGCACCTGGAATGCTTGAGTATGCTCTCGAAGCCTCAATTTCCTCATTTGCAAAATGGGGAAAAGGTATTTACCTTGCAAGCTTATTATGAAGATTAAATGAGATGGTGAACACGAGTGACTCATGTCTCTGGTGCATTCCAGGTTCTCCATCTGTGTGTGTGTGTGTGTGTGTGTTGTGCATATATAAGTGTGTGTGTATACCATTTCATGACATCATCTAAACAGGGTTGGGGAGAGGCTACAATTGGCAAGTCTTCTCGCCCTTGTATTTTACTACAAGCCAGGGACAAATAATATCCCTTTTGAAAATTTTGGAATTTTCTAAACTTCCAAACTCCATTATTTTTATGACCTTACTGTGAGTTGTGTGGCCTTGGGTAAGTCACCTTAATGCTTCTTGTTGTATTTTACATATTAAGCTCTGGGTAGAAAAGAAAAAGGGAAGCAAGAAAAAAGAGAAGAAAAGAGGGAGGGAGTGATGCAGGGACAGGGAGAGAAAAATAATGCTACTAAAAATCAGAAGCGCTTAGACAGAGCTTACTTTTTGTCAGGTCTTGCACCTAATTCAAAACTTTATTTGTTCAATCATCACGACCATCCTATGACAAGGAACCATCTCCTCCTGTTTTATAGATGAGAAAACAGCCTCTGCTAGTACTTGCTATGCAACTTGAGGCCAAGTGACATGGCTTCTCTGAGCCTTGGTTTCCTCACCTGAAGATGGGAGTAATGATGATATCCACTTGCAAAGCTTTCTGGTGAGGATTAGATGATACCATACACATAAAAGATCTTTGCTCTGTATATAATACACAGTGGAAGTGTTATTTCCCGAGGTAGACTAGAGCAGGGATGGTCTCATTCTTCTCTCCCAAGAGTCTTAGGGCGGGGATGCAGGAATGGGTAGAGTGGGAGCAGCTGGGAAGACAGGCAGAGAGCCTGTAGGTTCCGATGTCAGCATGGAGCAGTGACAGGGACCCGGCCAGGCCTGTAGCCCACTGATGCATAGATGCCAAGGTACGATCTAGGGGACTTTATTTCTGCCAGACCCCTCTCCTGGGCTGCCACAAATGTAGTAGAACAGTAAAAGAAGCCCTAACTTTCAGTCGCAATAGTTCCAGGGCTTAATGCCACACTAAAAATCCACCAAGCAGCGTGACTGGGCTGCAAACAGGCTTGAAGTCTCCAGACCTTGGAGGATTCCCCCAAATTGATCCCCACTTCCTCATGCCTGGATAATAGCTGGTTCCCAACTGTTCTCCCTTGCCTAAGCTTGGGGTCCTGGAGGAGGGACATCAGATCAGCAACCAGATAGGGAAACTGAGGTCCAAAGTCATTCGGTATCTTGACTGAGGCCGTGCCAAGTGTCCGGGGTACAGTCTTCAGCTACACAACTTTGGAGGACACTGTTCATATTTATTGTGCAAAAGTGGGGGTCTGTTGAGTTGTATAGTGGGGCAGCCCTGAGGAGAGCACTCGAGCTTAGGGATGGGGGTCTTCTAGCTTCCAGTCTAGTGCTCCCTCCACCATGCAAAAGAAACAGCTCACAAGCACCTGCCTGTCGATGAGAATAATACTCAGAAGTATAGGTGCCATTTGCTGAGTCTCAACTTCCGAAGATCAGGGCAGCCACTTGTTAGACATGAGCCCCGGTTAGCACAGGTGCTTGTTTTTGGAGGCTGTGTCAAATAAGTTTATGCACCAGCAAGGTGGGAGGGCATAGGAAGGGAAGGTACAGATGAAGGCATCAAGACAAAGGAACAGAGGGAAGTCAGTGTGGATCTTCTCATGGAGCTGGATCAAGGTCAGAACACGGCTAGCAGAATTCAGCAGGAAAACCTAGAGACTGGGTGACTTGGTGAAGTGTTGGGATGGAGGCTGGCATGGAGCTTAAGGAGCAAAGGCCCAACTAAAGATGGGGCAGGCTTTGTGCATTGAGTGTGGACTCCTTGGTATATAAAGGTCACGCAGTTCATGCTGTGGCTACCTACCGTGGCAGGTGGTGCTCAGGACTGCTAAGAAGGAGCTGGAGTAGGGGACTGGGATTGGGGGCCTTATCAGGTTGGTTGATCTTATTGTAATGAAAGTCTCCAGGGAGTTGCAGAAACAGAAAGACACAATACAAATACACCAGCTCAGTGGGCAGCCACTGTCTACAGTCCACACTAGGACCCTCTGCCCCAGGAGCAAATGTGGTCTGAATATTAACCTCTCCACTATTCATGTTGAAACCTAATCCTCATTGTGCTGGTATTAAGAGGCGGGCCCTTTAGGGAGTCATTAGAATAAGAGCAGTACCCCTGTAAAAGAGGCTGGAGGGAGTCTTTATATCCCTTGCACACTTGAGGACGCAGCAAGAAGCGATCCTCTATGAGGAGCAGACCTTCATCAGACACCAAATCTGCTGGCACCTTGATCTTGGCCTTCCCAACATCCAGGATTTTCAGTAAATTTCTGTTGTTTATACATTCATGAGGTGGTTTGTCTGTCCTCTGACAGGTCGGGGTCATGTAAAGTATGTTTTCAGAGCAACCCGAACAAAGACTCCTGCCTGCTGTCCCATTCCAGAATGATCTGCCTTACGTGGAGTAGAAAAAAGGAGGCGGCATAGGTACCAGACAGGCTCCTCTAAAGCTCACTCTCCACACCTCATGCAGAGGAACTGCTGGAACTTTCCCATTTGCCAAAGGAAATTTGGGTTCCTATCCTCTGCCTTCTGATCCCTCAAAATCATCTGGCCTCTTGGCAAATGTGGGGTTCTTTGTCCCTCTTTGGTTTAGAAGCAGACCCAGTTGTCTGAGCTCATGCCACTTCTGAGGGAAAGCGAGTTGGACTGAGTGCAGGTGGAGGCCAGGCTTTGGGCAGCGGTGGTGAGACGTTCCAGCAGGAACAGGTAGTGGCTGGCAGGCCTTCCGCTCCGGGTCTTTCAGTCATAGTAGTTGTCATGCTCCTGCGTCTCTGGACTGGCTTATTGCAGTAGGCAGAGGGCAGGCCCAAGCCGAATGAGCTAATTATATCCCCAAGGAGTTGTTAGAAGAAGACAGCCAGGCCCACACTTCCCCAGGGCTCTGATTAGCTCCAGCGCACCTTCCATATCCTAATGGTGCCCTTTATTAGATCACTGCTGGATTCCGACTAAGTTTAATTCGTCGTTCACTTTTCTAAACATCCCGGAGATGACAATTATGCAGCAGACATCTTTTTAGAAACCGCCAAAGGTATCTGAGGCCACCAACTTAGGAGCTCTGATAACCACGTTGCTTGTTTTAATATAAGCTTTCCAGGGAGCTGGCCCAGAACCTTCTGCCAAAGTCTTTGCAGACTGCTCCCTCCCTCCGTTCCCCAAGCACCTCATTTAGTTAAGTGGTTTTGCCTCCTTCAGGTTGCTTTATAATTGGGGTGATTATTCATTCCCGTCACAAGACAGAGCTGAGAGGAAGAGGCTGGCTCGGGACCCCAAATAGTTTGTCTTGCTCCTGCTGAATTTGATCACTCATCTTGCTCTGCGTGCTTGATGTCTGAGATTTGAGGAGCTTGCATGGGGTCAGCCATCCTAAGCTCCTCATGGCCACTGTTCAGAAGGAGGAGTGCCATTGTTGTCATGGTGTTAGCCTTGGGGAATGGCGCTAGGGTCTTCGTTTGCCATCCAAATAGGAATATGTGGGGACCCACAGCTTGGTTACTCTGTGAACTGTGTCTTCTAAGCAAAGCAGTCCTAGATGGGTTGTTGTGTCTTTACTCTCTTGCAGACCTAGGTGATGTGTGCCCAGGTTCTCTGTGAGTGTGGTGGTTCATAAGGTAAATGAAACCATCCATGTCAGAGTATGTTATGTTAATGAAGCATGGGGCCACGTTGGGAAGCCCATTTATCGACCCACTACACAGCACACATGAGCCCCCAGAGGGGCACTCTGTATCTCAGACATTCATCCAAGACACCTTCCCTTCTAACCTGTCCTCATTATTTTGGCTATGTCGTCTTGCTTCCGTCTTCTAGCTCATGTTTGGATAAAGCATTGATATCTGTCACTGGCCCATCACCCATACCTGAACACCCTGTCTTCTAACAACACCCTCACTGAACTCCTACTTCTTCAAATCCTCTTGATGTCAGCAAAACTTGGGGTTACTGGGCAGAGAACCTGTCCACAGGTTTTGGCCCCATGGAAAATAGGCTTGTTAGAGACACAAGGAAGTAAACAGACAATTATAAGATCCAGGATAGGAACACAGGGTGCTATGGAAACACCAAGGAATAACATGAAACCCAGGCTTAGAGTTTGCATGAGACCTTCCTGCAGGGAGAGATTTCATTAGTGAGACCTGAAGAAGGAGAGGGAAACATATTCCAGGCAGAGGCAGCAGCAAAATGTTTCAAACCAGAGAAATCAAGCACAGTTTGGGCTTGTCAGGAAGGACCATGGGGACATGTTATGAGTTCTGTTCTAGAAATGGGAATGGGTTAAAACTAAGCTATGCACAATCTTGGGAGCAAGGACATACCTAAGAATATGGAAAACCAAGAAATCAATGATTTCAGGTGAGAATTGAGCCTATGTTCTTATCCCCCTTAAAATGGCCTCTTGTCACTTATGAGAATTCTAATGTCAATCTGATTCTGTCTCCCTCCCCTCAACTCTCTCTTTGGAAATTATATGTTCTTGCTCATTATACCACTGTCAAACTTTGAAGTCATTTCTAATGTTTTGCTCTGTTTCCATAAAATTATGATGAACATCTCTTAGGGTAATCTTTTTGTTCCTTTCTTGTTCCTTTTTGGATTCACTTTCTAAGAAAAAAATTCTACAACTGGGATTGCTGGGGCAATGTTACAAACATCCTCAGGGTCCTTTCTTGTTTCCACTGTGTCATGCTGCTTCTAAAAACAAACAATGAAAATAGAAATGTTAATTCTCTCTGCTCCAAAACCCAAAAGAACTACCATGAGTTGAACCAGAAATCAGTGTCCCTGAATTTTAATTTACAAACCAACTTGAAAAACATTCCCTCCTTTCATTATTGGAGTAGAGAACACCAGAATTTTTCAACATTTGTTCCATAATGATTACTTATTGCTCCATTGATTAGGCAGGAAAAATAGAACCAACCATTTAGCAGTAATTAGATCAGAAATAGAGGTGAAACCTTGAAGACCACACCCATATTAGTATAGGATGGACCAGACATGATAAATAAGAGATAGCGTTTCGTGGAAGACATATGCAACTGAACAAAAATGAGGTGCCTCTTCAAGAATGCTCAGATGGAACATGCTGTGGCACACAGCTGCAATTCCAGTTACTCAGGAAGCCCTGTACAATGAGGCAGGAGGGTTGCAAGTTTGAGGTTAGCCTTGTCAACTCAGGAGACTTTGTCTGAAATTAAAAAAATAAAAAGGGGTAAAGATGTAGCTCAGTGGTAGAGAACCAGAGAAACACTTGGGTCTAATCCTCTGGGGAAATAAAGTGCTCAAATGGAGTTATGAATACAAGTAGAGATGCAGCCCAAGAGTCAGTCTGAGATTGTGGTATCAGGCATGCAACTGGGGTGAGGATATGAGCATAGGTTGGTTGCAGTGGCATCTAGAAGGAATCCAGGAATTAGATCCATTCTCCAAGGCACAGAGAGACAGGTGAATCTAAGTCAGAGCCAAAATCCAGACAGCATTCTTGTATTTCAGGCATTAAGTATTGGGCAACTGGAGAGAAAAATTGCAGAGGAAATAGGAAGAAATGACCACATGCCAGACATGGTGGACATTGTTCCTGGTACTTTATATACACCCAACTCCGATAATGCCCACCTGATGACTATAAAGAAGAAGGGCTTCTCCCAGGTGCTGGGTCTGTCTGGCATTTTACCGAACACGGTGCTGGAGGTGGAACCAGTATTGTTCTCAAAACTATCCAAAAACAGCTACAAAGGGCTCCAGTGTACAGGGTACAGATGACCCCATGGAATGATGGAGAGAGGAGAGGAGGCAGTCAATACATTGCCTGAAGCTGCTTTTTTTTAAGACTCAGGAGATCTTCTTTTTGATGAAGAAAAACTCATCCTATGGATGGCTTAGCATCCTGTAGACCTTACAGTCTAATTTTTCTTAAGGCTATTTTATTTCACGTGAACTTATATTGCAAGCATTTTTAGTCTGAGAGCTCTGGACTGCAAACCCAAGCCAAATGATGGTAACAAACATGCTGGCTTGGCTTCAGATTCCAAAAGATGTGAACACATTATAAACTATGGTTGCAAAAAAAAAAAAAAATCACCCCTGCCTCTCAGTCTTAACCCACAGTTCTGACATCACATTGCTGGACCACAGAGACCTTGATGACTACTGGGAAGAGGGAGAGTGTGTCAGTCCTTGTGACTTCATTTCTTCCAGGTCAGGAGCAGTTTTGATTAAGGTTCAAGACCAGGAAGCTCAGCACAGAGCCACAGACTCTCCTGTTCATCCCTTCCTCAGCCCAGATGGACTGCTGAGAGTTTTTGTTGAAGAGGAAACAAAATTGGGCTCCCACTTCTTCTTGCGCAAATTCTTCATCTCTTCATGATCTCTGTACCCCAACAGAAGCCACAGCGATGCCCTGTGCTCTTCATGATCCTTTGGGTAAAGGGGAAGGGAAGGATATTCTGCATAAGTCAAGTCCCTACTGAATACCCTGTATCTCCCCCAAATGTGGTTATACTTCATTCATCCTTACACTAGCTGTATATGAAACCATGATCATCTTGCAGATAAGGAAAACAAGGCTCAAAGAGAACGGTCAGTACAGTAGAGAGAACAAACAGCATCTATGGGATAGGATGGAGCTGTGGTCATTCCAACTCTTTCTCTCCAAACTTCAGTTTCCTCTTCTGCAAAAAGGAATATAATGTTTACCATTTGGGTCGTTTTATGGAAAAAATATGAAATGATATATACAGATGGCCCTGTACAATGCTTCCCTGCACATGTATCAGGACCTCCACAACCCAAGGTTGTTACATTTTAAAATAATGATAATAAAAATGTTGACAGAAAGTAAGTGGTAGAACTGAGTCCTGACCTCAGCTCTGGGCACTCCCAATATCATGTTCCTTCTTCCACAGCACAAGTTCTGAAATGAAGTAAATTGCTCCTGATTAAAACACCAGGAAGGTAGCCAAAGCAATCCATTGCATTCTTAAACTTCCTGGAGGACTGAATTCTAGAAAGTAAATCAAAAAACAACACCAGATATGAGAGATGAGAATTCCACTGGCAGGATGGAATGCAAGCAGACAGGGAGAAGATGTAACAGGCCCACTTCAGCCCTGTGTGACTGGGGTCAGGATAGGTAACCATTCAAACTGCACCAGTTGAGCAGTTTTAGACTGCATGGAAAAATATTTCTGACTACCCTGAGAATTGATGTGAGCTGAGCTCCTAATATTTTTAGTGCGTTACACATTATTTTATGTAATCATCTCAAACAACCCAAATGAAGTCAAATGATAATAAACGAAGTGAGGGAAAGAGGGGGTGGCCAGGGTGGGGCGATGCTATTTTAAATACCTGGGTAAGAGCCCGCTACTTAGATGGCACTGGAGCAGAAATCTAAAGATTTAGATATCTCAATCTCTGCTGACCCAAGCAGGGAAGAAGGCCAGAAAGCTCTCCTCCATCACCCAAACCACCGGTTTCCACTACTCTGTGAATAACAGCAGTGGTCCCCATCCATTTAAACAAAGCTTAAAGTCTGAAGACTCTTGTGGTCTAAAGTCATTACTTTAACCTCATACAATCCTTGATAGTAAAGCTAATATTCCCTTTTTCAGAAATGAAGCCAAAGGACAGAGGATAAAAACCTGCCCAGGTCATATTGTCAGGTAGAAGTGGGATTTGATTCCTAGTCTCTTGATATCAGCATCAGTTCCTTGTCAGCTTTATCAGGCCAGGTATGTCCCTTCCCCTGGTCCTTCAGGTCTCTGGACTACATTTGCCAGTCACTGGCATTGCTATGAATGTCACTGAAGGATTTGTGAAGCAGACTCACAATGCAAACAGGCAGCAGCTTCCCTGAGATGGGAAGAAGGTTTCCTACTATCAGCATAACAACTTGTACTGTGGGATGACTGGCCCTGTCTTCTCTATGTGTATCAGTAGGAAAGGAAATCACAGAAAGGGAATCTAAAGTTATGGTTAAAGGCAAACTGAAAATGGAGGTGCTGGCAACACCCCCACCACTAACGGGAGACTTGACACAAAGTGCTCAGCCTCTCTGCCCCTGTGTTTCCTCATCTGTAAACAGAGGTAATGATAGAACCCTCCACCCACAGTTGTTAGGAGGATCACATGACATCATCTACATCGAGGAGTTTGCTGCCAATCAATGTGTGTTGGCTGCTACCAATGCACCTACATGACAGCTTGAGGTAGATATGAAGACATTCAAGTGTCCTGTGCCGTTCAGATCTGTCTGGAACAGAGTCCTGTTAACACGGCTACCACTTCAACAGGTGTCTTGTCGCCCAGCCCATCCTGTGCAGTAGACTGGGGTCCCCTGAAGTCTC
Organism: Sciurus carolinensis; assembly: GCF_902686445.1. NCBI lineage: Eukaryota > Metazoa > Chordata > Mammalia > Rodentia > Sciuridae > Sciurus > Sciurus carolinensis. The sequence goes on along the minus strand of NC_062215.1, from coordinate 67,943,047 downwards.
TGCATTCCTCAACCTTGAAAAGTGAGCCTGAGTCTAGAGGAAGCTCACCCCAATACCAGCTCTTCCTCCCGATGTGGGAGCTGAGCATGAGCTCCCTGAGGTGCAATGGGAAGCATCGCACCAGCTAAGCCCAGTGAGTCCTCTTTGCAGACCCCATTAGCAGGATGGCTTATGGATGCACAGCCAAAAAAAGTGGGAACTGTTCTCACGAAACTGTCAGTGTTGGAACTTCACATCCCCCCTGATAATACATGGTTTCTCTTTTGTTCTCAGCACTTTAGGGGGGAAAAAAAAAAAAAACACTTTTTTTATTTTGAAATAATTATAGACTCACAAGAAGTTGCGAGATTAACAGAGAGGTCCCATATACTTATCACTCACCCAGCTTTTCTCAACATTTTACATAACACACTACATTATCAAATGCAGGAAATTGACATTGGCACAATACGTTTGACTAACCCAACACAATTAACTAGATTATAGACTTGACTCAGATGTCACCAGCTCCGACTGCACTCCTGTGTGTGTGTGTGCAAGTAATTCTATGAAATTTATTCTATCTGTGCTTTTCATTCCCCCTTCTTTTAAACATCTTCCTTTTCCTTTATTAACTTTTAACTTCCGAACAGTTTTATTTCCCTTTATTTTTTAAATTAAACTTTTTATTTTGAGATACTTTCAGACTTACATACAGTTATAGGAAGTGATATAGAGACCCTGCGGGCCAGTATCATCAAATGGAGATTCCTGCAAAACTGGAGTACAATATCACAACCAGGATTTTGGCATCAGGACAGTCAACAGAACATTCCCATCGTGGCAAGGATCCCTTGTGTTACCTTTAAATAGCTACACCCACTTCCCTTCTATCCCCCAACCCTTTGTAAGCCATTGAAACCACTCATCTTTTCTGATTTTGTAACTTTATCATTTCAAAAATATAACCTTTGGTACTGACTTTTTTTTTCTTTAACTAAGCATAATTCTCTGTCAATTTGTACAGGTTGTTTGTGTATCAATAGTACATTCTTTTTTACTGTCAAATAGTATTCCATGATACCACAGTTTGTTTAACCAATCCCCCAATCAAGGACATCTGAGTTATTTCTAATTATTACTATTATGAATAAAACTGCTATAAACATTTGTATACAGATTTTTGGTGTGAACATGTTTTTGTTTCTCTGGCATAAATGCTCAGAAGTGTAGTTGTCGGATCATATTGTAGTTGAGTGTCTAATTTTTTAAAGAAACTGCTTATTTTCCAGAGTGTAACTAGTTGTGCCATTTTACATTCCCACCATCAACCTTTGTGCAAACCAGCTTTCCCCATCTGCCAGTATTTGGTGTTCTTGTATTTTAAAATTGTATTCATTCTGAACATAGTGATTTCTTGTTGTGGATTTCATTTGCGTTTTCCTAACAACTAATGATGTTAAACATCTTCTCAGGTGCTTATGTGCTACTAGATATCCTCCTCAATGAAATGTCCTTTATCCATTTTTCTAATTGAATTGTTTGGTTTATGCTATGGAGTTTTGAGGGTTTTTTATATATGTCAAATACTAATCTTTTATCAGATATGTAATCTGAAAATATTTTCTCCAACATTGTAGCTTCTGCCTTCACTCTCTTAGTGAGTCTTTCAAATGGCAAAAGTTTTAAATTGTGATGAAATCCAATTTATTGTTTTTTCCTTTATCGATCATGATGTTAGTAACAAGTCCCTAATAGTTTCTCCTATATTTTTCTCTAAAAGTTTTGTATTTCTACTTTTTGTCATAAGTTTGTGATCTACTTTGAGTTAATTTTTGCTTAAGGTGTGTGATCTTTTTGCCTATGAATTCCATTTATCCCAGTGCCACTTGTTGACCTGTCTACCCATTGAATTGCTCCTCCATTGAATTGCTTCTGCTACTTTGTCAAAAATCTGTTGGGCATATTTGTGTGCATTTATCTATTGGCTCTTTGTTCTCTTCCATTAATCTGTGTGTATCTTTTCACCAATACCATGTAGCCTTGATTAATGTAGCTATATAATAAGTCTCAAAATTGAGTGGACTGATTCTTACCACTTTACTCTCTGTCTTAAAACTTTTATAGTGATTAGAGCTATTTTTCCTTTCCATATACAGTTTAGAATAGTCTAATCTATACCTACAAAAAAATCTTCCCAGGATTTTAATAGGAATTCACTTAAACCTCTGTATCAATTTGAGAAGAATGGATATGTTGAATCAGTCAATCCATGAACACAGTGTATCTCTCCATTCATTTAGATATTTGATTTCTTTCGTCAGAATATGTAATTTTAAACATATACATCCTGTGCATAATTTGATTGTGAATATTTTATTTTTTGAGCAATTGCAAATGATATTTTATTTTTAATTCCAACACCCATTTGTTCATTGCTACTGTATAGGAACATAATTGACTTTTGTCTGTTAAGCTTGCATTTTGCAATTTTGCTGGACTCTTTTATTATTTCCATGAATTTTAACAGGTTATTTGTAATTTTATAGGTTAATAATCATGTCATTTCAAATAGGGATAGTTTTAGTGCTTCCTTTCTGCTTTGTCTACCTTTTTTTTTTTCCTTTTCTTGCCTATTGCACTAGTTAGATCTTACAGCACTGTTTGAATAAAAGTGGGAAAAGTAGATATCTTTGCTTCCAGATCTGAAGAGGAAAGCATACAATCTCTCACCATAAAACATGTTCCATAGGGTGCTCTTTATCAAGTTTAGGAAGCTTCTCTCTATTTCTATTTTCCTGAGAATTTTTAGTATCATAATGGGTTCTCAGAATATTTTAACAACACAATTACATAGTGTCAAAGGTGAAATTGCTTTGAACATATCTTCCACTAAAAGTGCACACACGCGTCGAAGAGTTTTACAGACCACAGTTTTGTGAGTGAACCAAGAGTGACCTCATGGACAAGGATTTTGAGTTCACTGTTCTACAAGGATCTGGCTGGGCCCCAACATTGCCATCTCAGAGGCACAGATACCACTGTGTCCTATTCAAAAAGAACCCCTGGAATTGTACAATTCTGGCTGTCCCTTGTGGGAGATGCTCACTTGGGTCCAGCGAATTGACCCTGGCTGCATAAGGCTTTTGCAGATTGTAGGCCCCCAGCAATCCCCTGGTTTGCCTTTCACTTACTCATTGGATGTGTAGTTACTGAGTATTTCCTCGATATGAGGCACGGTGTGCCAGGTAATGGGATGCTGCAGTGAGCACAGGCAGCTTTCTCCTCTTTCCATAGCTTGGTCAGGGGATGATGGTGAATCTGGCCAGGACCATGAAGTGGAGAGGACCATAACTTGTTGGATCTTATTATCAGTATTCCTCTGCTCAGAGACTCAGCGAGCTGTGTAGTAGAGCTGGAAAACAAGTCATGGTGCCTCTGGCTCTAAACAACAGCTCCTTGGAATGGCAGGTGGCTGCCACTAGAGGGAGTCTCCCTCTCTAGGCTCTTCTGGATTCCATTCATCCTGATAACACGGTGTTCACCACCTCACCTTCAGCTCACAGGCCAAAAGGAAAGAAAGTTCTTAGGAAACACAATATCTCATGATTCATGACGGTGAGCATCCTCGCATACTAAGCTCAGATGAAACCAGAAGACCACGCGGAATAACCGGCTACAGCGTACAGTAGGGGCTGTGCCACTTGCCCCACCCTCCTCCAGTGCCTGGAATCCAGGACCCTTCACCTAGAGAAGCAGGGGGTGGCTGGAAGAGGTCCAGATAGGAAGGGTCTTCCATGCAGCAAACTTTGATCATCCACAGGGCACCTCAGTTAAAGTGGAGCATCGTTCAGGCCTCTAGCTCAGCAGCCAGCCATGCATGCTGCTTTAATTGGGCATTTTCAGACCATTAAGTAGATCGATCAATGACAATTAATGTTGACTTTAATTTTGCCCCTCCTCTGTCTTTATTTGGGTTCTGGAATTGCTGAGAAGGAAACACTTTATATACATGAGCACAAATACATGTGACCCATTCTGTAGTGTGTGCACTGCACATGCACACTCACACAGACATGTGTGTGCACACTCAGTTAGTGGTACAGAGGCTATCTTCAGGGTCCAGGTAGAAAGAAGAAGAAAAGTTGGAGCCCTGTGGGTTATCATAGAGTTCTTTACCTGATTCTTGGGGAAGCATTATTTGTTTTTGAGAAGAACCCACCTACATGTACGTGAGAACACCCCAAGGACCCATCATCTGCCCTTTTCAATAAGAATGAAGAAAGGAAGGTACCACTTAAGGAGCACCTGTTTCATTTTGTTTTTTTGTTTTTGTTTTTTTTTAACTGAATATTTTTATTCTGATAAGATATGCATAACATAGTATTTAACATTGAGGCTTTTTTATTTAGCTTTTAATTTTTTACAGACTGCATTTTGATTCATTGTACACAAATGGGGTACATCTTTTCGTTTCTATGGTTGTGAACAATGTAGATTCATACCATTCGTGTAATCATACATGTACACAGGCTAATGATGTCTGTCTCATTCCATTTTTCATACCCCCCTTTGACACGCTGTGAATTGGACCTTTAACTGATACTACGTCTTTTAATCCTCCTGACATCTCAATAAAACAGGGATTATTTCTCCAATCTGTACGTTATGAAGCAGAGGCAGTGAGGTGTCATGGCCCCCGAGGCAGGTGCTTCCCATGGTGCTTTCCCACCTCTTCCTCACACACAATCAACACACCTCTCCATACTGACCCACACAGTGGTGTGGGGACTGTGGCTCTAGCCTCAGTGCCTTTTCTAAGCAGGTTCGTCTTACTTATCTCATCTTCCAAGACTCAGAATGCATTCGCAGGGAACCTTCTCTCTTCCCCTCTTCTATCACCCCCCCATGCCCAGGCTCCATCCACCATCAGCTCTCCCAGCTCGGCCCTCGTGGCTTTGTCCCCCTTCATTTTCTGCCTTGCTCCAATGTTCCATTTCCATTCCTGGTTGCAGATGGAAAGCTCTGCAAGGACAAAGAACACATGGCTCTTTCCCTCAGCCCTGGCCTCTCACGGCAGCTGCTCCCCACCCTAGACTTGTTATTGTGGGGTCTGTGCCTCGCAACGGCCCTGTCCCGACTTGTCAAGGAATCTGGTTTTCAGTAGAACTGAGTCTGTGAAAGCCCCAAGTTGTTTCTATTTCTGTTTTCAATACCTGAAATTCAAAGGAAACCAAAGTCTAACAAAGCCTGTCCCAAGGAAACCACAGACGCAGAAGAGAGCCAACAGTGCCCAAGGCCCTCTCCCTATGTCCATGGTACTTCTGCTATTGCCCCTCCTGGGCACCCAGCTGCTGCCTCTCACACCCACGTGCAGAAGGATCCCTGCACTCTTCCTTCTGCTCTTCATCCCCTTGCCCTTCTACCTGCACTGCCACACCAGCTTCTCCAGTTCCGGTCAACAGGTGATGTGTTTCTTCCTTACCTTGCATCAGGTCATTTCTCAGTATAGTGGAATTTTTTCCTTACCCAAGTCTTTTGCCCATACTCTATAATAGACACACCTCTTATCTTCTTTCTGTTCCTGATCTGTATCAGGCTTCAGAGAACTTTGAGTCTGTGGCTGATAAAATCTCTCATTGCTAGAGATCTTTGTTCATAGTCTGAGGAACGGACTAGGAAGATAGTGTTCCTTTAAAATTTATGTCCAAATCCCTGCTGGTGAGCTGGGGAATCTAAAGACCAAGTTGTCCGTTGCTTAAAGACAGAGTGAGGAAATTAATGCAATTGGGGTGATAACAGGCTAAAAGCATAGACTTTGACAAAATAGGGATTTGAACCTCAACTGTACCTCAGTCAAATAGGGATTTGAAGCTCAGCTTATAGCATACACTAGCTGTTCACTACTAATGAGTTCGCTAAGCCTCCTCAAGCCTTACTTTTCCTGCCTATAAAGTGGAACTAATAACAACAGTCTCATAGATTTGACTGAGAATTACAATCACATGATAAGAAGGGCTGGCATGTGCCAGACCTACCAGGAAGTTACACAATTAACTGAGCAAGGCTGCCATGTATCTGAAGGACCAGGCTGCATTTTGAGTCAGGGATCAGAACAGATGGTCCAAAGCCCAACAAGGGATGGTCACAGATGAGATGAGAGGACCAGCAGAAACCACTTGGGGATTGACTTTTTCAGAACTCACCAGGACTGACCTTTTCACCTGTAAAGGGCAGAGGTCAGGTGTCAAATACCTTGTAAAGATCCTCTTTGGATATTAGAATGTTGTAGTTCGAAGCTCAGTGTCCCTACTTACAAGAAGCAAGGAGATCAGGACTCCAGAAAAGCTGGTCAGAAAAACTGGAAAGTCAGATTTTCTACTTCACAATCTTGCCTGGACCAAGATGGGTCACTGTGCAAGTGGTGATATAGGGCCATTTTGCTTTAATGCTGCTTTCTGAGATAGCCAAAAAGCCTTGGACCAAGCACTGGGACCCATTCTAGAGTGTTCTGTTGACAGAAGGAATGCAGAGAGTGGTACCCTTTGTTGCTTCCAGCAATCCCTCATCTTCTCTGTCTACCTGGTTAGGAAGAAGAAGCACTGAATTAGGAGCCCAGGGATTGAGTTTCAGATTTGCCATCAAAGTGTGCCATTGTATCACTTCACCTCTCTGAGATTCCATAGCTTCCTTTGTCATGTAGGAATATTTACTTTGCCTCTATTACCGAATATTTAGGAGGTGATGAGGGTGAATGCTCTTGGCAAACTAAGAGACCTATAACACATGCAAAAGATTATAACAGTATTTCACATGGCTAACCCTGAAAACCAAAGCAAAATAATAATAATAATATCAACAATTATTATTATTATCTATCTTTGAATTGCTTTTGACATCCATTCATCCATTCCTGTTTCTCTCTCTCTCTCTCTCTCTCTCTCTCTCTCTCTCTCTCTCTCTCTCTCTCTCTCTTTCTCTCTCTCTCTCTCTCTCTCTCTCTCTCTCTCTCTCTCTCTCTCTCTCTCTCGCTCTCTCCCCCTCTCTCTCTCTCTCTCCTACCTATGTTCCCTATGGTCCTTTCTCCCTATCTTCTTACCTACCTTCCTACACACTGCCTAAAAATGTTTCCCATATTCAGTCAAGTCGATGAGCACACTAGCACCTAGTATTCACATGAAAACCATGCCTGTTAATTTACAAATGTTGACAGTAACAGGTGACAGGTGGGAAGTAACCTGTTTATTAAAATTGAATGCATCTCTGAACACTTACTTACTTAATGCTTTTGAAATGAAGCTTAAGATTTCTTCAGCATGTAATTTTAAACATGCCTCACCTATTTTGAACCTAATACAGTGTGTTAAAATATTCCTCATAATTGAATGCATTTCTTAGGGTTAATTTATGTAATAAAAAATGGTTCTGCATCTGTGAGCAATTCATTCATTTATTCAAAGGCTTAAAAGTTTCAAGAAGTGTATAATGGCTGAATCATGGGAAATAACCCAGAGAAACTATAGAAGAAATGCTAATGAAACATTAGAGGAGAGATCAAATAGATGTTGAAACCAAAATGAACATCTTGGCCAACAAGGATTGACAGAGAACATTGATAAAAGAGAAGAAATGAAAAGGAGTGAGATGACGGAGAAGTGATCAAGAAGAAGTACTAGGTTCAAATAGTCAATAGGCTATAATAGCTAATGAGAGAGGACGTAATAGAGGGAAAATGCTTCACCACAATGAGCAAGCAAAGCAATTCATTGGATACACATCTTAACATGTAAAACACAAGTCTGGTATGGTTGTGTTGGGAAGGCTTGACTGAGCTCACCGTCTGGACCTACACTCGGATGGACAGACACCAAAGACAAGAAAACCTGCCAATAGGGCAACGTGGCCATGGTTCTTCCACCACCAGAGACTCACATGTGTCTTAAGAATACTCACTAAATATCAAATTACATAAGAAGAGGAGTGCTAATGGTGGTGCCAAGGAAATATAATTAAATGAATAAAATAGAGTATAATTATGTCAATAATTGTGAAGCTCTTTGGACTAGCTGGCGTAGTTTGGATATGAGGTATCGCCTGAAAGGTTCATGTGTTAGACAATGCACGAATGTCCAGAGGTGAGATGATTGGATTATGAGGTGGTAAGCTAATCATTTTCATCTGTTTGACAGATTAATAATTTGAAAGGACAACTGGATGGTAACTGTAGGCAGGTAAGCTATGTATGGAGGAGGCAGGTTACTGGGGTGGGACCTGGACTACATCTCTCCCTGGCTTCTTCCTCTCTCTCCCTGAATTCCAGCTGCCATGAGATGAGCAGCTTTCCTCCGCCATGCCTTTTCCACCATGATATTCTGCCTCACCTCAGGCCCACAGGTGACCATGGACTGAACCTCTGAAGCTGTGAGCCCAAAATAAGATTTTTTTTCTCTAAGTTATTCTTGTATTTTTGTCATAGTGACAAAGAGCTAACTAACACACCAGTTATTGTTATATTGGATGAAAGATGTTTTAGCTACTTTCAATAATAACACCTGCTTTTTATTGAACATCAACAGCATCACCAGTGACTCGATTGTTATCGCTCATTGAGCCCCTCCACAGGTAGGCCTGGGATCGATGCTTTCTACTCTTCAATTCTTGTGTTCACTACTGCTCTGAATGGGAAGAATTCTGTTTAGTGTTTTACAGGGAAGAAAAATAAGAGATGAATACTTGAATAGCTTATCCATGCTTGTACAATTAGTAAATAAATAAGGGAGTATAGAAACTTGGGTTTTTCTGACATAAAGTCACATGTTATCTTTCTTCTCCACTCTTCTAATTATAACCATTTCCATCTCCTGATCCAACAGCTCAATCCTGGTAAATCTCAGGTCTGACCTTTTCCTAAAAACTCTTCAATCACAGCGTTCACTAACACCTTCCTCTGTCCCTGTGACAGTGTGTCAAACGCAGCAGAAAGAGACCTGTTAAAGGGTGATAAGGCTGACTAAGTGGGCAGTCGTGAACATCAGTAAAAGAAAAAAAGAAAAAATTAAAATAGCACATAAAAAGTACCAGAGAGCAGCATGCAGATTTTTAGATAAAACATGAATGGTATGAATCTACATTGTGCACAACCATAGAAACGAAATAATGTACCCCATTTGTGTACAATGAATCAAAATGCAGTCTGTAAAAAACAAAAATTTTAAAAAGTACTTTATTAGTTACATCTGCCCTACTTCACTGAATCATCAATTGGAAGATACAAAATGTATGACCACTCAGAAACGAAAAAGTCTTCCAATTAGTGGCTTGATATCATGTTTTAAGACACAGCCAAATTCAGATGTTAAAATGTGGAAAAAAAAAAGTGTGTCTTAGCGTGAGGGGTTATGTCATACGCACACACCCCTGGGTGACTATAAGAAGTGCATTTCCTACCATGGGTCATGGTCAAAGGAGTTTGGAAAACTCCATCTATTATGATGGGAAAGGTAACTGGGCATCCACACAAGTGGTTGGAGCTGCCAAGAGTGCCCAGCCTGTCCATCCAATTAGTGTGCTTAGCCACGGGCAGCCTTGACTGAGCTCCGGCTGCAAGTTGCCCTGTGACCTGGCCCTTGGGCAGCCATGCTTCTGTGAGGCTCACAGCTCTCTCCCTTGCCAGGGCCTAGCATTAATGAAGGTGCTTAGCATTCCAAGGATGGTGACCGGGAGGTGTTCCTTTCTAGGGTTCACATTATATGGAAATAAGGTCCTGGCCAGACAGCATCACATAACTTAATAGAGGTGTTGGGAGATAATCAAATGGGAATTCATAATCCTCAGGGGAGACCCAAAGGCTCAGAGCCAGAGGCTGTGGCAAGTGATTGAAAGGCCAGCCCAGGGTATTCCAAAGGAAATCCTGGCTTCTCACAGGAAGTAGTGATAGAAAGTGAGGGGATAAAGATTTTAGAGTTTGGGGTTCCAATTTGACCTTGGTCTATATCATTAGTTGATTGATTCATTCAGCAAATATTTATGGAGCACCCATGGAGGCCAGGCATTACGCCAAGGTTGCTGGAGATCCTATCATGTGTCAGAGCAGAACTGACTTCAGAAAAGACTTTGGTAGGCATCCCCCTTATTTCCCCACCTCTGCCTTCCCCAGGCCTACACAAGCTGGTCCTCAAGGACCTCGCTGCAAGCTAAGACCAGTGCCAGTTCCCAAGCCACTCCAGAGTGGAGTCGGGATGTCCTCTTCCCCTCCCTGGTGGAGCTCCACATCAAGTTCCATTTCCCTGTGTGGAGACCCAGTGGATGGCCCTCACTCTTAGGGTCCTCCTAGCTCCTCTGATGGCCCAAGTTACAGCATTGTCTACTTTGTGCTTGAAACAGTTTATAGGATATAGGTTTGACCATTACAGTCTGGTTGCCTTACTCAAAGTCTCAGTTCCTTTTAATGATAACCATAACTAAATTTATCAGCCCTCTGCAAAGATATGTATGATCTTTTTATGTCTCATTTAATTCTTACCTTTGTGATAGAGCCTGTTAATATGCCCATCATACAGATGAAGCAACTGAACTCTTTTTATCTCTTCTCAGCTGCTTTTGTGTGGACCAAGTGACTGGTGCTAATGGCATTGCTGCCTGACTTTGAACTGCCCAAGCACCAGGAAATCCTTACTGTTTAACTCCATGGGTACAACCAGGAGGGAATAAAGTTTTGGCACCTTCAAGGAGGTGCCTATGTTAGAGGGATCCATTCAACTGCAACATGAAGAGCTCCTGAGATGACAAAGTGAGGCACAGCCTGCACTATTCTGTGTCCATGTGAGCTCTGAGTAGGAGGAGCAGTGGACAAGGAGTCTGGACTGTGGTGCAAGTCCTGGGTCAACCACAACCTGCTGTATAGCCCCAAGTGAGTCCATGAGCTTCTCTGGTTCAGTTTCTTCATCTGCCAAATCCCTAAGCCCCTCCAAAGTTGATATCCATGAGACCATGAAGGCAGAGAACATCACTGCTCAAAGCTGTGTGTCATTCAAATAACAACAGAGCTTGTGTTCTATGCTGAGCAAGATATAAGGGGTGTTGTGCTGCAAGCTGATGTTCTATGGAATAGCAGAAATGGGTTGTTTAATTAAGTTTTCATGTTGCTGTGACCAAAATACCTGACAAGAAAAACTTAGAGGAAGACAAGTTTATTCAGGACTTATGGTTTCAGAGGTCTATATCCACAGATGGCTGACTCCATTACTCTGGGCCCTAGGTGAAGCAGCACATCATGGTGGAAGGGCCCAGTAGAGGAAAGCTCCACCCATCGTACTGTCAGGAAGGAAAGGGAGAGAGAGAGAGGGTGGGATGAAAGGGCTGCAGAAAGAACAACCCTTCCAGGGCACACCCTAGTGACCCACCTCCTCTAGCCATGACTCATTTGCCTACAGTTACCACCTAGTTCATTCAAACTAGGATGGACTGATTAAGGTACAACTTTCACAATATGATCATTTCACCTCTGATTATTCCTGCAGAAACATAGAAATATTTCAATAAAAACATGGCTGGTTTTATTTCACATATTCAATCTGCTCAACTTCCTCTCTGAGCCTTGTGCATAGTCTGGTGCTGGACAGAGGGACAGATCTGTACATGCTGGACTGAAAAAACAGGGCTAGAAGCAGGAGATCCTGTGAAAGACCCAGAAGCTACTCTTTTGCCCAAGGGAAGAGCTACCTTCATGTATTATTCTTCCTCTAGGGAAGTGGGCAGTCCAGCCCTGTCAGGCACAAATTCAGCATCAAAGCAAGTTACTCCATAGTTTCAGAAGACCTCCTCTCCCATGTGCTGCCTGCCATTTCTTTAGCTAGGGAAAGGATTTTTCTTTTTCTGAAGTAAGAACTCAAGTACAAGTGTAATGCATAGCCACTCAGAATGACAGGTACCTCCTGAATCCCGTGTACTTTGAGGAATTTGCCTTCATGAAGCTATGCACTCTCAGCAGCTGGAACCTCTCAAGCAGAGGAAGACAACAGGGTTTGAGTTCAACACTGCCTGTGAGGGGATCTGTAGAGAGCCAAGTCACCGCTCACGACTGACTGGCTCCATACTCTGGAATGGGGACTCCATGCACTTTCCTACATAATTGACACGGAGGTGCACTCATGCTGTAAACTCTGAAGGCTACTCAGTGGGACCCCAGAGGCTCTTGTAGTTCCTCACCACTAAGCATTTGGTAAGTACTCTTAAAAGTACAGTCACTGAAAGATTTTCTGTATTAATTTGGTTTCAGTTCCTCTTCTGGGTTCTACTGATCCTTGTGTGCCACCCAGCCCCTCTGCAATCCCAGATGTTCATTCAGTCTCAGAGTGCCTCAATTCTCCCCAGAGCCCCTCACAGGCAGTGCAGGGATGAAACCCTGCTACCTTTACCTGCCTGCCACAGTTGGGTTCCAGATGCTGAGAGCAGGTAGTTTCTCTGTGTGGGACTGGTTGTTTAATCCAGGCAGATTGTGAGGTGCTTTTTAGCTTTTATTTGTGAAGAAACATAGCCTGGCAATCAAAGAATAATTAGACATGTTGTTTCTTGATTTATGTTTGAACAAAATGCAAAAGGTGAGAGTACATTCTTATTTCAAAGAAAATCTCTTTAAAATCCTCTCATCCCTTGTTACTCTCCTAAATAATCTCTTCTGAGCCATTTTGTACCCCCAAATCTCTTAGCCACCATAGCAGGTCATCCTCACCCCATCTTCATCTCCTCACTCCTCTCTCTCTTCTACCTTAAATCTTTATTATGTAGATCAAACACCTCAATTATTTTTTTAAAACATTCTCTCCACTGAATGTCTCTCCTGAAATTAACTGAATTGAGGCCAGAATCTGACTTAACCAGCTAAAAACTCCTCCTCCCTCAGGTGCCTGGGGTGGGGGCTGAGGAATACTCATACATTGGTAATCTTTGTTCCTGTTACAGTCACTTCCTCTTATTAGGACTCCTGCTAGGATTTACAGACTATTCTCCATCTCTACTAATGTAATTGTTTAAAGGACACTTTAAATATAATCATTATCCATTGATTGTTTTTTCCTGGAGGTCTTTATTCCCTCCAGTAAGCTCAGCCAAATGCTAACTGCTGGCTCCATTTGTTAAACCAAGGAGAGCTTTGTTCTGTTTTTGTATTCTCTTAACTGAGTTTTCTTTCTACCATCAGTGGGGCAAAGGGGAGAATTTGGGGCACTACTTTTATTGAGAAAAGTCACTTCCTGTTTATGAAAATGAGGTCTCCTTTGGGAAGAAACATGGATGCCACAGCACTTCCTGTGTCACATCTTTAGCAGCCCCCCACCCCCTGCCCCAAAAGGCAGCTGCTCAGGGAAGTTCCTCTTTAAAAATTTCAGTCAAAAATAGACTCCTCAGGTACCCCAGGAAGGAAAACTTTAAAAAAAATTTTTTTTATGTGTTCTACTTTTTGTACATGACAGTAGAATGCATTTATACATTTTGATAGATAATACATAAATGAAGTGTAATCTCTCATTTTTCTGATTATACATTGTAGGATCAAATTGGTCATGCAATCATATATGTACATGAGGTAATTATGTCTGTTTCACTCTACTATCATTCACTACCCCCATACCCCTTCCCCTCCCTTCACTCCTTTCTACCTAATATAAAGTAACTCTATTCTTCCCTATCCACCCCACTTATTATGAATTAGCACCTGCATATCAGAGAAAACATTTGGCCTTTGTTTTTTGTGGGGGTTTGACTTATTTCACTTAGCATGATATTCTCTAACTCCATACTACAGTGACATAGCCACATCAATGTTTACAGGAGCTCACTTCACCATAGAGAAAATATGGAACCAACCTAGATACCCTTCAATAGATGAATGGATAAAAAAAAAAAATGTGGGAAACTTTTGATAGAACATCACCCGCAAGGGCATAGGATAAATATTAGAGACCTTTCTTAGAATACATTTTGAAAGGTGTAAAAGAGTAAAAGGTTCAGAGGGTGATGGACTATAGAATTCTGGGAAAAGACCCAGAAAGGGAGGCTGTGGCTAAGAAGATAAACTGCCTGACCCCACAATTTTACTGAGTGCAGACCCAGGAGAGATGAAGTCAGAGCTTTGTCTGGTCACATTTATCTATAGTGATTTTTTCATACGATAGGAGGCTTGCCAGTTTACCAAGTGCCTCCACAGGCATCAACTCATTTTGTGTCTCTTAAGCAGACTACATCTTCTGAAAGCCCTCTGTATGAGGAGGGAGCCTCATGCTCACACCCAGTCTCTGCCTCTGCCTGTCGCCAGCTCAGCCCTCATCCTTTCCTTAGGGCACACCTCAACACCTTCAGTCTGGAGTGTGTCTTCTCCTCCTTCTTCATTACTCACTGGACTTTGGTAATGGCCTCTTTTCATTCTCTTTGGAAAAGGAGGTAGGAAAGGGAAGAAAAGGAAGAAAGCCTCAAGGGTACCTCACCAAGTCTATGACCCCAGGGCCATTGGAGCTCAGTCTAGTTGGAGACTCTAAGAAATAATCCTCAGTGTTTGTAACTGATGACCTAGATGTGGGGAAGTACTCTGATTTAGTCAATTTTTTCATAGCTGCGAACCACTTTTGAAGAGGAAAATTTTATTTGGGGCTCATGATTTCAGAAGTCTCAGTTTACAGATGGCCTGCTACATTGCTCCAGGTCCAAGTTGAGGCAGAACATCATGGTGAAAGTGTGTGACAGAAAAGTAGGTAGGTCATCACGTAACCTCCAAGAAGGAGAGAGAGAGAGAGAGAGAGAGAGAGAGAGCTCCTCTCACCACTGACAAACTATAAACCCCAAGGATACTCCCCCCAGCAACCCAAATCCTCCAGCCACACCCTACCTGCCTTTGCTTATCACTCAGTTAATCCTGAGATATGGATTAATGCACTGATTGGGTTAAGACTCTCATAACCAAATCAGTTCACCTCAGAAACCTTTTCCATTCTTTCACACACAAGCTTTTGGGGGACCCCTCACATCTAAACCATAACATACTCACTCATGCCCCATCCATTCTTGGTTGACTTGTTTTGTGCAACAAACTTGTTTTGTTGTTTTGTTCTTCTACAGCCAGTGGGTAAAGAGAATATCCTTCAGGCAGAATCTCAGTCAGCAGCCTTCTGGGATAGACACTGGAAAATCCACCACACCCATCTCCCTATTCTGCTATGATTCCTAGAGTGCAGGTCTAGGTCCATCCCAATATCATATCTGGGACATAGTAGTCTCAAAAAAATGTCAAATAATTGTGAATGTGTGCATGCAAACTTGTCCTGCATGCATATATGCAAATAGCACTGCTGTAGAATCTCTCATCTAACATCCTTGGCAGAGACCACTCATCAATCAAAGTGCTCTTAGTGATGTTGATAATGGTGTGACTACTTATTTATTTTAAACTGACAGATAAAATTGTATTTATTTATTATGTACTTCATGAGGTTTTGTAGTATATATGTGTGACTCTTAGTTTCCACCAAAGTTAAGAGTGAAAAGATCCTTAACCAGTCCAAATTTTGATTAGAACTTGGGGGAAAAAAGACATGGAAAATATCTCCCCCTCCACCCCATCAGAAGTGTTTTTAGTATGACTAAGTCCTTTCCTGATTCTATGCATCTCCTTCCCACTCCCTCATTCTCCTTTCTCCAAACTCACCCTTCATATGTGAAGTGAGTTCTGCCAAGGAGCCCTGCAGGTGACCAGAGTGACCACAGGAGGCCAAATAAATGAAAGAGAAGAAACTGGGAGCAGGAACTGGGAGACAGAAACCCAGGGGTTGAGCTGCCTGTTGAGAAACAACATTTCAGTTGCCAGCTTGTTATTTGGGAGGGGCAGGGGATAGGACTGAGGGACAGGAGGACAGGGAAAAGAGAGGGAAAGTCTGCTCCTTGCTGCCGCAGGCATCTATTAATTGTGGTCCAACCTCTGCTTCTACCTTTGTATCATTTAGACTCGGGCACTAAGAAGAAAAGAAAGCTTACAAAAAATCTTGGGTGGGGATAACAACAGAAGAGGAGAAAAGGGAGGTGGGTCTCCAGAGGGAGAGAAGAAACTTGAAAGTAAAGAAGGTTATGTTATCTGCTGGCTGGAGAGGAACTGGAGCTTCTCTTTCAAACTGGAGAGAGTGGGATTGTTATGAGGCGCAACTTAAGAACAGACCAATCACCACTGAGAAGTCCAAATTTGAGAGTCTTTATTAAGCTGACCGGCTGACTGTCTCACACAATGCCCCCAAAAAAATGGCTATTGGGAGAACAGCCCCGACCAAAGGGTTGTAGGGGTTCTTATACCAAAAATCACATCAATCATAAGTGTCTGTTGCTATGATTCAAAATTACAAACTAACATCATGAGATCATCAACAGAGGGGGAAGTGGGCGAAAATGACCCTTACCTAGGTACAAACTAAAGAATGGTTACTAACGTCCACACAATCACTGTTCACATGGTACCTTGTTTAGGAGCAATAGGAATCAAAAGAGAGCAATTCTTTACTACATAGGAGTTGCCATTGTATATTATTAAACATGTCACACCAAGTAACTGATGATGGGCACAGAGGCAGGGTGTTCCCATGGGAGAAGCTTATTTCCTACATACCATGGAGTCTCAGAGCAAAATGGAGTCTGTTTAGTCATTTCCCTTAGAGTCTGCCTATAACATTCTCATGGTGTCAGATCTGTCAGCCCATCACATTCCCCACTGGTGTTTTGTACATAATCAAATCATTGATTTATTAGTAGTGTATAGGTGATTATAGTGAGTGTGCAACACCATGAGCTTAATAGACTGGATTCTATCTCTAACATATTTAAGTCCAAATCTATTTGTCTACTTAAAGTTCTGAAATTCTGGTTTCCAGTAATCAGGGCAGTGGTTCCTACAGCTGTGGAGCCCAATATACCTATTCCCACTAGGAGTGGAACTAAGACAGGGACTGCTTGTTTAGATATTAGTCCCATATTTTTTTCCCCTCTCCATCATACAGCTGGGGAAAAATGTGAACAGTAACACAGAAATCATCTCATTTGGTAATCTCAAAAAGTTGAAGGGCCAAACATGGAGTTATTCCTGACGTAATCCAAGTAAGAGAAAAAACATGATTAATATTTTTTCAGTCTTATCTTTAGATGGTGGTTGGGGTCTCTGAGGGCTGTCCATTTTTCTGTTGTCTTGACTCAGACGTGATGAGTCCATGTTGTGAGTAAGGTCCCTTCCATTTCAGCTGGGTATTAGTCCTTTCTGGAACAATTTGGTGTAGACATAGTCTTCTGACTGAAATGGGTGTTGGAAATCAGTGGTCTCTTGGGGCTGGTTCTCTCATAAGTTGAACCTGTTGGAGAGACTTAACAACAGGTTAGAACAGGAGCAGGTTCTTGGTAAGGGTGGAGGAAGGGCTCTGGAAGCATTAATATTTTAATCTCTCAGAGGTTATTTGCCTCCCAACTTTCTGGACCCAAACTGGCCCTTATTTTTGTGATTTAACCCAATTTACCTATCTATATTGACTGTCTTTTTAAAATTTTTATTATTAACCCTCTAATTTTAGGGACTTTTTACTGCTGTAAGGAAAAAGGGCAATGGCCACTCTTGCTGCTTCGAGCTGAGAGGGGGCGATGTGGGGTGGGGAAAGCAGTAAAAAGTTCCTTTCTGGGGTAAAAGTCTTGTTCTATGAAAGAAACAAAAAACCATGAGTACAAAATAAATAGTATCTGGAACATGTCAATGAATATCATGAAACTGATAGAAATTAATAATCTCTTACCAGGAGATGGAAGAGCTGAGATGTTGTTCCCATAAAAAGGCCTAACAAAGTCTAACAAGGTTGGCGAGGATAAGGCCTTAATTGTAAATCTTAACACTGTTGGAGTTATCAGGAATGTAAACACAACATTTAGTTAAGTTACTCAATGTCACCTGATTTTTGTAAAATATCTTTTTACTGGTATGATCTTTTTGTTTAGTAGAGATCCATTTATTTTTGTTACTCAGGGCTAGAGAATCATACCAGTAAACATGGATTAAATCTACCTGTACCGGAGGTTATGATGATCTGTAGGCCTTAAACTGACTAAAAACTTATAACTCTAACAGTTTCTCTTGATAGTTATCAGGCATTTTTGTCTAAGAATATTTTTTGTTACCTCCAGTTTTATTTATTTTGGGGGCTAACACAAGTGTACATCTTAAGTTACATGAAAATAACTATTGTTTTGTTTTTAAAATGTCCAGGAATCACTGTGTTTTGGTTTTAACTGTTTTGCTAGGTGTTTAAGACCAAGCTTGTCAAATTAACCTTGTTCCTATCTCCTGTTAAGAGTCAGCTGAGTTCCCACAGGGGTCACTCTTGGGGAACTTCAGAGCAACTTCTTAGCTCCTTTAGTGTCATTCACCTGGTAGGTCTCCTTGATGAGGTGGCTTCCTTTGGAAGCATTAGAGATGGCTCCCTTTCCCAAGGACCCTCCTCTGCAGCAGGTGCACTGATTGGCTTTTCATACTCTAGTGCTCTCATTAATCTCCCTGATTGGAAGGTTGTGTGGCCCAGAGTTGCAAAGCTCCTGAGAGAAGTTCTCTTGTTCCCTGTGTTTAGGCTGACTCTGAGAGCAAGAACCAAATACTGATTCTCTTGACCCCTTTGTTTTAATCTTAATCTTTAAGCCTTGATCTTAAGCATCCAGCAAGTCAGTTTCACCAGTCATACAGTAAGAGTAAGGGGCTTTAACTTTAATGTTTATGACTTTACAGTCATTTTCTGAATTTTATTAAATTGGGGACTATATTATCTGTCCCATAGGTGATGGCTTATTACCTCAAATTAATTTAGATTGTTCTTGAAGCAGTACCTCTGTAAAACATTAATCAGTCAACAGTTACAGAGTTTACAAGGAAAATACAAAATGGAATTAACAACAGTAAAAACATATTTAGTTGTGTAATAGCTATCTTAAATTTTGACTGAGCTATATATTATATCCCCTGTTTGAGATTACAGTAATTTTACAACAAAAAAACAATCTTTATATAATTTAATCTGAATAATCTTTAATCTGAATATAACTTTAAGTGAACTGAAGTCTGACTTATTTTGGAGCCACTATAACATGTAGTAAGGTGGGAGGCAGAACTTTATCTCAGGTAAGGCAGAGCTCTTCATAATTATATGAATGTTAGTTAACACAGGATGATGTTACACCTAAAGTATGAATCAAAGAAAGCTGAGAAAGCTTTTAATTTTCCTTTTGTGTAGTAAAGTGGCAAAATGTTTTTTCTGTTTCATGATATTAACCTTTAAACAGACCAGACTCTCATTATCTTTTAGAAATACATTTACATTTTTATCCCAGTGCAGAAGGCAACATGAGGTTCAGGTTCAGTTACAGAACACTAAATGATATAAATAAATCCCCAATAAAATTTCTTATTTTGATAAGTTTAAATTTACCATTACAACTTTAGGTTGGAGAACACTAGCTTGATAAAATGTTCTTTTGAACCTTTTAAAGACTTGTATACCTGGAAGATATGAATATATATATATATATATATATATGTACATTTAATATATATTTATATAAGAGTGATAGAATCATAATTACATTGATGCTTTTACATTAACCATGTTTAACTTTTAAAGAAAGTTTAGACTTTGTAATGTAGTACAATACTTTAACAGTTGCTGTTTAATCAGAGTTGTACAAACCACCGATTTTTAAGAGTAGTTGCTCTAGAGAATAAAACTTAACAGACACAATGTTAAGAGTAAATTAATGCTTTCAGAATTATTGGTACACGTAAACCTTTTAAAATTTACTCTTAATTAACATTTTTTAATCACTTAGACACTTGTTTACGTAGATGTATTACAGTCTTATTTTATTACATAAAGACTTTTTTATCTAGAAACATTTTTATTAAATATATTTTTATATCTAAAACCTTATAATGTTTTAATCTGTTGATCCCCTTTTTAAAAATTTATATTTTGAAACAACCCTCATAAATTTCTGAATTCAGATAAATTACTCCATTTTAATCTGATGAAATACTTTGTTACTTATAGAACTCTATTTAAATACAGTTGAAACTTTTGGACCCGTTATATAGAATAATGCCTGTTAAGACTTTTAGTAATCATGTTTTCGGTGATAGCATAAAGTTAATTTAAACCCTTTTTTTATTTACCAATTTATGAAAACACCAAGCATGTTTTAAGTATGTTACCTTGTGGAATTTAAGGAGTTAAGAGTACTTGATGTTATATTTAACAGTTAGCATTTTAACTTTTTAAATCAATCAGATGTCTCTAACAAACACATCCATGATCAACCCCAAATATGTTAAATCTAATTTAGTTATTTTTTTAAACCAAGATATCAGAGAATTGTATTGCCATATCAGTCATTTCTTTCTTGTTGAAGAAAAACCTAGAAACAATGGATATTAGACTTTTTATAAAATTAACATTTTATTTATTTTTTGACCACCTGGAAACAAAACTGTGTTAGTAACTTGAAAGTCATATTTTTGTTTATCCAATTTAAAAACCTTTTAAATCATGTAAATCAAAAGCATTTGGATCCATTTTTTAAATTTTAATTTATGAGCTCACATGTCAATTTTGGTACCAAATATATGTAAACATGACAATACACCGGTGTACATATACATAAAATAAATAGATGGACAAAGGCCTTATAGCTTATTTCTTAAAACCCATTAGACTGAGAGCTAACCCCTGTAAACTGACCTCTGAATGAAACAGAGCATTAAGAAAATCTTATAGTTGGATAAAATAGGTCTGATCAAAAATTAACCTAGGCACACCAGATCAAAATTATGAACTCAAAAAAATAGAATTTTAAAAGTCTTTTTGGCCTCCATCCTGAGATGAAAAGGAATTAAGAGCACATAGACAAGGTTATGCTCTATCCCTTCCTGAAGGAGTTTCCCAAAGAGACAGCAAGTGAGCTGCTTCCATTGGCTTCCTTGGGAGAGACCCCTCAGGTTGGGGTCTTGTTCTAAACTGGTTTTTCTGGTCTCTTGGATAGCAGCCATCAGAATGTTAGCCTGGCATCTTGATGAACCAACTCCAATAGTTGGAAGTTCCTATTGGCAGCTGTTTCCATTTTAATGTAAGCTTTAGTGAACATGACTAAAAACCTTTTTAACCATTTTTTTCCCAAATTTGACTATAAAACATTTGATCAAGATATTTAGGCTGCCCAAAGACAATTTGGTGGTCCCCTGAGGAGGCCATCTGACCCTGAAAATTGGTCATTCTCTCTTACAGAATTTAGAGAGAGAAAAGACATCACAGTGGGTTCCATAGTCACTGGCTCTCTTCTGGAATTCCTGGAAATTAGTTAACATGCACTGGAGGGGAGTACATGACTGGCGTGAGGGAGACTGACCCATGCTTACACTTATGGATGACAAAAAAACAGAAAAGGACAAAGAAACACAGAACAGATAAAACACCAAAGACACGGACAAGTGGCCACTCCAGATTCCAGACCAGAGGAACTGAGCAAGGTCTTGCCAGTCCCGGACTTGGGAAGTAATGCTGCGTCCAGCCTTCCTCAGAGTCCCCAGATGCGGATCCACCAGAAATAGACTTACCGGTCCCCCAGGGGTACAGAAACAGGTGACTCTCTCAGAGAATTTAGTTCAGTCCTGGGGCAGGGCTCCACAGACCGTGCAGCCTGGGGCTGAGGAACGTCTCTCAGAGGCCTTCCCCTAGGAGCAACATTGTGGCCTTTCCCCTCCACAGGGGTTTCCAGGTCAGTGGTGAGCGGTGGTTACCCACCAGGAAATGAGGATCTCGCTGGGGCCCCTGAATGTTATGGAGTGCAAATTAAGAACAGACCAATCACCACTGAGAAGTCCAAATTTGAGAGTCTTTATTAAGCTGGCCGTGACTGTCTCACACAATGCCCCCCAAAAAATGGTTATTGGGAGAACAGCCCCGACCACAGGGTTGTAGGGGTTCTTATACCAAAAATCACATCAATCATAAGTGTCTGTTGCTATGATTCAAAATTACAAACTAACATCATGAGATCATCAACAGAGGGGGAAGTGGGCGAAAATGACCCTTACCTAGGTACAAACTAAAGAATGGTTGCTAACATCCACACAATTACTGTTTACATGGTACCTTGTTTAGGAGCAATAGGAATCAAAAGAGAGCAATTCTTTACTACATAGGAGTTGCCATTGTATATTATTAAACATGTCACACCAAGTAACTTTTGATGGGCACAGAGGTGGGGTGTTCCCATGGGAGAAGCTTATTTCCTACATACCATGGAGTCTCAGAGCAAAATGGAGTCTGTTTAGTCATTTCCTTTAGAGTATGGCCTATAACATTCTCATGGAGTCAGATCTGTCAGCCCGTCACAGGACAGGTGTGGGTTGTCTCTTTGTGTGCGTCCATGTGTCTGGGTTGTTGCCTTGTGTCTCTAGCTTTGTGGGCATGGGGTTTGAGCAATTCTCGGCTGTTTACCTTGGTCACTCAGTGCATTGGTAGTATGCACATTGGTGACTGGTATTGTGTGTCTGTGTGTTGTGTGTGTGTGTGTGTCCAGGCATAGACATTGAGACCTCTTTTTTCCCTAGAAAGGAGCAGAGCCAACGAGTGCAAAACCTTCCGTTATTCTCTTCTCAGCTACAGAAAGCAGCCCAGAAAGATGTCCCCCACAGATCTGGGCTCTGAAAAAGAAATAAGGGGCAACTTCTGGAGATGGGAAAAGGAAATCAGGCATCATCCCAAGCTTCCCCGCTGGATGGTGGCTCCCGAAATAGCCAGGGTGGGTCCTGTAACCTCTCCCCAGGACTTCTCTTTAGGGGTGGCCTAAAATTGAGGTTTGGGACCAGATGGCCTAACACATGGCAGGATAATTAGAGGACCTGGAAGCTGCTTTCTTTCCCTACCCATGGTGCTGATGAGGAGGGGGACAATGACAATACAGATAAGATTATTTTGTTTCATTTAAATGACTACTTCTTCATTTTTCATTTTAAAACTTTATTATACTTCTATGGGAAGCTACAACAAACACACAAGACAGAGTCTGACTCCTTTATGATAAAACCAAAGCATTAGACGCAAGAATTTGCCTTTTCAAAAATTGATTCTAGTTAGTTCTTGATGATAGTAGAATGCATTTTGACACATCATACATATATGGAGTATAATTTCTCATTCTTCTGCTTGTACATGATGGATGCCTTGTAAACATTACAGCATTTCAAAAATGCACAACTTAAAGCATGAAATTCTCCCAAGCCCTTATTAACATTTTGACATTATTTCTTGGTTTTACAGTTTTCGGGAGCATTCTTGTGTGTGCTTCTGCATGCCCCACAGTGCTTCTTTTACTAAGATCTGGTGATGGGGTTCTCTTCAGATAGGGACCTGCTATGGAGGGAGAGGTGAACCATGTGCTTTCAGCTGTTGTCATTTCTTAGCTTTCCCATTAATATGCAGGGCAATTTCTTGTTCTCTGTCTTTAGTGCCTTCTGTACACAGAGAGATCTAAAAATAAATTCACCTGTCTCCTCGTCACTATGTTTATTTAACTGTCTTTCTTAAGGATCCTCAGCATATCCACTGGTGTTTAAAAATACTCCAACAATTCACCTGCAGAACAGAAGATTAGATGCTGCTTCCCACTTGAGATTTCACCAGCGCTGCTCTGACATGCTAACACCCCCTGATGCAGACTGTACTTCTGCAGGTGTAGACCAGCCAATATAAGAGCAGAATGACCTGGTTAGAGTCTTAGTTGCTCTACTTCACACTTGGGAGGTATCAGTCAAGCAATCTGTCTAAGCTAAACTCCAGTTTCTGGAAATAAGGCTATAATACCTAGAGTATTAAAGGAAGCAATGCATTTACAGCAATTAGCACAGCATCAGATGTAGCAAGTGCTCACTAAATCTTAGCCACATTATTATTACTACCATTATTGACCTAAAATAACAAAGACTGTGTCAAGTTCAATCTAATCACATTATGGTCTTCCTCGTCTCCATCAAAGGCATCACCAAAGAGTTATATGATTTAGAAACTGAGATGGAGATGGAGGCCTAGACTTGGATGACAAATATTATTTTCTTGGTTTGTAATATTTGCTTCTTTCCCTCCCTGCTGTATGCTTGTAAAATTTCTAGTATTACAGAGGAGCGTGACTTGGAGTGCATGAAGTTCCCCATAATTCTCTGTCCAAGATAATCACTATTTGCCAAAGAACATTTCTCTATTTCCTTGTTTGCCAGTTTATTGACTATCTTCCTCTTCCACTAAACCAAAGCTCCAAAAGCACAAGGATGATAAAAATATTCCTTCCCGTGTTTGACAGCTTTTGTTACTGTAACGAAATAATCAATTTGAAAATAGGAAAGTTTTATATTGGTTTCAGTTTGAGAGATCCTACTTCATAGGCCAGGTTGCTTCGGTGCCTCTGGTGAGTGAGGTAGCATATCACATGAGGTGTCATGGCAGCTAGTAGACAGAGAGAAGGAGGTAGAAGAGGGGAGACTGGAGTCCTATGCTTCCCTTTAAGGGCATGCTCCCCAATGGCCTAGCCTCCATCCACAAGGCCTCATCTTCTACAGTTTCTGCCACCTCTCAATAGTGCCAGGGGCTGGATACCAAGCCCCCTACATGTGGGCCTTTGGGGGACATTCAAGACCCAAACTACAGCATTCTCTCTTTCTTTCTGTCTGAATATTTAGCACCAGACATCATTGTCTGGCATATTACAGGAAAGCAGTCAATGCTCTCTTGTATGAGTAAGTTAATAGTTATTATTAATAACTTAGGTGAGGGCTCTGGCAAACTTCAGAATAGTGCCAGACATAGCCATGTCTGTTGCAGCTAGACAGTGCAGAATGGGAGTGGGGTAATTCAATCGGGACCTAGTTAGACTCAAAGGGGAGGTGTGTATCTAGCAGATAGAACCAGTTACCCCCAAGTCTGGAGACCAGATAATAGAAGCCTGTCCTGCAACTCTGTCAGCATGTAGGCAGTGTATTTAGATAAGTAGAGATTGTGTCGAGCATATGGAACCTTGAAATGGAAAATTCAAGAGTGGGATCAACTCCTGAACCTAAGTGGGTGGATCATTCAGCCTATGGGGGCTTGTTGCAGAGGTTCAGGGCCATGAGCTATGGTTCAGCACAGCCTGACTAGGTCTGGAGAATACGTGGCAGAAGTCCCCAGTGATCCAGAATAGGCATAGAATCGTGAAACCCAGATTATAGCACAGGGTATTCAGAAGAAATATATCTAAAAACCCCAACGCTGGAGCCTCACAGAGGGTAGACTGGGGAGTCATGAAGGAGCAGAGTCCCACAGTCACTAGGCCAAACCTAAATGACAGTCAAGATGACTTTCAGGAGGCTCGGGGGATGTGATGTTGGGGATTAAACCCAGGGCTTGGCCAGTGCCAGGGCAGCACTCTACCACTGAGCTACATCCCCAACCCTTTTTAAAAATTTTTATTTAAAGACAGGGTCTCACTCAGTTCCTGAAGCTGGCCTTAAACCTGAAATCATCCTGCCTCAGGATGGAATTACCCCAAGAGATGGAATTACAGGTCTGTACCATTAAGCCCAGCTCAAATTAACAGTTCTATCTGAATCTGTCAGACCTGAGGATAGAATAGGTCCTCTGCCCAACCCTGCCTGCAATCAGGACTGGCTGAGAAGCTCTACGTGGTAGTGGTGGAATATGGTACAGAGAGCATGAACTGGGCATTATGCCCTGGCACAACCCCTGTGCGTGGGAGGGAAATGCATGCCCTGCTCTTCGCTGGCCTTATTGGTTTATGCTAAGGAGCAGACCTGGTCTGGGTGGGTTGCATGTTAACACAAAGTCTGGGCACATGAACCAAGAGGCATTGGTCAAACCAACACCCTCTGTGCTTCAACTCAACAGAAATGTGACCCAGAGTCTGTGGGGCCCAAGCCTTTGGCAGGGGCTAGTAGTGGGATGCTGTTGTGATGTTCTTTTTTTGTTTTTAACCAGTCTTTCATTGCTACTCCCAACTTTTCTGTATCCCACAGCCTGCCCATGAATGGCCCTTGATTATGTCTGGATGTCAGGGCTATCCAGAAAAGCCAGTGACCAGGCCATAGTTGCACCTCACAGGTCTGGAGTTATTCACACGAGAGTCTTCGCTGATCTTGGGGAAACACCATCATTGTGGTCAGGACAGTCATGGCAAGTCCCTGGGGCCTCATGGACTGTTGTCCATGACTTCCTACAGACTTCACCTTGGCCAGTCCTTGGAAAAGGGGGGGAATTATTTAGGTCAAATCATGTTGCCTTGTCATAGGTTTCCGTTTTGGCCAGAGACCTTATGCTGGTGCCCACGTAGAAGAAGACAACCTGGGGCAGTGGTTGGAGAAAGTTCTTCTGTGTCTTCCTGAAGTAGGCTGAAATCTAAGGCCTGGGATCATTCCCTGTGGACTGAGGCAAATGTCAGAACCTCCCGAGCTCTATTGCACTTCCGTATGTGTGGGGTACTTTTAAAAGGTGTTTGAAGATTAATTTAGATCATATGCAGAGAATGCTTGGCACAGTGTCATTACAACCAGAAAGTCAATACGAAATAAATGGCAGCTGTGTGATTGTCCTCAGTGTTGTTGACGTAGTCAAGGTCAGAGGTCAGAGACGATCCTCATGGAGGAGGAGAATCCTCAAAGGGGCAGAGGGAGTTTCATGCTCTGAGCCAAACACTGTAGTTCCTTATGGAAAGCAGCTTCCAGGTCTTCTGGAACCATGGTCAAGGTTTGAGGTGGAAAGAGGGTGCAACCTTCTTCTGCTTGGTCTCTAAAATTGTGACCAAGGAAACTGTCCTAATACTGGGCAGCCAGAATGCTTCCTTAGCCCCCAGTTCCACCTTTAATATGAACACAATAGAGGATCATGTATTACTTCAACAATAGCAATGACAGTCAAAAGCATTTTTATGTAGCTTTGATGTATCCTATTACAATTGGAGGTAAAATTATCTTATTACTATGAATATTCATCTAATTAATCCATCATTTACCATGCTCTATGCATAAGGCAAGGGCTTTCTAAATGTTTTATCATTTGATCCTCACAAAAACCTACTTGGGAGACTGAGGCAGGAGGAATTCAAAGCCAGCCTCAGCAAAAGTGAGTCGCTAAGCAACTCATTGAGACCCTGTCTCTAAATAAAATATAAAATAGGACTGGGGATGTGCCTCAGTGGTCAAGTGCCCCTGAATTCAATAGCTGGTACTGCCCACCCCCCAAAAAAGTCCACTTGGTAAGTATGATCACTTTCCAGATGAGAACACTGAGATTCAGAGAGGTAAGTGATTCTCCCAAGGTCACATAGCTAATAAGTGGCAGAACACAGTTTTATCTCCCAAGCCCATCCTTGTAACCTCTGTCTGGCTACCTCCTCTTCTCTGTGATCCATACGGCCAGCCCTGCTTTGAACCAATAACAGCACCATTTCTAGACTCTTTCCTATTTGGGGGGGGTGGGGACATGTATGCCCAAGGGACATTGGTAGGGTCACCTGGCACCAGGGAGTTTCCTTAGGCCTGCCTGTTCAGACTCTGCATATTCTGAAGGTCATTCTCCCTTCTCTGTTCATGGATCAGAGCTGGAAGGGATTTCAAGGTCATTGGCCCTCTACTATCATCCAGCTCATCAAATATTTTAAAATATGATCAAGTTCTCTTTTTTTATTGTAAACAAATGGGGTACAACTTGTTTCTCTGTCTGTACATGAAGTAGAGGCATACCATTTGTGTAATCACGCATTTCCATAAGGTAATGGTGTTTGATTCATTCTGTTAATTTTTGCTTCCCCCCATCCCTCCCATCTCTCTTTTCCCTCTATACAGTCCCTCCTTCCTCCATTCTTGCCTCCCTCCTAGCCCCCATTATGTATCATCATCCACTTATCAACGAGATCATTCGTCTTTTGGTTTTTTGAGATTGGTTTATCTCACTTAGCGTGATATTCTCCAATTTCATACATTTTTCTGAAAATGCCATAATTTTATTATTCTTTATGGTTGAGTAATATTCCATTATATATATATATATATACCACAGTTTCTTTATCCATTCATCAATTGAAGGACATCTAAGTTGGTTCCAAAATCTGGTTATTGTGAATTGAACAGCTATGAACATTGATGTGGCTGCATCTCTGTAGTATGCTGATTTTAAGTCCTTTGAGTATAGGCCAAGGAGTGGGATAGCTGGGTCAAATGGTGGTTCCATTCTAAGTTTTCTAAGGAATCTCCACACTGCTTTCCAGAGTGGCTGCACTAATTTGCAACCCCACCAGCAATGTATGAGTGTACCTTTTTCCCCACATCCTCTCCAACACCTCTTGTTGCTTGTATTCTTGATAATCGCCACTCTAATTGGGGTAAGATGGAATCTTAGGGTAGTTTTGATTTGCATTTCTCTTATTTCTAGAGATGTTGAACATTTTTTCATATATCTGTTGATTGCTTGTAAATCTTTTTCTGTGAAGTGTCTGTTCATTTCCTTAGCCCATTTGTTGATTGGGTTATTTGTATTCTTGGTGTAGAGCTTTTTGAGTTCTTTATATATTCTGGAAATTAGTGCTCTATCTAAGTATGAGTGGCAAAGACTTTCTTCCACTCTGTAGGCTCTTTCTTCACATTGCTGATAGTTTCCTTTGCTGAGAGAAAGCTTTTCAGTTTGAATCTATCCCAGTTATTGATTCTTGCTTTTATTTCTTGTGCTATGGGAGTCATGTTAAGGAAGTCTGATCCTAAGCTGACATGTTGAAGATTTGGACCTATTTTTTTTTTCTGTAAGATGCAGGGTCTCTGGATGGATTCCAAGGATCCATTTTGATCCATTTTGAGTTGAGTTTTGTGCAGGGTGAGAGATAGGGGTTTAGTTTCATTCTGCTGCATATGGATTTCTGGTTTTCCCAGCACCATTTTTGAAGAGGCTAATTTTTCTCCATTGCGTATTTTTGGCCCCTTTGTCTAGTATGAGAAAATTGTATTTATTTGGATTTGTGTCCGTGTCCTCTATTCTGTACCATTGATCTACCTGTCTATTTTGGTGCTAATACCATGCCGTTTTTGTTACTATTGCTTTGTAGTAGAGTTGAAGTTCTAGTATTATGATACTCCCTGCTTCACTCTTCCTGCTAAGAATTGCTTTAGCTATTCTGGGTTTCTTATACTTCCAGATGAGTTCCATGATTTCTTGCTCTATTTCTGTGAGTTACATCATTGGGATTTTAATTGGAATTGCATTGAATCTGTATAGCACTTTTGGTAGTATGACCATTTTGATAATATTAATTCTGCCTATCCAAGAACACGGGAGATCTTTCCATCTTCTCAGGTTTTCTTTAATTTCTTTCTTTAGTGTTCTGTAGTTCTCATTGTAGAGGTCTTTCACCTCTTTTGTTAGATTGATTCCCAAGTATTTTATTTTTTTCAAGGCTATCGTGAATGGGGTAGTTTTCCTAACTTCTCTTTCTGAGGATTCATCACTTATGTATAAAAATGCATTAGATTTATAAGCATTGATCTTATGTCCTGCTACTTTACTGAATTCACTTATGAGTTCTAAAAGTTTTCTGGTGAATTTCCTGGTTCCTCTAAATATATAATCATGTCATCAGCAAACAGGGCTAGTTTGAGTTCTTCTTTTCCTATTCTTATCCCTTTATTTGGTCTGTCTAATTGCTCTGGCTAGAGTTTCAAGGACAATGTTGAATAGAAGTGGTGAAAGAGGGCATCCCTGCCTTGTTCCAGTTTTTAGGGGGAATGCTTTCAGTTTTTCACCATTTAGAATGATATTGGCCATGGACTTAGCATAGATGGCCTTTACAATGTTAAGGAATGTTCCCCCATCCCTATTTTTTCTAGTGTTTTGAGCATGAAGGGGTGCTATATTTTATCAAATACTTCTTTTGCATCTATCAAAATAATCATGGGATTCTTGACTTTAAGTCTGTTGATATGGTGAATTACATTTATTGATTTCTGGATGTTGAACCAACCTTGCATTCCTGGGATAAAACCCACTTGATCATGGTGCACTATCTTTTTAATATATTTTTGTATTCGATTTGCTAAAATTTTGTTGAGAATTATTTTGTCAATGTTCATTAAGGATATTGGTCTGAAATTTTCTTTCCTCAATGTGTCTCTGTCTGGTTTAGGTATTAGGGTGATATTGGCTTCATAGAATGAGTTTGGAAGGGTTCCCTCTTCTTCTATTTCATGGAATACTTTGAGGAGTATTGGAATAAGCTCTTTTGTAGAACTCGGCTGAGAACACATCTGGTCCCAGACTTTTCTTTGTTGGTAGGCTTTTGATGACTTCTATTTCATTACTTGAAATTGATCTATTTAAATTGTATATGTCCTCCTGGTTCAGTTTATGTAATTCACATGACTCTAGAAACCTGTTGAAGTCTTCAAGATTTTCTATTTTATTGGAGTATAGATTTTCAAAATAGCTTCTAATTATGTTTTGTATTTCAGTCATGTCTGTCGTGATATTTCCTTGTTCATTCTGAATTTTAGTAATTTGAGTTTTCTCTCTCCTTCTCTTTGTTAGTGTGGCTAAGCGTTTATCAATTTTGTTTATTTTTCAAAGAACCAACTATTTATTTTGTCAATTTTTTTATTGTTCCTTTTGTTTCAATTTCATTGATTTCAGCTCTGATTTTAACTATTTCCTGTCTTCTACTACTTTTGTTGTTACTCTGTTCTTCTTTTTCTAGGGCTTTGAGCTGTAGTGTTAGGTCATTTATTTATTGATTTTTTCTTCTTCTTTTATTGAATGCGCTCCAGGAAATAAATTTTCCCCTAAGTTCTGCTTTCATAGTGTCCCAGAGATTTTGATATGATGTATCTTTGTTCTCGTTTACCTCTGAGAATATTTTTGTTTCCCTCCTGATATCTTCTGTTATCCATTTGCCATTCAATAGTGTATTGTTTAATCTCCAGGTGTTGGAGTATTTTCTGTTTTTTATTCTGTCATTTATTTCTAATTTCAATCTATTATGATCTGATAGAATACAAGGTGGTATCTCTATCTTCTTGTATTTGCTAACAGTAGCTTTGTGGCATAATATATGGTCTATTTTAGAGAAGGATCCATGTGCTACTATGAAGAAAGTGTATTCGCTCTTTGTTGGATGGTATATTCTATATATGTTCATTAAGTCTAAATTATTGATTGTGTTATTGAGATCTATGTTTTCTTTTGTTTAATTTTTGTTTGGAGGATCTGTCCAGTGGTAAGATAGGTGTGTTAAAGTCACCTAGTACTATTGTGTTGTGGTTCTATTTGATTTTTGGAATTGAGAAGGATTTGTTTGACGTACATGGATGACCCAATGTTTGGGGCATAGATATTTATGATTGTTATGTCTTGCTGATTTATGCTTCCCTTAAGCAGTATGAAATGTCCTTCTTTATCCCTTCTGACTTTGGCTTGAAGTCCACATTATCAG
This sequence comes from Sciurus carolinensis, assembly GCF_902686445.1. Lineage (NCBI taxonomy): Eukaryota > Metazoa > Chordata > Mammalia > Rodentia > Sciuridae > Sciurus > Sciurus carolinensis. The sequence goes on along the minus strand of NC_062215.1, from coordinate 67,911,508 downwards.
ATATGAGGATGAATACTCTGGCTTTTTTGCTGAGTCCAGGTGCATGGTATGTTTTTCCCCATCTTTTCAACTTAGTCTGTGGGTATCTCTCTCTATGACATGTGTCTCTTGCAGACAGCATATTGTTGGATTTTGCTTTTTAATCCAATCTGCCAGTATATGTCTTTTAATTGTTGAATTCAGGCCATTAACATTCAGGGTAATTATTGAGATATGATTTGTATTCCCAGTCATTTTGCTCATTTTTGTTTTTTGACACAACTTGGTTTATCCTTTATTGGCTATTCCTTTAGGGTAGTTTCTCCCTTTGCTGATTTGCATTATTGTTTTTCATCTCTTCCTCATGGAATATTTTGCTGAGAATGTTCTGTAGTGCTGGCTTTCTTTTTGTAAATTCTTTTAGCTTTTGTTTATCATGGAAGGATTTTATTTCATCATCAAATCTGAAGGTAAGTGTTGCTGGGCATAAGATTCTTGGTTGGCATCCATTTTCTTTCAGAGCTTGAAAAATGTTGTTCCAGGCCCTTCTAGATTTTAGGGTCTGGGTCGAAAAATCTGCTGATATCCGTATTGGTTTCCCCTTGAATGTAATTTGATTCTTTTCTCTCGAAGCCTTTAAAATTCTGTCTTTATTTTGTATGTTATGTATTTTCATTATAATGTGCCTTGGTGTGGGTCTGTTGTAATTTTGTGTATTTGGAGTTCTGTAAGACTCTTGTACTTGATTTTCCATTTCATTCTTCAGATTTTGGAAATTTCCTGATATTATTTCATTGAATAGATTGTTCATTTCTTTGGTTTGTTTCTCTGTGCTTTCCTCAATCCCAATAATTCTTAAATTTGACCCTTTTATGATATCCCATAATTCTTGGAGATTCTGTTCATGATTTCTTACCATCTTTTCTGTTTGGTCAACTTTTTTTTCAACATTAAATATTTTGTCTTCAATGTCTGAGGTTCTGTCTTCCAAGTGTTGTATCCTATTGGTTATGCTTTCTATGGAGTTTTTGATTTGGTTTATTATTTCCTTCATTTCAAGGATTTCTGTTTTTTTTTTTTTTTCAGTATCTCTAACTCTTTATTGAAATGATCTTTTGCTTCCCACATTTGCTCTTTTAAATGTTGATTGGTGTGATCATTCAAAGCCTGCATTTGCTCTTTCATCTCATCATTTGCTTCTCTGATCATTTTAATTATGTATATTCTGAACTCCCTTTCTAACATTTCTTCTGCCATGCTGTCATTGGATTTTACCAATGTAGCATTTAGGTTTGTTTGGGACATTTTCTTCCATTGTTTTCTCATATTGTTCAGGTATCTACCCCTCTAGTAGTGAAACTCTGAGATATTGCAGATTTCCTCTATTGACTTATAGTGCCCCTGTAGATTTCCAATAACTCACCTCCTAGCCTTCAGTAGCCTGAAGTCTTGGAGGAACTTGATAATGCAGTGCTCCACAAGGAAGCAACCCCTCTAGGGGTGGTGGCTTTCAGGTGGGGTATATTCCCTGCTAGTGGCAGAGGCACATCCCCTTCTTGACCAATGGTCAGCCAAAGGGGACTAGACTGCGGACTGGGGCATGGCTGGTCTGGGCCTGTGTCTCTGGTTCTACTGCTCTGGTGGGAAAGCCTCGCCCAGCAGGGAAGACTCACCCAGAGGGGAAGACTCACCTGGTGGGGACATCTCGCTGGGCAGCTCTCCTCTGAGAAGTTCCCTTCAGTTCAGAACTACCGCCTGGGCTGGCAGCCCTCCTCTGCTATGTTCACAGGGGTCCGGACCCACCTCCTGGGCCAGGGAGCCTCACCCTGTGAGTAAGTCTCTTGCTGGGCAGCCCACCTCTGCAACATTCCCTGGGGTGTGGAACTACCACCTGGGCCAGGGAGCCTGGCCCTGCGAGAGACTCTCTCGGTCAGTGGCCCTCCTCTGCAACGTTCTCTGGGGTCCAGACCTACTGCCTGGGCCAGGGAGCCTCACCCTGCGCTGAAGTCTCTCACTGGGCAGCCCACCTCCGAGAAGCTGCCTGCAGTCTCATCCTGCCACCTGGGCCTGAGACCCTCGCTCTGCACCAAAGCCTCTTGCTGGGCGGCCCTCCTCTACATTGCTCCCGGTCGTCTGGGTTCACCGCTCCAGCTGGGGAGTCTCGCTGGGCAACTCCACTCCACAAAGTTCCCTGTGTTCCCTGATCAAGTCCTCTTAAGGTGACAACAGCCTTCCTTCTTTACTGAAGACAACAAAGAACCCTCCCAGGTGAGCAGGTCTCACCCAAAAAGGAGATGTTCGTTGCTGCAGAGTTCACTTGCCTCTCGTGACTCTCAGAGCTTGACCTCCCCTCCCCTCCTGATGCCCTCACCACTGAAGGACACTATGCCACCCCCACGCCTGGAGCCCCTGGCTTTGTCCTCTCAGCATGCCAGTCATGGTGTTCAGAGCTCCACAGGTGCTGCCACATTCCGTCTTCCCAACAAGGCTTTGCCGTGGACGCTATTCCTATCCCCATCTTACTGATGGAGAAACCAAGACAAAAGACAGTCACAGAACTGACATCGGTCTCAGACAGGTCCCTACCCACGCCCCAAGGTGTCATCACTCAACCGCATCACTCAACCGCATCCTCCGCATTTATATTCCAGTTCAGTCACTTTCTCTATTTCTCCTCAGAACAGATGAGACTGACAGACTAGTGCCCAAAACAACCCCCTTCTCCCTTCAAAAACAAAATTTTTTAAAACCCTAAAAATAGCATACCAAGCTAAAGACTGAAGGAGAACATAAAGGAAATTATTGTAGAAAACACTAGTCACATGAAGATAGCCAGGTTCTCAAAGTGCAGATATTTTTATTGGGGGGGCAATTGAACCTAGAGGTGCTTAACCATGGACCCACATCCTCAGCCCTTTTTAAAAAAATTTTAAATTTGTTTTAATTAGTTATATGACAGTAGAATGCACTTTGATACATCATAAACAATGGAGTATAATTTCTCATTCTTCTATTTATACATGATGTAGAATACCACTGGTCATATAGTTATATATGTACACAGGGCAACAATGTCTGATTCATTCTTTTATCCTTCCTATCCCCATAGCCCCTCCCTCCCTTCAATCCCCTCTACCTCACTGAAAGGGAACTCTATTCTTCCCTAGCTCCCACCCAATTGTGAAATAGCATCCACATTTCAGAGAAACATTTGACTTTTGGTGTTTTGGGATTGCCTTATTTCTGTTAGCATGATGTTCTCCCGCTCTATCCATTTACCTGCAAATGCCAGAATTTCATTCTTCTTTAAGGCTGGGTAATATTCCATCATATATATATATGATATGATATATATGATATATATATATATAATACACACACACACACAACACACATATATGTCACATTTTTTTAATCCATTCATTTGTTGAAGGGCACCTAGGTTGGTTCCATATGGTGGGACTGCAAATTGGTGCAACCATTATGGAAAGCAGTATGGAGATTCCTCAGAAAACTTCGAATGAAACCACCACTTGACCCAGCTATCCCACTCTTCAGTTTATACCCAAAGGATTTTAAATCAGCATATTACAGTGATTCAGCCACATCAATTCACAATAGCTAAACTATGGAGCCAACCTTTGTAACTTGCTTAGGGCCTCACCTGACCGCTGAGGCTTGCTTTGCACTTGGAATCGTCCTTCTCGGCCTCCTAAACCACAGGATTACAGGAGAGTACCACCATGCCCAGTCTCAAAGTGCAGATTTCTGATGCTCTAATAATTACCTTCTTGCCCTGGGGTGTTGACCCCACTGCACCTGCTTCCAGCTTTGAAGCATCTTGTCTTCCTCCCTCCTGCCACCATGCAGCTAAGCCATCAGGGTCCCTGTTCACAGAAACTAGGCAGTCTCTACCCACCTGGCTCTTTCTCCAGCTTCACCCAGTCTGGGAGTCATACTTCATCCATAGGTTTTCAAGCAATAGGTATAAGCAGATGAGGAGCTAAAGAATGAGCTAAGACCGTCCACAGCACCCCTGACTTTGTACCTGTTATGTCTCACATCTACTAGCTGCCAGGCCAGTTTTGAATGCCAGAGATGTTGATGCTGGTTATGTGCTAGTTATGATAATGATGAAAATAGTAAAAATATCTAATGCTTACTGAGAGTCCACCATGGACCAAAGTAGCTAAACACCGCCTGAATGTTCACATTTGGTTCTTGCAAAATCCAGTGAGGGAGGCATTCCATCAGCATTCCCATTTTACAGGCGAGAGAAACAGACTCAGAGGGTGAAATAAGTTGCTAAGGTTACACATCAGGAGGGTCAGAGTTATGAGTTGGACCCTCCAGAGCCCAAGATTTGACCCTCAGGCAGTAGTGTGTCATAGAGTGTTGCCCAGCATGGTCCTGAAGGGGACATCAGTATACTAAAAGGGGCAAGTTAGAAATCCCCACAGGTAAACACAAGGACTCCTTCTCCTGGAAAGAGAAGGAGAAATGGTGGCAGATAAATGGTGAGGAAAGGCTTCCTGAAGTTGGTATATGTAGGCTGGTTACTGAATGCTCAGCTGGTGGTTACAGCCCAGAGAAGGGCAGAGTGACACTCCAGGACCTAGTAGAGGGCACAGTCTGGCTTTGGGGAGAATAATCAGTACATGGCTCATTTTAGTGTGGTGGGAAAGGAAGGAACTAATAAAGAGGCTGAAGGTGTTTCCAGGAACAAAATCCCAAAGACCCCTGAGAGGATAACTAACCTCTCAGGGACAGGGAGAAGGGTGACCAGAGGTAAAATGTAGAAAGGTCCCTCAGACACCTGCAGGGGGAGGAGTAAGGCTGGTGGACCTAGGATGATCTGGTCCCATGAAAGCCTCAACAGGGAACCACACCTTAGTCATGTGTAACCTGAATAAGGTTTAGCTTATGGGGGGCTTTCCTCAAATCTGGAACCAGCCCTTTCCCACTCTGTTGGTCCTCTTGATACTGCAACTGAAAACTCAAAACCTTTTCAGGGATTTCCATCAGTCAATCATTCCAAGTTCTCCAGCTTTGCTCTGGGCCTGGTTTCTCTACCTGGTACTATTAAAGGTTAGGGACTAGGAGTGGAACTGGACCTATCTTCTGACAATTTTCCTGGAGCCACTGAGCAGCACCCCATTGCTTTTCAAGTGCTGAACTGATCCCAGCTTATTAAGCTCAAGAAGGTAGCACTGGAGGGTCCCAGATACTGTACCCTCCCTCTAGGATTCTCTTCTCCTGGGGGAATACAGTCTCTCTTCCCCTTCAACCACCTGGGAGACACTAAGTCTAGAAGTAATCATCTCCCTCCTTCGATAGCCAATACTTGTGTTAATGCAACCCAAAATGTGCCAGTCACTTGGTTAGCACTAGTGTCCTAACCTATCACATTTCCTAGGTACTGTATGAAAACAAAGTAGCCCTCTGATTTCCATCAGATTCCTCCAATTAGGAGAGCCAGGCATTGATCTGGGAGTTGATTAGAAACTCTCCCACTGGAATGAAATGTCAACCCCTTCAGACAATCCCTAAGTGTCTTCTAATTTTCAGCTTAATCATTCTCTAATAATGGATCCAGGGAGACTCTAGATCTTAACCAACTAACAAGTGGAAGAAAAGCTGGCAGAGTCGAGAGAGGAAGCCAGGACAAGGGGTGCAAGTCAGGACAAGGGGTGCAGATCCCTTAGCTGTGGAAGCTGGTTTATAGGATGAGAGTCTTGTGGACTGAAAGGGCTAAGGTATTGGGCCAAACAGGAATGGCAGATGCAACTGCTGCTTAGGCAGATGTTGGCTGCACAGGGCCCAATCCAGTGGGCAGGCTGCTTGAAGGATCTGGGTGAAGGCAGCTAAGACTTCTGGGAAGGTGAGCCTGTCCATAGCTGCTCCTTCCAGAGCTCAGTGGACTTTGTACCTGTGGGTCACCTGCATCTCTGCCTTTATCCACCACCACTTCCTCGAATGCTCCTCACAGGCTGTGGACACTGTGCCAGACACAGTGTAGTGTAGAAACATGGGATTTGACATCAGGCCAGCTTGAATTCAAACCCAGCCTGGTCTCTTGCTAGAAGGTGAAGGTTGATGCTGATAAATGCTTAAATCTCTTCTGACTCAAGCTTCCCTTTCTATGAAATGGAGGATAAAAATAATAGGATCAACCTCAGAGGACTGTAATGGGGATTAAGTATTATAAGGGTGTTGACCGTACTTAGCTCTATTCCAGGCGTAGGCACAGGCTAAAATAAACATTGACAAAAATGGTTATTATCATTATCAGCTGGAGATGCAAACATAAATGCAACAGAGTTCTCTGCCCTCTAAAAAGCCAGATGGATAGGGATTCTACTCCACCAGCAAATTAGAGGGAGTTTGGGGTCAAAGGAAATTGACTCAGACTAGGTCCACAGGGAAGGGGCTGGGCGGACCCCCAGGCAGCTGGGAATACTCTCTCTGATCAGGAAACTCCTGGCATCCTTTCCCTTCTTGGGATCCAGTCAGGGTTGTCCCAGTTGCCTGTGCAGCCCTCTCATGGCCTCTGCCCTCATGCAAGCAGGAGACAGAGCCTGAGAACTCACTAGGTGCCGGGTGTGCAGTTGACGAGGCCCATTAGAGCTGGCTCAGCAGCTGAGGCTGAGCAGCTTATCTTAGCTCCCCAGTGGAACCAAATCAAATCCATGAAAAATATTAGGTTTTCAAATAAAAAGGCAAGCCATGTCGAGTAAACCAGCTACTACAGCAGACAGCTAATTGGCTGTGTCTGTCTGAAAATAAGGACCTTAATAACCATCAGGAAGCTTTGACCAGAGCCTCACCTTCTAGGATTGTGGGATCTTCCCAGGGTTCATCACACCTGCCACTCCCACCTGCCACTCACCCCCCACCCCGCCCCAGGCCTGCTAATTCTTCCTGTTAGGAAGAAGCATTTCATCAGTGGCAGGTGCCACAGCAAGAGGGAACAGTAGCAAGAGGGAACAGTAGCAAGAAGGAACCAGAATTTAGTTCCTCTCCTGGTCAAACCACAGAGTCACTGCTGTTTCCCTTCTCTGCCGTGCATTTATCAGAAAAAAACATTTAATTGAGTGACTGCTGTGTACTGGGTATCAAAGATAGAGAAATACATATAAAATTTTTGATGTTTAGGGATGTTCAAAAAGTTTGTGTGATAATTCTATAGGCCCATGATTTCATTTCCTGTTAGTTATCTCTTTCTGTGTTCCCAATTATTTCCAAACTTAGAAGTTTGTAACAGCAAATTTGTTTTAACCTAGTTTTTGTGGGATTCACTTAGGTAGGTGATACTAACTCAGGGTCTTTCCTGAGGCTATTGTAAGGCTGTTGGCTAGGACCGAAGTAATTTTGAAGGCTGGATGGGGAACAAATGTGCCTAAACTCACTTATGTGGTTATTAGAAGACATGAGTTCTTCATTTGTGGTCAGGTGGAGACTGTGGTTCCTTTGAAAGTGGGCCTTTCCATAGGTGGTCTGGCTGCCTTTGCAACATACGGCAACTTCCCCTGGAGCAAGGAGAGAGAGAGAGAGAGAGAGAGAGAGAGAGAGAGAGAGAGAGAGAGAGAGAGAGAGAGAGAGAGAGAAAGAGGGAAAGGAAGAGAGAGGTCACAGTGTCTTCTATAAAACAACTTAAGATGCAACATGCCATCTCTCTTTGGCATCCTACTGACCACACAGACTTACTCTGGTACAATGAGGGAGAAGACTATACCCTAGGGTGTGGATATAAGGAGGCAGTACTCATTTTGAGTTATATTAGAGATTACTGTGCTTTTTTGCAATGCATTCTTTGAAGATAAGTTTTTGTGCTGAATCAATTTCATAGGCTGTAGCTTAATTCTTGCCATATCAAATGTTCTTAGTGAAGGTGAATGGATGGATAGATAGTTGGACAGGAGGATAGAGACATTTATGTATGTATGTATGTATGTATAGATGGATGGATGAATGGATGAATGAATGGATGGATGGATGGATGGACCAAAATGATTTTCCTTTGTTCCTATCCCAAATGCTTAGCACTAAGATGAACAATGATTTTTGTAGTTTGATCTTACACTGAAAGAGTTTAACCTTTAGAAAGGATCACTGAGTGTTCCCCTTAGTTTTACAGATGCAAAAACAAAAGTCAGGAGAGATGATATGAATTGCTAAAGATCAAACAATAACTTAGTAATAAAACCAGGACTCAAACCTGAAGGTTTTCTTCCAAGGCTCCTTCTCCACCACCAAAATAAAAGGCACTCCCTATGATTGTTCTAGAATTTCTACCCATGCCTCATCTAAGAGGAAGCCTCAGAGAGAGGCAAGGAGAGAACACAACTTGTTCAAGTCCAAAGCCAGCTGGACTTCACTGATCCTGACATGTCCCCACTCTGGCTTTGACCTGAGCACCCATTTACTTCTGGTCATTTGAGGTGTCCATCCTCACTCCAGACTCCGAGCCCTTCCCATATGACCTCACTGCAAACACAGGTATTCCCCACCATTCTTTCTGGCCTTCCCCAGTGCGTTTTGCTACTGTGGGTACATCTGCTTGCAAACCCACTCCTTGTCAAGCTAGGACTTTCTTAAGTGGATCTTTTCCTCTGCTGATACATCCCTGTGGATGCACCATAAACGTTGACATTTCTCCAGAGCAGGATGTTTTTGAAAAAATATTTTAGATGAATGCCAGGCCAGGCTGCACGAAATGTCATGGTGACTTTCCAAAGAGACCTGCCAGGAGCTAGGGTGAGTAAAAATAGCCACTGCTCGGTACGGATGTGAAAAGAGTAAAGATCACAAAGAGAAGAGTTTATTTGTTTTTAAAATAATTATTTCTAAGTGGTTCTGGGTCTGAAGGATGCGTCAGACTGGCAGGCAGGAAAGCAGAAGGCCTGAGTCTGACGCCAGAGGGAGAAGGCAGAGGAGGGCAGCAGATGGGCGAGGGGGAGGGAGCCTCCGATTCCAGCCCCAGCCAAACACTCTGCAAACTTGGAATCCCCTCTGAGGTTGGGAGCCTCAGTTGCTCCAGCTGCAGTGGAGAAGGGGAGGAGAAATGCAGAGAGGAAATGGCCTACGTGTGACTGCACAGAGGGCATGAGAAAGAAACGCTAAGGCGAATGCAGAGAAATAGGCAGAAACAATGCTAGGGCTCAGTTAAGGAAAAAATAAGCACCACGGACAGATCCAACTTGCCCCTTCTATGCTCTGCTCGCCATAGCTGCTAACTGTGGGTTGGACAATTTTCTTTATCACCTTGAAATGCTATGAGAGTCTTGGATGAGCAGATAGGGTTGAAATCAAGACATCTGGGAGACAACCCTGGGGTCCTCATTTGCCAGAAGACTAATCCTGAGCGGGTTACTTAGCTGCTCTAAGCTGAAATTGCCTTTGTCTGGAAAATGGGGAGAGTTCCTAGCCTGGGGCTTCTTTTGAAGGCTAAATGAATACAGAAACCAAGCACACACCAAGGAATCTGCCACTTGGTAGTCTCAAAATAAATGTCCACATGAAAAGTGCCAGCTGTGTACCAGTGCCAGCTGGTCTCTCTGTGTGGAGAAGGAAAGCCCTGCCTCTCATTTAAGCCCGTAACTCAGCTAAGTGGTTGTGTTCTCTAGAGTTTGTCAATGGTGCAAACAATGATACTGTTTTGCAAATTTCAGTTCAGGTTGACAGCATGGTCAGTGTATGGAGCCAGATTTTGGAAGGAAGGAAGGAAATATTTATTGAATGTTTGCTATTTGCCAGACCCTTACTAAACCGTTTTACATGTTATTTCATTTAATCCTTAAAACAATCCTATGAGGGTACAATTATTACCTCCCTCCCTCCCTCCCACACTGTTTAAACTAGTTAAAAACCTAAACATTGGAGAGGTAAAGAAATGACCAAAGTCACTTGGCTCAGTTGTCATTTGGACACCAGACTGTCAGTAAAACCCATGTTCCTTCCCTCAAAAAATGGTTGCTTCTGTAAAACTGGACCAAAGGATAATAGAAAGGTTCAGTTCAGTTCAGTTGCTCTCAGCTATCTCTCTCTCTCTCCCTCTCCCTCTCTCTCTTCCCTTCCCTTTCCCTCCCTATGTGCATGTTCATTTATGTGCATGTGCATGTGTTTTCACATACTTAAGCTCCTTTGCATCTTTTCCTTAGCTTCAATTAATTTATTTGTTCCAAAGTTGACTCAGTCTGAAAGCCTAGTCCTGACAGAAGTTACTTTGTGCCTTTTTTTTTTTTTTTTTTTTTTGTACTGAGAACTGAGCCCAGGGGCACTTAACCACTGAGCCACAACCACACCATTTTTCTAAAGATATTTTATCTGGAGACAAGTTTTCACTAAGTTGCTTAGGACCTCACTAAATTGCTGAGTCTGGTTTTGAACTCACCATCCTCCTGCCTCAGCCTCAGGAGCCACTGGGATTACAGGTATGCACCACCGCACCCAGAATCTTTCTGTCTTCTTTTGCCCCCACTGCTTCATCTGGAAGAATTCCCTTCTGTTCCTTAAGGCTTAACTCAAATGTCAGCTGCTCCACTTAGGTTTTCAGCAATCTTTTAAGCAAAGGTAGACATTCCCTCGTCTATGCTCCAAGGTGCATGCACACCACTTTCAGTGAAATCTTTGGCGTATCCTCAGATCTCAGATACCTAGCACAGTGTCCAACACCTAGTAGAACCTAGTGTGCAGGGGAGGGAGGGAGGCATGAAGGGAGGGAGGGAAATGCTCAGAACCATACAGTTCATGGTCACGGTGAAAGTAATCGTGATGCCAAGGGGCCAGCATTTGCTGAGGCGCACGACAGTCTCGGCTCAGTTCTAGGTGCTCCTGTGTGTCCTCTCATATAATGCTCACAATAACCTTCTGGTAAGCGCTATTATCACTCTAATTACACAGACTGAATTTTAAAGTCACACAACTAATTGAAGATTGTTAGTAGATGGTTTAGAAGATAAATCTAAAAGATTTAGAATAAATATATCAATAGAAGATCCAATTAGTACATGATTAGTAGGAGATAAATAGAGGTTTGAACCCCAGCATTTTGTGCCAGGGCCCTCTAGGAACTGAATCTTTGTGCTGCCTGGAGACTACAGGGGGAGGGCCACGGGTCCTCATCTGACACAATGGCCCCAAGGCGTGTTCAATCCCAGTACCTGGGATTGAACTCAGGGCCACTGGACCACTGAGCCACTTCCCATCCTTATTTTGTAATTTATTTAGAAACAGGTCTCAGTTGTTTAGCACCTCGCTGAACCTGAGGCTGGCTTTGAACTCGCGATCCTCCTGCCTCAGCTTCCCGAGTTCGCAGGGATTACAGGTGTGTGCCCCTGCACCCAGCTCAAGGCATATTTTGGTCAGGTGTTAGCTCTGTGGCTTCAGATGTCAGCTCTTTTAACTGTTAAGGTTGTACTTCCCCATCTGAATGATGGCGTCTCTCTCACCTAGCCTAGTGGGTTGTGCAAGGGATGACACATTTCCCACTTGGGACCAGCATATACTTAATGGACCCACAACAAGCTGTAGTCCCTGATTCTTCCACAATGGGCCTTATGCACCTGCTATTTATTGCTACTCCACATTCTATTTTGTGAAGAGCAGCCCGCCTTAAACATTTGCAGTAGTCTGCTCATTTATTCATGGAACAAATATTTACTCATCAACTTCTGTATTCCAGGCACAATTACGGGTGTTGGGAGTGCAATGGGAAATTAAGTAGACATGGTCCAACTCTCATAGCACTTACATTTTGTTATATCACTTATAGTTTCTATTGCTGTTGGAAGTAGTGGACAAACACATGGGCATGCTCAGACCAACACACCAAATACGAAATAAGGCAATTGTGGCAGGAATATGCCATCAGGGAGAGGAGCTGAGAAAAGGCCCTGGGCAGGTGGCTTTGGAGCTCAGCACTGAGGAAGGGCATGTCTGGAACAGGTTACAGCAAAGATAAAGATGCTGAGGCTGGATAAGCGCATGCTCCACTCATGAGTCAGGGTGGAAAGGAATGGGCTCAGAGAGGCTGAAGAGAGATGGGGCATGGGGGCAGGAGAGGTCACGTAGGGTCTTGGAACCCCTGGAATGGGCACAGATTTGGCTCATAGGGAAAGCATGACTATTAATTGAAGGAACAATTACAGAAGTGTTATCCCCAGTTTAATTGAGATTTATGATTTGAATCCACTCCAACAGATATCTTCCTTTAAAAATCATCCTTTCTACCTCGTAAGAAACAAGAAGACTACAGACAAAACCATTGTCTTTAAAATATTTTCTGAATTATTTTCTGAGAGAGATGAAAATCAGACTCTGTACAGAAAAAATGGCAAAGTTGCTATGTTATGGGAAGTTCCTAAAATAAAGATGATTTCACTTCTCACAGGCTGTCACTAGATTCTGTTGGAGACTTTTCCAGCCTCAAAACACACTGCACCAAATAGTACCAAAACCCTGGGGTCAATGTGAACAAAGGGACCACCTTGACAGCTAACTTTGACATTGTACAGAGGAGTCCATCACAAGATGCCCAGGTCAAAAAAAGAATTGCTGAAATTAAGTGCACTAGAGTCTCAAAGGATCTTTGGCTTTAACTGCAGAAACCTTATGGCTGCAATAACAGAGGGTGAGCATGGAAAACCCAGGAGGTGATTTTTCCCTTCTACTCTGCTTAGATCCAGTCCTACTCAGACATTTTCCAATATCCCCTAAGTTGCTTAGTTTTCCTGACAAACTAAATCAAAAGCATTGCACTTCGATAGTTTCAACAACTGGATCAAAATCCCACGGAAACTTCCTTTTCAGGGAATTTTAAAAGCAGATCTGAAGCACATTCATTCCATGGGTTTAAGTGCACAGATATGAAAACTTTCCTAGGTGAAACAAATTTTTCTTTCTTTCTTATTTTTTTGGCAATAAAATCACTTAACAGTGGTGACATTTCCAAACATCTATTTTTCCAAATGCCCTCTCCATGCATTTTAGATGTCATTGCTCTCTTGTATGTCGTTAAAAATGTCACCTTTACCTTGCATTTTACACATGCATTATTTTTTTTCAGAAAATATCTGCTAGGTAGAGTACTCTTGACAGCCCCTTGTCATCTCAAATATGTCAGCAAATTGGGACGCTGGTCTTTTTTAGAAAGAATAACATACAACTCTGCTTTAAGTGTAGCACCTATTTTAGGTACTTGGTTTGATATATTGAAACCCTCAGCTACGAGAGATGTTGTGGTCACTTCCCTGCTCATTACAAAGCAGCCCAATGATTGACTGTATTTTCAAGCTCTGACTTTTCTAAACAGAAGCACATTGACAATGCTGTGCCCTCTTGTTTATGACTAGTTTCCATTTCCTGATGAAATCTCGCACCTGGGAATGAATCAGTGAATCCTTCAGACCCAAATCTTCTTCTATTATAATCAAAGCAGCCTCTATATCAGAGGTCACACTTATACATTTTTCCCCCATAGAACACTGTTTTTTATTAAAGAAGTAATTTATGATTGAGAACATCATTTTAAGAGCTTATGAAAAGTAGCTCTTTGTATGTTGAAATGGAATTATTATTGAATATGAATAAAATTATTGTTGAAGTTATTCTTAAGGGCAAATCACACTTATTGTTGGAATTATGATTGAATCTGAATTTTAATGGCAGATATATTTATAACAAGTTTGACTTGCCTGTATTTTCATTCAAGTATGTAGCAAACCTTCTACCCTATATTTTGTTCTAATTTTTTTCTGAGTTTTAGGGCTGTTTTACATAATTTATAGCCTATCTTACATTATTTCAGCTATTTTTTACTGCAACAGAAAAAAATTTTTCTCCAGTGGTATTTTGCATTTCAGTATTAGGTAAGAAATCTCCAAAGGAATATCTGGGTAACTGTTGTTAGTTTTATTGAAATAATGTCAAGGACTGGATTGAATGTTGCATGAATGTAAACATCACACCTGGATTCTAGACTGTGTTCATGGCGTTCTGTCTCCTTATCTCTAAATGTCTTGCTACTCTTGATGGCTTTACACCCAAGTTAATACACAAGGTACAACTCAGGTGTGCCTGTGATTGAGGGCAAGGCTGGTGCTTGACACTTGTGGATATGAACCCCCATTCCCCATAGTCTCCTTGATAATTGTCAATAATTTTGGCTGACTTCTTGCCAGACTTGTTCACATGTCATTGTTTTACCTAATAATGTCACCAGTGTCTAATACAGACAAACAGAGCAGACACCAGCACAGTGACTCAAGTGCCAGGCAGTGGGGACTCAGAAAAACTATCACAAATGTAGTGTGTCAGATAAGGTCAGAGTGGACAGGCACATAGCATCACCCAGGCCACGTTTATCCTCTCTGCGATGGAAGATGTGTGGAAAGAGCTCCTTCAGGAGTCGGAGGAGTGGCAATTTTGCATGTCTTTTGTTTTGGGTACTGATATTTGAACATGAAAGGTCATTATCACACAGGTGAAAAGTCAACCCACAGAATGAAAGAAAACGTATGAGATGTGGGGTTAATATCAAAATATGTAAAGAACTTTGACAACTCAACAACAATCACAGATTTTACTCTTAAAATGGATAAAGGACTCAAATAGATATTTTTCCAAAGAAGATATACAGAGGGCCAAAAGCCCAACAGTCCATGAAAAGATGATCACTGACTGTTAGGCAATTGCAAATCAATTCTGTATTTCTCATTAGGATGTTCATTATTTTTTAAAAAAATGGAAAATGACAAGTGTTGGTGAGGTTGTGGAGGAATTGGGAGCATTGTACACTGCCAGTGGGAAGGCGAAATAGTGCAGGCACTGTGGAAAATGATATGGCAGATCCTCAGAATTACTGTGTGGTTCGGAATTCCACTTCTGAGTACATACCCCAAAGGAACTCAAACACACCCAGGTTCACAGCAGCATTATTCACAGTACACAGAGGTGGAGACAACCTAAGTCTCCATGGGTGGATGATTGGGTAAACAGTGTGGGGGACATATATGCATTTGGCCTTAAAAAGGAAAGAAATTCTGACGAAAACAATAACAGGGCTGGACACTGAAAACATTGTGCAGAACAAAAAAAGCCAGTTATAAAATGACAAATGTCATGTGCTTCCATTTACATGAGGAGCCTGGAGTTGTCAAATTCAGAGACAGTAGGATGGTGTTTGCCAGAGGCTGGGTAAAGGGGGAACTGGGGAGTTACTTTTAAATGGGTACAGAATTTTAGGTTATGAAGATGAAAATGTTCTGGAGACCTGTGGTGGTAATGGCTGCACAGTAATGTGAATGTAGTTAATGCGGACTTCAAACAAAATCCTACCCAATATGTATGTTGCCACGGTGAAGGGAAGCCCTCCAGGAGATATCAATACCCACTAAGGTTAGAGAAGCTTTGTTAAGATTATGTTATATTAAAAAATAACAGAATGAATCAAACACTATTATCCTATGTAAAAGTATGACTACACAAATGGTATGCCTTTACTTCATGTACAGAGGAACAGTATGTATCCCATTTGTGTACAATAAAAAATAAATTAAAGAAAAAAGAAAAAAAAGATTGTTATATTACATTGTGATTTGTTATGCTGTGGTCTTAGAAAGAATTCTATAAAGCCTAAACATTTTTCCTATTAATACTGAAAAACAATAATTCATTTTTTTTCCTTTTAAAAAAGAGAGGTCAGTCAAGATTATCTGAATTGGTTACTGTAACTGAGAAAAATACTTGTTTCCTTTTTTTGTACTGGTTTGGTTTTGTTGTTATTGTTGCTTGAGTTTGTTTGTTATTGTTTTTGTTTTTTTATGGAGTGCCATGGGTTGAACCTGGTTTTTTATGCACACTGGGAAAGTGCTCTATCATTGAGCATCCTCAGCCTTTGTAAGTCACTAGTTTTGGGGGGTTGTTTGTTACACAGCAATACTGCAGTGATAACTGACATGTACAAATTATCTTGCTCAACTTCAGTCTGCTTTCAACTCCTTCTAGAGTCTCCTACTATGAAAGGTGATCAAGGTGTTTGGAAGGTCTTTCAACATAAGTATTTCATTATTTGATTAGATGAAATTCCTCCACTAAGTAGTTTTCTTTTTTTCTTCCCCATTTGTTACTCTCCCCACCTTGCCCAGAAACAGGGATTATCTTTTCTCTTTCCTTCTTCTCTACCTGCCTTCTTCCTCATTTTCCATCATTCCTCTCTTATTCCCACTCCCATCTCCATCTCACTACTCCTCTGCTTCCCTACTTGCCGAGTTAGGAACCAGCGATGCAGAGGTGTTGAATGCATGACTCCTCACCACTCTAGCCACTCTTGAAGTTTGTTGACAGATGATCAGGAATCCCCAAAACAAACATTAGAAAGAGAATATCTGAGCAGTGGGAACAGCATGTATAAAGGCCAGACTCATGAGAACACTGCCTTTGAGGAACTGCTGGTAGCTCAACACAGATGGTGTTATTAAGAAAATAAATATTGGCAGAGATAAGCTTATAAAGTAGGAGGTGAACCCAGAAAGGCAGCAGCCAGGGCCAATTTCTGAAAGAACAGTTATGTCAGGCTAAGCAGTTTTGAACTTGGGGAGCCACAGAAGATAAGGAAACCAAGGCTTGGGATTTTCATAAATAAGTAGCAACATTCATTTACATGGAGGGAAAAAGGGAAGATATCCACCAGAGTTTAATATCACAATGGCCCAGTGTCTGACAAAAATGCTCTTCAATTATGAGCACTTCATTATTTCTTTCCCACAGACTTTGTACTGTTTTTTTTTTTTTTCATTGTTAGACATGCTTCCTACTAACAAACCATCCCAGAGCAAGCTGCTGGAACATAGGTTGGACCCCATCAAAGGGTTTTGTTATGGTTTAGATGTTTGGCATCCCCCAAAAGCTCTAGCGTGAGACAATGCAAGAATGTTCAGAGATGAAATTATTAGATCATGAGGGATGGAACCTAATCTATGGATTAATCCATTGATATGAATTAACTGGGTGATAACTGTAGGCAGTAGAGTGCAGCTGGAAGTAGTAGGTCATTAGAGGCATGCCATTGGGCTTTGATTTTGTCCTTGGTGAACTGAGCTTTCTCTCTGCTTCCTGGTTGCCATGCCCTGGCTTTCCTCTTGGCCTTCCAGCACGATGTTCTGCCTCACCTCAGGCCTAGAGCTGTGGACTTGGCCAACCATGAACTGAACCCCTGAAACTTGAGCCAAAACAAACTTTTTCTCTTCTAGGTAGTTCTTACAAGATGTTCTGGTCACAGCAAAGCAAAAGTTGACTAAAACAGTTTTGCAGAGTTGGAAAATAAGGGAAATTGAATGCCATTTGTGACTTCAAATCTATCGTGGTAGAACAGTGGCCTGGATACCTG